>NC_090396.1:73791604-74099104 GCF_036365525.1 Heterodontus francisci | reverse complement strand
CTCCCACTCCCTCCACTCCCCCTCACCCTCCCTCTTCCCTCAGTCCTTTTTGAAGGGTAGTCACTGTACGAAATGTCAATTGACACACAGCAAGATCCCACAAACAGCAATGTGATAATGATGTTTTCGTGACATTGATTGAGGGATAAATATTGGCCAGCACACCGGGGAGAACTCCCCTACTCTTCTTCAAAATAGTGCATGGAATCATTAGCATCTGCCTGAGAGGGGCCTCAGCTTAACATCTCTGCTTGCAGGCACCTGTTCTGATAATGCAGTGTACCGTCAGGAGGCAGTGTACCGTCAGGAGTGCAGTGTACCGTCAGGAGTGCAGTGTACCGTCAGGAGGCAGTGTACTGTCAGGAGTGCAGTGTACCGTCAGGAGTGCAGTGTACCGTCAGGAGTGCAGTGTACCATCAGGAGGCAGTGTACTGTCAGGAGTGCAGTGTACCGTCAGGAGGCAGTGTACTGTCAGGAGGCAGTGTACCGTCAGGAGTGCAGTGTACCGTCAGGAGTGCAGTGTACCGTCAGGAGTGCAGTGTACCGTCAGGAGGCAGTGTACCGTCAGGAGTGCAGTGTACCGTCAGGAGGCAGTGTACTGTCAGGAGTGCAGTGTACCGTCAGGAGGCAGTGTACTGTCAGGAGTGCAGTGTACTGTCAGGAGGCAGTGTACCGTCAGGAGTGCGGTGTACCGTCGGGAGGCAGTGTACTGTCAGGAGTGCAGTGTACCGTCAGGAGGCAGTGTACTGTCAGGAGTGCAGTGTACTGTCAGGAGGCAGTGTACCGTCAGGAGTGCAGTGTACCATCAGGAGGCAGTGTACTGTCAGGAGTGCAGTGTACCGTCAGGAGTGCAGTGTACCGTCAGGAGTGCAGTGTACCGTCAGGAGGCAGTGTACTGTCAGGAGGCAGTGTACCGTCAGGAGGCAGTGTACCGTCAGGAGTGCAGTGTACTGTCAGGAGTGCAGTGTACCGTCAGGAGTGCAGTGTACCGTCAGGAGGCAGTGTACTGTCAGGAGTGCAGTGTACCGTCAGGAGGCAGTGTACTGTCAGGAGTGCAGTGTACCGTCAGGAGGCAGTGTACTGTCAGGAGTGCAGTGTACTGTCAGGAGGCAGTGTACCGTCAGGAGTGCAGTGTACCGTCAGGAGTGCAGTGTACTGTCAGGAGTGCAGTGTACCGTCAGGAGGCAGTGTACTGTCAGGAGGCAGTGTACCGTCAGGAGTGCAGTGTACCGTCAGGAGTGCAGTGTACCGTCAGGAGGCAGTGTACCGTCAGGAGTGCAGTGTACCGTCAGGAGGCAGTGTACTGTCAGGAGGCAGTGTACCGTCAGGAGTGCAGTGTACCGTCAGGAGGCAGTGTACTGTCAGGAGGCAGTGTACCATCAGGAGTGCAGTGTACCGTCAGGAATGCAGTGTACCGTCAGGAGGCAGTGTACCGTCAGGAGTGCAGTGTACAGTCAGGAGGCAGTGTACCGTCAGGAGTGCAGTGTACCGTCAGGAGGCAGTGTACCGTCAGGAGTGCAGTGTACCGTCAGGAGTGCAGTGTACCGTCAGGAGGCAGTGTACCGTCAGGAGTGCAGTGTACCGTCAGGAGTGCAGTGTACCGTCAGGAGGCAGTGTACCGTCAGGAGTGCAGTGTACCGTCAGGAGGCAGTGTACCGTCAGGAGGCAGTGTACTGTCAGGAGTGCAGTGTACCGTCAGGAGGCAGTGTACCGTCAGGAGTGCAGTGTACCGTCAGGAGGCAGTGTACCGTCAGGAGTGCAGTGTACCGTCAGGAGTGCAGTGTACCGTCAGGAGGCAGTGTACCGTCAGGAGTGCAGTGTACCGTCAGGAGGCAGTGTACCGTCAGGAGGCAGTGTACCGTCAGGAGTGCAGTGTACCGTCAGGAGGCAGTGTACTGTCAGGAGTGCAGTGTACCGTCAGGAGGCAGTGTACCGTCAGGAGTGCAGTGTACCGTCAGGAGGCAGTGTACCGTCAGGAGTGCAGTGTACCGTCAGGAGGCAGTGTACTGTCAGGAGGCAGTGTACCGTCAGGAGTGCAGTGTACCGTCAGGAGGCAGTGTACCGTCAGGAGGCAGTGTACTGTCAGGAGTGCAGTGTACCGTCAGGAGTGCAGTGTACTGTCAGGAGTGCAGTGTACCGTTAGGAGGCAGTGTACCGTCAGGAGGCAGTGTACTGTCAGGAGGCAGTGTACCGTCAGGAGGCAGTGTACCGTCAGGAGGCAGTGTACTGTCAGGAGTGCAGTGTACCGTCAGGAGGCAGTGTATTGTCAGGAGGCAGTGTACTGTCAGGAGTGCAGTGTACCGTCAGGAGTGCAGTGTACCGTCAGGAGGCAGTGTACCGTCAGGAGGCAGTGTACTGTCAGGAGGCAGTGTACCGTCAGGAGTGCAGTGTACTGTCAGGAGGCAGTGTACCGTCAGGAGTGCAGTGTATTGTCAGGAGTGCAGTGTACTGTCAGGAGTGCAGTGTATTGTCAGGAGGCAGTGTACCGTCAGGAGGCAGTGTACCGTCAGGAGTGCAGTGTACCGTCAGGAGGCAGTGTACCGTCAGGAGTGCAGTGTATTGTCAGGAGGCAGTGTACCGTCAGGAGGCAGTGTACTGTCAGGAGTGCAGTGTATTGTCAGGAGGCAGTGTACCGTCAGGAGGCAGTGTACTGTCAGGAGTGCAGTGTACCGTCAGGAGTGCAGTGTACCGTCAGGAGGCAGTGTACCGTCAGGAGTGCAGTGTACCGTCAGGAGGCAGTGTACCGTCAGGAGTGCAGTGTACCGTCAGGAGGCAGTGTACCGTCAGGAGTGCAGTGTACCGTCAGGAGTGCAGTGTACCGTCAGGAGGCAGTGTACCGTCAGGAGTGCAGTGTACCGTCAGGAGGCAGTGTACCGTCAGGAGGCAGTGTACCGTCAGGAGTGCAGTGTACCGTCAGGAGGCAGTGTACTGTCAGGAGTGCAGTGTACCGTCAGGAGGCAGTGTACCGTCAGGAGTGCAGTGTACCGTCAGGAGGCAGTGTACCGTCAGGAGTGCAGTGTACCGTCAGGAGGCAGTGTACTGTCAGGAGGCAGTGTACCGTCAGGAGTGCAGTGTACCGTCAGGAGGCAGTGTACCGTCAGGAGGCAGTGTACTGTCAGGAGTGCAGTGTACCGTCAGGAGTGCAGTGTACTGTCAGGAGTGCAGTGTACCGTTAGGAGGCAGTGTACCGTCAGGAGGCAGTGTACTGTCAGGAGGCAGTGTACCGTCAGGAGGCAGTGTACCGTCAGGAGGCAGTGTACTGTCAGGAGTGCAGTGTACCGTCAGGAGGCAGTGTATTGTCAGGAGGCAGTGTACTGTCAGGAGTGCAGTGTACCGTCAGGAGTGCAGTGTACCGTCAGGAGGCAGTGTACTGTCAGGAGGCAGTGTACCGTCAGGAGTGCAGTGTACTGTCAGGAGGCAGTGTACCGTCAGGAGTGCAGTGTATTGTCAGGAGTGCAGTGTACTGTCAGGAGTGCAGTGTATTGTCAGGAGGCAGTGTACCGTCAGGAGGCAGTGTACCGTCAGGAGTGCAGTGTACCGTCAGGAGGCAGTGTACCGTCAGGAGTGCAGTGTATTGTCAGGAGGCAGTGTACCGTCAGGAGGCAGTGTACTGTCAGGAGTGCAGTGTATTGTCAGGAGGCAGTGTACCGTCAGGAGGCAGTGTACTGTCAGGAGTGCAGTGTACCGTCAGGAGTGCAGTGTACCGTCAGGAGGCAGTGTACCGTCAGGAGGCAGTGTACTGTCAGGAGTGCAGTGTACCGTCAGGAGTGCAGTGTACCATCAGGAGTGCAGTGTACCGTCAGGAGGCAGTGTACTGTCAGGAGTGCAGTGTCAGACAGGGAGGCTGAGAGTCCCTGCTAAATGTGTCTGATCAGCAGAGAGTGCCATCCCCCACAGACCCAAGACTCAGTGGATTTCGGATGTGGCTTTGATAAGAATGATTTACACAAATAAAGCTGATAAAAAGCTGTGAATGGAATCTCTGTCAGTTTATTTCCCCAATTACGCTTTCTGTCTTACAAGTGCAGCTGTAATGAATCTGTGTCCAACCCCAGGCGCACAGCTGAGAGCTGCGTGAGTGTGTGAAAATCTCCACATTTAAATTAACTCCTTCACCTTCCAGACTGCAGTGGGTCAGTTTTCAGATTCAAGTACATGACTGAATATATCAACCAATCAGCAGTAACCAATCTCCAGGAGTGAGTTACAGACTGGAATCTAATCGAGGAGTTCAGGGGTTTATATATAGAATAACAGATACCCAGGAGTGAGTTACAGACTGGAATCTAATCGAGGGGTTTCAGGGGTTTATATATAGAATAACAGATACCCGGGAGTGAGTTACAGACTGGAATCTAATCGAGGAGTTCAGGGGTTTATATATAGAATAACAGATACCCAGGAGTGAGTTACAGACTGGAATCTAATCGAGGGGTTTCAGGGGTTTATATATAGAATAACAGATACCCGGGAGTGAGTTACAGACTGGAATCTAATCGAGGAGTTCAGGGGGTTTATATATAGAATAACAGATACCCGGGAGTGAGTTACAGACTGGAATCTAATCGAGGAGTTCAGGGGTTTATATATAGAATAACAGATACCCAGGAGTGAGTTACAGACTGGAATCTAATCGAGGGGTTTCAGGGGTTTATATATAGAATAACAGATACCCGGGAGTGAGTTACAGACTGGAATCTAATCGAGGAGTTCAGGGGGTTTATATACAGAATAACAGATACCCGGGAGTGAGTTACAGACTGGAATCTAATCGAGGAGTTCAGGGGGTTTATATATAGAATAACAGATACCCGGGAGTGAGTTACAGACTGGAATCTAATCGAGGAGTTCAGGGGTTTATATACAGAATAACAGATACCCGGGAGTGAGTTACAGACTGGAATCTAATCGAGGAGTTCAGGGGGTTTATATATAGAATAACAGATACCCGGGAGTGAGTTACAGACTGGAATCTAATCGAGGAGTTCAGGGGTTTATATATAGAATAACAGATACCCAGGAGTGAGTTACAGACTGGAATCTAATCGAGGGGTTTCAGGGGTTTATATATAGAATAACAGATACCCGGGAGTGAGTTACAGACTGGAATCTAATCGAGGAGTTCAGGGGGTTTATATACAGAATAACAGATACCCGGGAGTGAGTTACAGACTGGAATCTAATCGAGGAGTTCAGGGGGTTTATATATAGAATAACAGATACCCGGGAGTGAGTTACAGACTGGAATCTAATCGAGGAGTTCAGGGGTTTATATATAGAATAACAGATACCCAGGAGTCAGTTACAGACTGGAATCTAATCGAGGGGTTCGAGGGGTTTATATATAGAATAACAGATACCCAGGAGTGAGTTACAGGGTGGAATCTAATCGAGGAGTTCAGGGGGTTTATATATAGAATAACAGATACCCGGGAGTGAGTTACAGACTGGAATCTAATCGAGGAGTTCAGGTGGTTTATATATAGAATAACAGATACCCGGGAGTGAGTTACAGACTGGAATCTAATCGAGGAGTTCAGGGGGTTTATATAGAGAATAACAGATACCCAGGAGTGAGTTACAGACTGGAATCTAATCGAGGGGTTCAGGTGGTTTATATACAGAATAACAGATACCCGGGAGTGAGTTACAGACTGGAATCTAATCGAGGGGTTCAGGTGGTTTATATATAGAATAACAGATACCCAGGAGTGAGTTACAGACTGGAATCGAATCGAGGGGTTCAGGTGGTTTATATACAGAATAACAGATACCCGGGAGTGAGTTACAGACTGGAATCTAATCGAGGGGTTCAGGTGGTTTATATATAGAATAACAGATACCCGGGAGTGAGTTACAGACTGGAATCTAATCGAGGAGTTCAGGGGGTTTATATATAGAATAACAGATACCCGGGAGTGAGTTACAGACTGGAATCTAATCGAGGAGTTCAGGGGTTTATATATAGAATAACAGATACCCGGGAGTGAGTTACAGACTGGAATCTAATCGAGGAGTTCAGGGGGTTTATATATAGAATAACAGATACCCAGGAGTCAGTTACAGACTGGAATCTAATCGAGGGGTTCAGGTGGTTTATATATAGAATAACAGATACCCAGGAGTGAGTTACAGACTGGAATCTAATCGAGGGGTTCAGGTGGTTTATATACAGAATAACAGATACCCGGGAGTGAGTTACAGACTGGAATCTAATCGAGGGGTTCAGGTGGTTTATATACAGAATAACAGATACCCAGGAGTGAGTGACAGATTGGAATCTAATCGAGGGGTTCAGGTGGTTTATATATAGAATAACAGATACCCGGGAGTGAGTTACAGACTGGAATCTAATCGAGGGGTTCAGGTGGTTTATATAAAGAATAACAGATACCCGGGAGTGAGTTACAGACTGGAATCTAATCGAGGGGTTCAGGTGGTTTATATAAAGAATAACAGATACCCAGGAGTGAGTTACAGACTGGAATCTAATCAAGGGGTTCAGGTGGTTTATATATAGAATAACAGATACCCAGGAGTGAGTTACAGATTGGAATCTAATTGAGGGGTTCAGGGGGTTTATATATAGCATAACAGATACCCAGGAGTGAGTTACAGACTGGAATCTAATCGAGGGTTCAGGTGGTTTATATATAGAATAACAGATACCCGGGAGTGAGTTACAGACTGGAATCTAATCGAGGGGTTCAGGTGGTTTATATATAGAATAACAGATACCCGAGAGTGAGTTACAGACTGGAATCTAATCGAGGGGTTCAGGTGGTTTATATATAGAATAACAGATACCCAGGAGTGAGTTACAGACTGGAATCTAATCGAGGGGTTCAGGTGGTTTATATATAGAATAACTGATACCCGGGAGTGAGTTACAGACTGGAATCTAATCGAGGGGTTCGGGGGGGGGGTTTATATATAGAATAACAGATACCCAGGAGTGAGTTACAGACTGGAATCTAATCGAGGGGTTCAGGTGGTTTATATAAAGAATAACAGATACCCGGGAGTGAGTTACAGACTGGAATCTAATCGAGGGGTTCAGGTGGTTTATATAAAGAATAACAGATACCCGGGAGTGAGTTACAGACTGGAATCTAATCGAGGGGTTCAGGTGGTTTATATACAGAATAACAGATACCCAGATGTGAGTTACAGACTGGAATCTAATCGAGGGGTTCAGGTGGTTTATATAAAGAATAACAGATACCCGGGAGTGAGTTACAGATTGGAATCTAATTGAGGGGTTCCGGTGGTTTATATATAGCATAACAGATACCCAGGAGTGAGTTACAGACTGGAATCTAATCGGGGGGTTCGGGTGGTTTATATAAAGAATAACAGATACCCGGGAGTGAGTTACAGACTGGAATCTAATCGAGGGGTTCAGGTGGTTTATATACAGAATAACAGATACCCAGATGTGAGTTACAGACTGGAATCTAATCGAGGGGTTCAGGTGGTTTATATAAAGAATAACAGATACCCGGGAGTGAGTTACAGATTGGAATCTAATCGAGGGGTTCAGGTGGTTTATATACAGAATAACAGATACCCGGGAGTGAGTTACAGACTGGAATCTAATCGAGGGGTTCAGGTGGTTTATATACAGAATAACAGATACCCGGGAGTGAGTTACAGATTGGAATCTAATCGAGGGGTTCAGGTGGTTTATATAAAGAATAACAGATACCCGGGAGTGAGTTACAGATTGGAATCTAATCGAGGGGTTCAGGTGGTTTATATACAGAATAACAGATACCCGGGAGTGAGTTACAGACTGGAATCTAATCGAGGGGTTCAGGTGGTTTATATAAAGAATAACAGATACCCGGGAGTGAGTTACAGACTGGAATCTAATCGAGGGGTTCAGGTGGTTTATATACAGAATAACAGATACCCAGATGTGAGTTACAGACTGGAATCTAATCGAGGGGTTCAGGTGGTTTTTATAAAGAATAACAGATACCCGGGAGTGAGTTACAGACTGGAATCTAATCGAGGGGTTCAGGTGGTTTATATACAGAATAACAGATACCCAGATGTGAGTTACAGACTGGAATCTAATCGAGGGGTTCAGGTGGTTTATATAAAGAATAACAGATACCCGGGAGTGAGTTACAGACTGGAATCTAATCGAGGGGTTCAGGTGGTTTATATAAAGAATAACAGATACCCGGGAGTGAGTTACAGACTGGAATCTAATCGAGGGGTTCAGGTGGTTTATATACAGAATAACAGATACCCAGATGTGAGTTACAGACTGGAATCTAATCGAGGGGTTCAGGTGGTTTATATAAAGAATAACAGATACCCGGGAGTGAGTTACAGATTGGAATCTAATTGAGGGGTTCCGGTGGTTTATATATAGCATAACAGATACCCAGGAGTGAGTTACAGATTGGAATCTAATTGAGGGGTTCCGGTGGTTTATATATAGCATAACAGATACCCAGGAGTGAGTTACAGACTGGAATCTAATCGGGGGGTTCGGGTGGTTTATATATAGCATAACAGATACCCAGGAGTGAGTTACAGACTGGAATCTAATCGAGGGGTTCAGGTGGTTTATATACAGAATAACAGATACCCAGATGTGAGTTACAGACTGGAATCTAATCGAGGGGTTCAGGTGGTTTATATAAAGAATAACAGATACCCGGGAGTGAGTTACAGATTGGAATCTAATTGAGGGGTTCCGGTGGTTTATATATAGCATAACAGATACCCAGGAGTGAGTTACAGACTGGAATCTAATCGGGGGGTTCGGGTGGTTTATATATAGCATAACAGATACCCAGGAGTGAGTTACAGACTGGAATCTAATCGAGGGGTTCAGGTGGTTTATATATAGAATAACAGATACCCGGGAGTGAGTTACAGACTGGAATCTAATCGAGGGTTCAGGTGGTTTATATATAGAATAACAGATACCCGGGAGTGAGTTACAGACTGGAATCTAATCGAGGGTTCGGGTGGTTTATATATAGAATAACAGATACCCAGGAGTGAGTTACAGACTGGAATCTAATCATGGGGTTCAGGTGGTTTATATATAGAATAACAGATACCCGGGAGTGAGTTACAGACTGGAATCTAATCGAGGGTTCAGGTGGTTTATATATAGAATAACAGATACCCGGGAGTGAGTTACAGACTGGAATCTAATCGAGGGGTTCAGGTGGTTTATATATAGAATAACAGATACCCGGGAGTGAGTTACAGACTGGAATCTAATCGAGGGTTCAGGTGGTTTATATATAGAATAACAGATACCCAGGAGTGAGTTACAGACTGGAATCTAATCGAGGGATTCAGTGGGGTTTATATATAGAATAACAGATACCCGGGAGTGAGTTACAGACTGGAATCTAATCGAGGGGTTCGGGTGGTTTATATATAGAATAACAGATACCCGGGAGTGAGTTACAGACTGGAATCTAATCGAGGGGTTCAGGTGGTTTATATATAGAATAACAGATACCCGGGAGTGAGTTACAGACTGGAATCTAATCGAGGGTTCAGGTGGTTTATATATAGAATAACAGATACCCGGGAGTGAGTTACAGACTGGAATCTAATCGAGGGTTCGGGTGGTTTATATATAGAATAACAGATACCCAGGAGTGAGTTACAGACTGGAATCTAATCGTGGGGTTCAGGTGGTTTATATATAGAATAACAGATACCCGGGAGTGAGTTACAGACTGGAATCTAATCGAGGGTTCAGGTGGTTTATATATAGAATAACAGATACCCGGGAGTGAGTTACAGACTGGAATCTAATCGAGGGGTTCAGGTGGTTTATATATAGAATAACAGATACCCGGGAGTGAGTTACAGACTGGAATCTAATCGAGGGTTCAGGTGGTTTATATATAGAATAACAGATACCCAGGAGTGAGTTACAGACTGGAATCTAATCGAGGGATTCAGTGGGGTTTATATATAGAATAACAGATACCCGGGAGTGAGTTACAGACTGGAATCTAATCGAGGGGTTCGGGTGGTTTATATATAGAATAACAGATACCCGGGAGTGAGTTACAGACTGGAATCTAATCGAGGGGTTCAGGTGGTTTATATATAGAATAACTGATACCCGGGAGTGAGTTACAGACTGGAATCTAATCGAGGGGTTCAGGGGGTTTATGTATAGAATAACAGATAGCCGGGAGTGAGTTACAGACTGGAATCTAATCGAGGGGTTCAGGGGGTTTATATATAGAATAACAGATAGCCTCTGCACTGTCCCATCAAACACTCCCAGGGCAGGTACGATGCTCTCTCACTGCCAGTCAGTCTCTCCCTTCTGAGATCTCAAAATACCAAAACAAGGACCTGGGAGGTTCTTCTCCTACCACTTGCAGGGACTGGCTGCTCCTGAGGGTCTTGTGGCTGAAGTAGAAGTTGTTGAAGATACTGAACAAGAGGCATTGCCTGTTGAAGCAAACCCTGTCCAGATTGACACAGGAAATTTTGAAGATGCTGAAGATGTTATCGAGAGGGACATTGAAATTGAGAATTCTTGTGAAAACTTCCACTGCAAACGAGAAAAGTTCTGTGAGGCTGACGAGAACAATGAACCCATGTGCATCAGCCAGGATCCATCGACTTACCCACCTAGCTCAGTTGAATTTGGGAAGGTCTGTGGCACCGACAACAAGACCTATGACAGTGACAAAGAGTTGGCAGGCACGAAGTGCGCAGTGGAGGGCACGGAAAAGGACCACATGATCCATTTGGACTGCATTGCACCATGCAAATTCATCCCAGAATGCATTGATCGTGAGCTGGCTGAGCCTCCTCTGTGCAGGCTTGACGAGCTGAAGAATGTTCTGGTGACCCTGTATGAGCATGACAATGAGGAAAGCAACCTCCTGACTGAGAAGCAAAAGATGAAGGGAAGAAAACTCACACTTCTTGAACTCAACAAAATGAAAATGGGTAAAAGGTCAGCCTAGCTGTTCAAAAAAAAACAGGTTAGATAAAGAGTAAAGCTCCCTCTACGCTGTCCCCATCAAACACAGTGGTCTGCACGGAATGTCCTCAAGGCCCTACAGGAAAAGGAGATGGTGGATCCTGTCGGATGGTTTCCCAAGCAGATTGCTAAAGTCATTTGGCGGAATGCCCCATCACCAGAACTTTCAAACAAGCACCAAGATGTAGCTTGGCTGGTGGTGAGAAGGGCCCTCCCTGACAGATCCTTCCTGCACGCCCGAAGTCTCATCCCCTCCGCACAATGCCCTCGAGGTGGCTGTGGTGGGGAAGAGACAGTTGCCCACCTCCTCCTGGAATGTGTCTTTGCAAAGCAGGTGTGGAAAGAGATGCAGTGGTTTTTGTCAAGGTTCATCCCAAGCAGCTCGGTAACACAGGAGTCTGTGCTCTACGGGCTGTTCCCAGGGACGCACACCGAGACAAACATCAACTGCTGCTGGAGGACTATCAATTCGGTGAAAGACGCCCTTTGGTCTGCCCGAAACTTGCTGGTCTTCCAGCGCAAAGAGTTGTCCACCACCGAATGTTGCAGACTGGCACATTCCAAGGTCCAGGACTACGTGCTGAGGGACGCACGAAAGCTTGGGGCAGCCGCAGCAAAGGCTCAATGGGGAAAGACCACAGTGTAAGGTCCCCCCACCAAGCTGGACTGAGGGGCTGGATCCATGGGAAACCCCTCGAACTGTATCGGGAAAATTTTTCATTTGCTGTAAAATGTAAAAACGTTAATGGCATGAGAAATGAAATGGAAGGGTTGTGAGGCAACTGATGATTGTATAGAAGGAAACTGACCTCCTTTGCACTGTTTGTATTTTTTGGTGCTGTTTGAAACTGTTTGGTAATGTATTTTTCACAGATTTTTATGAATAAAGTATATTTTGGAAATAAAAAAAAACTCTCTGGCAGGGGAGAAACCATGATCAGTGGTTTTTAATCCTGGGTAGGCTTTGAGTAAAATGGCTATAACTAATCTTTGAGCTTCAGGCCAGGGAGTGCGTAACACCGTTCGAGTGGTGGTGAAGGACAAGGAAGGAGATGCACCGGTCGATCGCACCTTCTTCATCAAGAAAATCCTCATCGATTGCTGTGGATTCCAAGCTACGGACGTCTTCTGCCTGCAGGACTTCACCAGCAGTGGATATTTCGACGCGATGTTTAAGAATATGGCGGGATGCATCAAGTTCCTGAAGGTGTTCAAGGAGAAAGGGAACCAGGCGCCGCTGTCCATCCTCAAAGCGGAGCCGCTGTTCACACTGCCGTCACAACGTAACCGAGTGGTGACAATTCGCCTCTACAACAATCCCCATGTTCCGGTGGTGGATGTACTCACCTTTCTCGCCAGATACGTCGGGGTGGCCGGCAGCAGCACTGATGTCAAGGACCCATTTGGGATTTGGACCAGCCAGCGGCAGGTCAAGGTGACCTTGAAGGTCGATGCCAGTGGAGCCATCATCCACCCTCCCTCCAGCTTCGCTATCGGGGGAAGTCGAGGCTTCTTGGTCTGCGCTGGGCAGCCCAGAGTTTGTTGCACCTGTAGCAAATCTGGTCACGTGGCAGCTAACTGCAGCACGGTTGTTTGCAAGAACTGCAAGCAGGAAGGCCATCAGACCAAGGACTGTAAGCAGAGAAAGTGTTGCAACTTGTGCGGTGCGGCAGACCACCTCCACAAAACCTGCCCCAAACGCTGCCTCAGTTATGCTCAGGCGGCAAGGTCCAAGGAAAGGCCGGGAGAAGAAATGACGAAGGTGTCTGGTGCTGGGAAGGAGACAAGCAACCCTCTCCACAGTGAGGAAAGTCTACCTGAGAAGGAGAAGAAAGGGGAGGCAGCTGAAACCAGCAACCCAGCACCTACCCAGCCCCCGGAAACCCCTCCTCCACAGACAGAATCAATGGAGGAGGAGGCAGCAGAAGGACAAACAGGTCAGTGGCAAGTGGTACAAAGGAAAACCACAAAGAAAAAATCTCCAAAAGCGGAACAGGCCACCACCCAAACCAGTGGCAAGAGGAGGCTACCGTCTGAGACAGACCACAGCAGCTCCTCTTCACTGGATGAGGAAGTGCCGGAACAACGGCACCTTCAAAAGAGGTGGCAGAACTCAAAGGAGCTGGAAGATAAAGCCCCCCGGGCACTGGAAGCTGTGATGGGCCCAGCGCGCCCCAAACCCAAAGCACTAAACCTAGCGACATGCACAGCGCATCCCAGCTCCGGGATACCGAGAGCAACGACACGTCTGGCGCACCCCAGCTCCAGGAAGCCGGGAGCAGTGATGTTTTCGAGGAGGAACAGAGGGGAACAGTAGAGGACAGCCCAATCCTTGCTGCCTACAAAACCCCCCCGAAGTCACCCCAGCGGAACAAACCCTGCATGAAAAACCAGGAGGGGTTTCTGAGCCCAACTAATGTGAAACAGCTTACGTACACTATGGGTATGCAGGAACATCCCAAAGGACTGGGACTAGCAAGGACAAATGGTATGGGAAGCAACAACTAACTTTAAAAATAAGTATAAGGATTGTTTCAATTAATGTGCGTAGCATTAAATCCACTACGCGATGTGTTTCAACCTTGGATTACCTCGCCAAGGTCAAAGCTGACCTACTGTTTCTGCAGGAGTGTGGAATACCACACCTCAGCACCTACAGGCAATGGTTGCGATGGTGGTCCCACGGGCTATCGATCGATCTGGTTGAGGGTAATGATTGCCGTTCCTCCGGCCTGGGTATTCTGCTGCGGGGAGGTAACTTCACCATCTCCGAAGTTAAGGAGGTGGTGGGCGGTTGCCTCCACGTAGCAGATGTAATGTACAACAACGCTCCGCTCCAGTTGATCAACGTGTACGCCCCGTTTCAATGTAGCGAGCGGCTGACCATCTTCCAGCAGCTCCCACTGCTGCTGGCGACGTCCAGGCCGGTCATTCTAGGCGGCGACTTCAACTGCATCATCGATGCAGCTGGACAATCCGGCAGTGACGACTGCAAACTGGACGCTACGTCCAGATTCCGAATAGAAACAGTAAAAGATGTCAAACTGCGCAACGTCTTCAGCAAACCAGAAGACGAAGCGCAGCGTAGATACACATGGTCAAGATCGGACGGGTCTGCCCGTTCCAGGATTGACTTCCTGTTTGTGTCCTGTGCTGTCACGGTCAGATCCACCGACGTCAAGCCGGTGTTCTTCTCCGACCACTGCCTCTCACTGGCCGACTGTCACTTACAGGACAACCAGCGGGTTGGCAGGGGGATATGGAAGCTCAATACTACACTGCTAACCCCAGAGAACGTTGAGGAACTCAAAAGGGATTACAAAGGTTGGAGAACCGTGAAACCCCCTCTTTGAGTCTCCAGTTCACTGGTGGGAGGCGATCAAGGAGAACATCAAGAGGTTCTTTATCTTCAAAGGTGTTCAGAGGGCGAGAGAGAGACAGAGGGAAATGTCCCGACTCCAGAGAAGTATGCAAAATCTGCTCCGGCTGCAGTCGATGGGGGTCGAGGTCAAGGAGGACCTCCATGAGGTGAAGAGCCAGCAGGCCTCGCTCTTTGCCACGGAGGCCTCCAAGATCATCTTCCGGTCCAGAGTCCACTCCATTGAGCAGGATGAGATGGGCTCGCGCTACTTCTTCCAAAAGGTACTCAGAGAGAGCTCTGTTATCAGCAGCCTAAAGGAAGAGGATGGTTCAGTAATGTCTTCGCAGTCCGACATACTAAGGATCAGCAAATCCTTTTATGCTGGGCTGTTTGACGCGAAGCCCATGGACAGCAGAGCCTCCCTGTCCTTCTTGTCATCTATCACAGAGGTCTTAGATGACAGCAGGAGGGAGAGACTGGACAAGCCGCTAACTCTGGACGAGCTGACAAAGGCCGTCAGGTCCTTCGAGACGAGTAAAACTCCCGGAAGCGATGGCTTACCGGTTGAGTTGTACTCGGCCCTGTGGACTGGGTCAGCCCGGACCTGCTGGAAGTATACGAGAGTATGCTCCTGGCCGGCAGCATGTCAGAATCCATGAGGAAAGGCATCATCACCCTCATCTACAAGTGGAAGGGGGAGAGGGCAGAAATCAGAAATTGGCGGCCCATCTCACTGCTTAATGTTGATTACAAGATTCTGTCCAAAGTCATAGCCAGTCGAGTCAAGTCTGCTCTGGAATTGATGATTCACCCTGATCAGACCTATACTGTACCCGGCAGGAAGATCTCTGATAGTATCGCGCTACTCAGGGATACGATCGCCTATGTGCGGGACAGGAGGGTGGACACCTGCCTCATCAGCCTGGACCAGGAGAAGGCTTTTGACAGGATATCGCACACCTACATGATGGATGTGCTTTCCAAAATGGGGTTTGGGGAGGGAATCTGCAATTGGATCAAACTGCTCTACACAAACATCAGTAGCGCAGTCTCAATCAATGGGCGGGAATCAGAAAGTTTCCCGATCCAATCTGGAGTCAGACAGGGCTGTCCTCACTCCCCTGTCTTGTTTGTTTGCTGTATTGAACCCTTTGCTGAGTCTATTAGGAAGGATGCGAGCATAAGAGGGGTGACAATCCCAGGCAGCGGAGGCACTCAGGTCAAAACCTCCCTGTACATGGATGACGTCGCCGTCTTCTGCTCGGATCCGCTGTCCGTGCACAGACTGATGAGCATCTGCGACCAGTTCGAACTGGCCTCGGGAGCCAAAGTTAACCACGACAAGAGCGAGGCCATGTTCTTTGGGAACTGGGCTGGCTGATCCTTTGTCCCCTTCACCGTCTGGTCAGACTACCTGAAGGTGCTGGGGACATGGTTCGGAAGGGCCGGGATGTGCACCAAAACCTGGAAGGAGCGAGTAACCAGGGTACAACATAAGCTGAGCATGTGGGGGCAGCGATCTCTCTCCATTGTGGGTAATAACCTGGTCATCAGGTGTGAGGCGCTCACGTTGTTGCTGTACGTGGTGCAGGTTTGGCCCATACCCCACTCCTGTGCTGTGACGGTCACCCGAGCCATTTTCCGCTTCATCTGGAGATCCAAAATGGACCGGGTCCGAAGGGACACGATGTTCAAACCTCTGGATAAGGGCAGGAAAAATATACCCAACGTCACCCTCATCCTGATGACCACCTTCATGTGTGGCTGCATCAAGCTGTGTGTAGGCCTCCAGTACGCAAACTCCAAGTGTCACTACGTGCTGAGGTTCTATCTGTCCCCGGTGTTGTGAAGGATGGGCCTGGTCACATTGCCGCGGAACGCTCCATCCAGTTGGACTGTGCCGTACCACCTATCATTCGTGGAATAGTTTCTACGGAAAAGCACCTTTGACCACCAATCCATCAGTCAGTGGTCTGCACGGAATGTCCTCAAGGCCCTACAGGAAAAGGAGATGGTGGATCCTGTCAGATGGTTCCCCGAGCTGACCGCCAAAGTCATTTGGCGGAATGCCCCATCACCAGAACTTTCAAACAAGCACCAAGATGTAGCTTGGCTGGTGGTGAGAAGAGCCCTCCCTGTCAGATCCTTCCTGCATGCCCGAAGTCTCACCCCCTCCGCACAATGCCCTCGAGGTGGCTGTGGTGGGGAAGAGACGGTTGCCCACCTCCTCCTGGAATGTGTCTTTGCAAAGCAGGTGTGGAAAGAGATGCAGTGGTTTTTGTCAAGGTTCATCCCAAGCAGCTCGGTAACACAGGAGTCTGTGCTCTACGGGCTGTTCCCAGGGACGCACACTGAGACAAACATCAACTGCTGCTGGAGGACCATCAATTCAGTGAAAGACGCCCTTTGGTCTACCCGAAACTTGCTGATCTTCCAGCGCAAAGAGTTGTCCACCACCGAATGTTGCAGACTGGCACATTCCAAGGTCCAGGACTACGTGCTGAGGGACGCACTAAAGCTTGGGGCAGCCGCAGCAAAGGCTCAATGGGGAAAGACCACAGTGTAAGGTCCCCCCACCAAGCTGAACTGAGGGGCTGGACACATGGGAAACCCCTCGGGCTGTATCAGGATGGCATGAAAAATGAAATGGGAGGGTTGTGAGGCAACTCACTCCTGTATTGAAGGAAACTGACCTCCTTTGCACTGTTTGTATTTTTTGACTTGGTGCTGTTTAGAACTGTTTTGTGATGTATTGTTTCTAGATTTTTATGAATAAAGTATATTTTGGAAATAAAGAAAAACTCTCTGGCAGGAGAGAAACCATGATCAGTGGTTTTTAATCCTGGGTACTGGTACAGCACGGAGTTAGATACAGAGTAAAGCTTCCTAAAAAAAAAATGGCTGGATTTCCGGAGTCGGGCGCTTTGATCACCCCTGGACCACTCATTGGCCTGGGGATGGAGGTGGAGGAGGGTCCTGAACCACTGGTATCCACAGGCTCCAGTTGCATCGTAGAACCCAGAGGGGACTCCTCCGACATCGATCCTGGGGGTGGGATCGTGACGGAGGCGGGACCAGCTGGCACGGCCGGGACGTCCGCCCCACAGTGTGTGGTCAGTTTGTTGGCCGCTGGTGGTGACGACCCGGAGGAGGATGGGGATTCGGTGTGGGGCACAGAGGACGATCTTGGTTCCATCGCCAGTGAGGTGGTGGAGTCCCTCCCACCGAGTCTCCTCTCATCCCCACGGAGGAACTCCGGGATTTCCTCGCGGCTTTCAGGGGTTGCTGTGATAAAGTTCAGCTGGCCCTCGGCCGTTAGTCGAATCTGGCGCTGATCAACCAGTCTGTCTGTGCCGTCCTCAAGAAAGCGGGCAAGGGAGCGGGCATGAAACTGGTTGAGAGATGCCGATTTAATGTGTTCCTCAATGGGTTGCTGGGGGAGTGGAGGGCCAGGTGCACTTCCACTCCCTCCTCACAGTGAGCTGTTGGTGTCGATTATTAAGTACCTTTGACATGAAGATAACCATAGCCAGCCTCAACATCAAAGGCAGCAGAAGGTCTCACCACAGATTTCACAATCTCTCAGTCCTTAGGGAAGGGAGATACGCGGTGAGCTTTCTGCAGGAAACCCACACCGTTCCGGGAGACGAAGCCACCTGGCTCCTGGAGTGGCAGTGTGGGGTCTACATGAGTCACCTTACCCCTATTTCTAGTGGGGTGGCTATCTTGTTGGCCCCGACTTTTCAGCTGGAGATCTTGGGGGTCAAGGAGCTAGTGCCGGGCCGCTTGCTCCACCTCGCCGTTCGCCTGGGTAACGTGCCGCTCCACTTTGTGAACGTGTACGCGCCCAGGCCCGGCGCGTTGCAAGCACGCTTCTTTGAAGAAGTGTCCGCTCTCTTGAGCTCCATCGATAGCGGCGAGTGCATCATCCTCAGGGGGGATTTTAACTGCACCCTCGAGGTGGGGGATCGCTCCGGTCCCCAGCGCGGCCAAGCGTCGGTGGAGAAGTTGAGGGGACTGATCAGCTCCCTTAACTTGGTGGACGTCTGGCGGAATCTCCATCCCGACTCCAGCGCCTTCACGTGGAGGTCTGGAGGAGGGGGGTCGCGAATCGACCGCCTCTACATTTCGCAGGCGTACGCCTCCCGCGTCTCGGCGGCCTCCATGTGGCTGGTGCCGTGCTCGGACCACCGCCTGGTGTGGGCAGAGTTCACTCCGCTCCGCACACGGGCGGGGTCCGCGTACTGGCACTTTAACAATCGGCTGCTGGAGGACGAGCGATTTCGGGACTTGTTCTGTCGATTCTGGGCCGACTGGAGAAGGAAGCAGGGGGGCTTCCCCTCCTTGAAGCTATGGTGGGATGTGGGCAAGACTCACATCTGCGTCTTCTGTCAGGAGTACGCGAGGGGGTCGACCAAGAGGCGGGAAGCCGAGATCGGGCGCCTAGAGAGGGAGGTGCTCGACTTGGAATCCCGCCTCGGTCATGCCGTCGTGGACCCGGCCCTGTGGCAAGCGTATAAAGAGAAGAAGGGCGCGCTGAGGGACCTGCAGCTCATAGGGTCCCGAGGTGCGTACGTGAGGTCGCGGATCCAGATCCTGGAAGATTTGGACCGCGCATCACCCTTCTTCTACTCGCTGGAAAAATGGCGGGGGGTCCGTAAGCAGCTCGTTGAGCTGCTGGCCGACGTCGGATCCTCCATCACGGATCCGGAGGGAATGGGCCTCCTGGTCCGGACTTATTACAGTGCGTTGTTCTCTCCGGATCCGTCCAGCGAGGATGCGCGCAGAGTTTTGTGGGAGGACCTGCAGCAGGTCAGCCCGGAGGGCGCCGAAGGATTGGAGGCTCCGCTCACGGCGGAGCTGACCGGCGCCCTCCACCAGCTCTCGAGGGGCAAATCCCCGGGGCTAGACGAGCTGACCGTGGAGTTCCTCCGGGCTTTCTGGGACGTCCTGGGGGACGATTACGCGCGGGTCCTGGGGGGAAGCCTGGCGACCGGGCAGATGCCCCTCTCGTGGCGCAGGGCGGTCATTGTTCTGCTGCCGAAGAGGGGTGATCTCCCCCTGCTTAAAAACTGGCGTCCGGTCTCCCTCCTCAGCACTGATTTTAAGATCTTTGCCCGGGCTATGTCTACCCACCTGGGCTCTGTGCTGGCCCACATGATCCACCCCGACCAGTCCTACACGGTCCCGGGCTGGTCCATCCAGGACAACATCCACCTGGTCTGGGACCTGATCCATCTTTCCCAGAGGTCTGATCAATCGGTCACCTTTCTCTCCCTCGATCAGGAGAAGGAGTTTGACAGGGTGGATCATGGATACTTTTTCGGGACTCTGCACGCTTTCGGACTCGGGCCACATTTCGTGGCCCGGGTCCGACTTCTATACACCACCGCAGAGTGTCTAGTCAAAGTTAACGGGTCCTTGACGGCGCCCCTTCGCTTTGGGAGAGGAGTGCGTCAGGGATGCCCCATGTCCGGCCAATTGTATACCATCTGCGTGGAGCCATTTCTGTGCCTGCTTCGCAGGAGGGTGATGGGATTGGCTCTGCGCGAGCCGGCCATGCGGGTCGTCCTCTCGGCTTACGCCGATGAGGTGCTTTTCTGCTGCGTCCTCCGCAAGGATCAACTGGGAGAAATGTTCCGGACTTTTGGTGTGTAAGTGGCGGGTGGACTGCTTTCCGGAGGAATTAACACCTTAAAAAATTTTTTTTTTATTCATTCATGGGATGTGGGCGTCACTGGCCAGGCCAGCATTTATTGCCCATCCCTAACTGCCCTTGAGAAGGTGGTGGTGAGCTGCCTTCTTGAACCATTGCAGTCCATGTGGTGTAGGTACACCCACAGTGCTGTTAGGAAGGGAGTTCAGGATTTTGACTGAGCGACAGTGAAGAAACGGCGATATAGTTCCAAGTCAGGATGGTGTGTGACTTGGAGGGGAACTTGCAGGTGGTGGTGTTCCCATGCATCTGCTGCCCTTGTCCTTCTAGTTGGTAGAGGTCGCGGGTTTGGAAGGTGCTGTCTAAGGAGCCTTGGTGCTTTGCTGCAGTGCATCTTGTAGATGATACACACTGCTGCCACTGTGCGTTGCTGGTGGAGGGCGTGAATGTTTGTGGATGGGATGCCAATCAAGCGGGCTGCTTTGTCCTGGATGGTGTTCAGCTTCTTGAGTGTTGTTGGAGCTGCACCCATCCAGGCAAGTGGAGAGTATTCCATCACACTCCTGACTTGTGCCTTGTAGATGGTGGACAGGCTTTGGGGAGTAAGGAGGTGATTTACTCGCCGCAGGATTCCTAGCCTCCTCTATCTGGGAATGCACCTTAGCCCCACTGAGGAAGCCTGGCAGGCAAACTGGCAGGAGTTGGAGGCGAAAGTCACCACTCGGCTGGGGCGCTGGACAGGACTGCTCCAAGTGCTTTCCTACAGAGGCCGAGCACTGGTCATAAACCAACTGGCGGCCTCGATGCTGTGGTACCGGTTGGTCACGTTGGCCCCGCCCCCTGCATTTGCCACCAAGATCCGGAAGAAACTCGTCGATTTCTTCTGGGGCAAGAGGAAACACTGGGTCTCTGCCGCGGTCCTGAGTTTCCCGATCGAGGAGGGCGGCCAGTCGCTGGTTTGCGTCCGCACCCAGGCTGCGACTCTCCGCCTTCGGACCCTGCAGAAATACCTGTACGTCGAGCGTCCTCCCAGATGGTGTGCGCTGGCGACATATTTTTTTCGGCAGTGTCACTGCCTTCAAGATGACACGCAGCTCCCGGTGGAGTCCGTTAGCCGAGCCTCTCTGAGGGAGTTGCCTGTCTTTTACCGGGATCTATTCTGAGTCTGGAACATGGTCGCCTCCAGTCAGGGCGCTCCCCCGCCGTCAGAGGAGAGTGCCTCGGCTGTCCGGGCGGCCGACTCCAGGGGCAGACCGATGGGCGGAGGAATAGCCGAAGCCCCTGGGACACCCCTCACTGCGGGTGGCGAGGGGGCTCGGGCGCACGGAGAGCTCCCGGCCGAGCTGATCCCCACACGGGTGCAACTGCTCATCGGACCCAGGCCCCAAATCCCTCCTTGGACGCCAGTCCCGAACAACCCGAGCCGCCTCTCGGAAATCCCTCCGTGCCATTCCAATTGGCGCGGAGGTGTTTCCTGTACGGGCTGCTCCTGCACACTCTCCGCTTCCTCGCCCTCGTCAGCCGGCCGGACATGCCCTGGTGGTCCGTGTTGCCATCTGGCGGCGAGGGGAAACCCCGATGGAGGTCTCTCTACGCGGGAGTCTTCCCCCTTTACATCGGGGACCTGGGGTGGAGGGTGTTGCACAGAGCAGTCCCGTGCAATAGACTTTTAAGTAGGTTCACGGACTCCCAGGCCGCCTGTACTTTCTGCGGCCTGGACGAGTCCGTGTTTCACATTTATACGGAGTGTGCGAGGTTGCACACCCTCTTTGAGTATCTGAAGGGGCTGCTCCTCAAGTTCTGGCTGCACTTCAGTCCCACGCTCCTGATCTTTGGGCACCCGGTGCGGAGGGGCCTGGGCCGGGTGGAGAATCTCCTCGTCGGTCTGCTCCTGGGCCTGGCCAAGGTGGCAATTCACAGATCCAGGCTGCGGGAGGCCCATCCTCCCCGATTGCCTGCCCCTCTTCCGCGGTTATGCTCACGCCCGGTTGTCCCTGGAGAAGGAGCATGCGGTGTCCGCCGGTACGCTTGAGGCCTTCCGCGACCGGTGGGCACCGCAGGGACTGGAGTGCATTGTCGACACTGAGAATGGCATTTTAATTTGAGTTTTGGTTTATTTTTCTGTTTTTAATAAAGTTATTTTATAAAATGTATATAAAGGGGTCCTGAGGAATAAAGGCCTGCTCAACAAAAATATATAAAGAAAAACCAGGGTTAGATACAGAGTAAAGTTACTTCTGAACTGCCCGCATCAATGTAAGGTTAAAACAGGTGTGCACAACAGGATCAGTATGACACCTAAAAAATAGAAAACAAAAGGAAAAAAAACAGATTAGATCCAGATTTTTTAGTGATTTTATTTGAGCAGATATCAGCTCTGGTAACAGGGTGAATTCCCCTGCTCTGTTATTGAATAGTCGCAGTGGGATCTTTTACATTTAGTTAAGATAGCAGATGGGTCTTTAATGGCTCATCCAAAAGCCAGCACCTCTGACAGTGTGGCACTCCCCCAGGAGTGTTAGCCTGGATTATGTCTTTGGAGGGAGATTTGAACCCCAGCTGTCTGTGAGGTAAGCATGCTCCCCAGTCAGCTATGGCTGATTCATCGAGTCATTGCTGTCACTGGTCAGACAGCACGAGCTCATTATAACGTTCTTATAGCAAATGTATTTTGCCTGTGTTTTAACTTAGAATAGATTTGATATTGTTGTTAGATTCAATAATTTTCTTCTCTCCTGTCAGGATGAAAGTTTGTTTAGACTCAATGGTGTTTTGAAGTGTTAATTAGTAATTCTTCATGTTCCGCATGTTTTCACATCATCTTCTGTCAGGATCAAAACAAGATTCAATTTTATTGATCTCCAACCCTCTGACCATATCGTCCTCTCTGTCTGGTGTGGGCTGTTCAAGGAGGATCCATTCAATACTCTGCAGGTTTTCAGATTGATCCCAGCCCAGGAGATCGCAGTGCAATCTCACTCATTGACTGAGAGAAAATGGCATTGATCAAATGCTGTGATAAGAAAGCATTTGAATAATTGCCTCATTAACAGACCAGGCCAACAACTCTCTAACATCAGCCTTCACGAGCTACTCCATGTAAAGCCACACAAACCCGTTCTGCTCAGATTCCACTTCCTGGGGAATTAAACAGTTGGATAAAAATTCTTACGTCCTGACAAAGTTAACCATGTTGAGATTCCATTCTGGTTTCTAGCTCTGAAGAGGTCCCTCAATCTCTCTCACACACTCACAGACAGAGGGTTTGGCGATGGGAATTTGTGCCAGGATTGGAGGGACTGGGCAGGGGGAGAGGGGTGGGTTTAAAAAGAGAGCAGCCGCCAGTCGGTAATTTTCCCCCAATCCCACACCTCTGAACCCAACAGGATCAATGGGCCTTGAGCCTACTGGAGATCAGCAGCCGAATAGGCCTCAGGGCCCCCACCATGGGCTACAGCTGGGTTCCTGTCCTTTTTTAAAATTTGGTCTTGGGATTGTGAGCATCACTGGCTAGGCCAGCATTTATTGCCCATCCCTAACTGCCCTTGAGAAGGTGGTGGTGAGCTGCCTTCTTGAACTGCTGCAGTCCATGGGAGGTAGGTACACCCACAGTGCTGTTAGGAAGGGAGTTCCAGGATTTTGACCCAGCGACAGTGAAGGAATGATATCGAATGGCGATATAGTTCCAAGTCAGGATGGTGTGTGACTTGGAGGGGAACTTGCAGGTGGTGGTGTTCCCATGCATCTGCTGCCCTTGTCCTTCTAGTTGGTAGAGGTCGTGGGTTTGGAAGGTGCTGTCTAAGGAGCCTTGGTGCGTTGCTGCAGTGCATCTTGTAGATGGTACACACTGCTGCCACTGTGCGTCGGTGGTGGAGGGAGTGAATGTTTGTAGATGGTGTGCCAATCAAGCGGGCTGCTTTGTCCTGGATGGTGTCGAGCTTCTTGAGTGTTGTTGGAGCTGCACCCATTCAGGCAAGTGGAGAGTATTCCATCACACTCCTGACTCCAGCCTTGTAGATGGTGGACAGGCTTTGGGGAGTCAGGAGGTGAGTTACTCACCACAGGATTCCTAGCCTCTGACCTGCTCTTGTAGCCATGGTATTTATATGGCTACTCCAGTTCAGTTTCTGGTCAATGATAGCACCTAGGATGTTGATAGTGGGGGATTCAGCGATGGTAATGCCATTGAATGTCAAGGGCAGATGGTTAGATTCTCTCTTGTTGGAGATGGTCATTGCCTTAACTCCCACCAAGTCCCGCACCCCTATCACCCCTGTGCTCACTGACCAACGTTGGCTCCCAGTTCAGCAACAACACGATTTAAAAATTCTCATCCTTGTTTTCAAATCCCTCCATGGCCTCATCCCTCCCTATCTCTGTAACTTCCTCCAGCCCTACAACCCTCCGAGATCTCTGCCCCCCTCTAATTCTGGTCTGTTGAACATCCCCGATTTTAATCGCTCCAGTATTGGCAGCCGTGCCTTCAGCTGCCTGGGCCTTCAACTCTGGAATTCCCTCTCTACCTCTCTCCTTCTTTAAGATACTCCTTAAAACATAACTTTTTCTTGTCCTTACATGGCTCGGTGTCAAATGTTGCTTGCTCATGCTCCTGTGAAGCACTTTGGGATGTTTTACTATGTCATTGGCGCTATGTAAATGCAAGTTGCAATTGTTGGCCTTCATCCCTTATGCTGCAAGGGGATTTTTTAGTGCCTGCAATTCTCCTCCTGGGCAGCAGATGGTGGTGCTGCTCCATGTAACTTCCTGAGTTGCTGCGCTATGATGAAACACGAGCTTGAACTTTTGCTTTAAGGTACTGATGGTCTGGCAGGATTTTGTGCTCTGTTTCAGGTTTTGGGCCGCAGTAGTGTTGGAGAGTTGGAGCCTGCACTGTGTCACCTGAGGCCCAACTGTGGCTGACATTGCTGTGTGGAGCCAGTCACAATCTCCGTTTGGCTCTCCCCAGTGTCCACATCTCTCTCTGTCCCTCTCTCTTACTTTCTCTCTGTCTCTCTTGCTCTCTCTCTCTGTCTGGCTCTCTCACTCTATCCCTCTCTCTCTCCCTCTCTCTTTCTGTTTCTCTCTCTCTCTCTGTCCCTTTCTCTTTCTCTCTCTTTCTCTCTCTCCATCTGTCTATCACTCCATCTCTGGCTCTCTCTCCACCTGTCTCTTTTTCTCTCACTGTCTCTCTCTCTCTGTCTGTCTCTGTCCCTCTCTCTGTCCCCCTCTCTCTGTCTGTCTCTCTCTGTCTCTCTCTCTCTGTCTGTCTCTGTGTCTCTTTCTGTCCCTCTCTCTGTCCCTCTCTCTCTGTCTCTCTCTCTCTGTCTCTTTCTGTCCCTCCCTCTGTCCCTCTCTCTGTCCCCCTCTCTCTGTCCCCCTCTCTCTGTCTCTGTCTCTCTCTCTCTGTCTGCCTCTGTGTCTCTTTCTGTCCCTCTCTCTGTCCCTCTCTCTCTGTCTCTCTCTCTCTCTGTCTGTCTCTGTCTCTCTCTCTCTCTCTGTCTGTCTCTGTGTCTCTTTCTGTCCCTCTCTCTGTCCTTTTCTCTGTCCCTCTCTCTGTCCCTCTCTCTCTGTCTCTCTCTCTCTCTCCCTTGCCCTCTCACAGTCTCTCTTTCTCTCTGTCTCTCTCTCTCTCTCCCTTGCCCTCTCACGGTCTCTCTCTCTCTCTCTGTCTCTCTTTCTCTCTCTCTTGCCCTCTCACGGTCTTTCTCTCTCTCTCTCTCTCTCTCTGTCTGTCTGTCTCTCTCTCTCTCCCTTGCCCTCTCTCTCTCTGTCTTTCTGTCTCTCTCTCTCTGTCTCTCTCTGATTCTCTCTCTCTGTCTCTCTTTCTTTCTTTCACTCTCTCCTTCCCTGTTTCCCTCTCTTTTGTGCTCAAAATTTTCCACCGAATCCAGTCTAGACTGTGTGCCAATTCTAAGTTAATATCCAAAATGAAAATTACATTGTGTTTTTCAGCCTTTGGTGCAAAGGCATTGTAGATAATCTGACTTATCCCAATCACTGAGGCCTGAGACTGCGGCCTATCACTTGACCACGGGGCCCAGTCATTCGACCACGGGGCTCAGGACCCTGACACTGATGGTGATAATCAAATACTTACACTGACAGTTTACAATGGAGGGACTGTGTTCAGGCTGAGTGCTTAAAACAAGCTCCCCTCCACCTCTACAAACACCCACTTTATTGAGGACAACCTGACATCAGACATGTCACCCAAACCTCAGGGAATCGGAGTGCAAAAAATAAATTCACCCGATCGATTAAAATGGCAAGAATCCTGAGATCACAAAGAATGAATGAGGGGAAAGTCTAAAAGTCAATCAGACAGCACTGAGTCTCTGCATTCCGCAGGGCTCAATACTGGGTCCCCTGCTTTTTGTGATATATATTAACGATTTGGACGTAAATGCAGCAGACATGATCAAGAGGTTTGCAGATGACACAAAGATTGGCCATGTGGTAGATAGCGAGGAGGATAGCTGTAGGCTACAGGAACATAACATAAGAACGAGGAGCAGGAGTAGGCAATTCAGTCCCTCGAGCCTGCTCCGCCATTCAATACGATCATGGCTGATCTCATCTCGGCCTCAACTCCACTTTCCTGCCCGTTCTCCATAACCCTTCAACCCTTTACTAATTAAAAATCTGTCTATCTCCTCCTTAAATTTACTCACTGTCCCGGCATCCACCGCACTCTGGGGTAGTGAATTCCACAGACTCACAACCCTTTGAGAGAAGTAATTTCTCCTCATCTCTGTTTTAAATCTGCAACCCCTTATCCTAAAACTATGACCTCTCGTTCTAGATTGCCCCACAAGAGGAAACATCCTCTCTACATCTACTTTGTCAATCCCCTTAATCATCTTATATACCTCAATTAGATCTCCTCTCATTCTTCTAAACTCTCGAGAGTAAAGGCTTAAACTACTCAATCTCTCTTCATAAGACAAATCCCTCATCTCTGGAATCAATCTAGTGAACTTCCTCTGAACTGCCTCCAATGTAACTACATCCTTTCACAAGTAAGGGGACCAAAACAGTACGCAATACTCCAGGTGCAGTCTCACTAATGCCTTGTACAGTTGCAGCAACACTTCCCTACTTTTATACTCTATTCCTTTAACAATAAATGCCAAAATTCCATTTGCCTTCCTTATTACCTGCTGTACCTGCATACTAGTTTTCTGCAATTTATGCCCAAGGACAACCAGATCCCTCTGCACTGAAGCACTCTGAAGTTTCTCTCCATTTAAATAATAATTTGCCTTTCTATTCTTCTGACCAAAATGGATAACCTCACACTTATCCACATTAAACTCCATCTGCCAAATTTTGGCCCATTCACCTAACCTATCCATATCCATTTGTAAATTTCTTATTTCTTTATTGCAACTTACTGTCCCACCTATTTTAGTGTCATCTGCAAATTTGGCAATAGTACCTTCTATCTCTGCATCCAAGTCATTCATTTAGATTGCAAATAGGTGGGGCCAAGGACTGAGCACTGTGGCACTACCACTAGTTACATTTGCCAACCAGAAAAGGACCCATTTATCCCAACTCTCTGTTTTCTGTTGGTTAGCCAATCCCATATCCAAGCTAATAAATTGCCCCTAATCCCATGTGATCTTACCTCGTGTATTACCTTTTGTGTGGCACCTTATCAAATACCTTCTGGAAATCCAGATATACTACATCAATAGGATCCCCATTATCCACTTTACTTGTTACATCTGCAAAGAACTCGAGCAAATTAGTCAAACACGATTTACCCTTCATAAAACCATGCTGACTCTGATGGATTGCATTTTGACTTTCTAAATGTCCTGTTATTACTTCCTTAATAATGGATTTTAACAATTTCCCAATGACAGATGTTAAACTAACTGGTCTATAGTTTCCTACTTTCTGCCTCCCTCCCTTGTTGAATAAGGGTGTTATATTAGCATTTTTCCAATCCACTGGAACCTTCCCCACATCCAGGGAATTTTGGAATTTTATAACCAATGGATCCGCTATCTCCGCAGCCACTTCCTTTAAGACCCTAGGATGTAGGCCATCAGGCCCTAGGGACTTGTCTGCCTTTAATGCCAATAGTTTGCTCAGTACCTTTTTCCCTAGTGGTGATCATTGTTCCTAAGTTCCTCACTTTCTATAACCTCTGCATTACCGGTTACTATTGGGATGGTACTAGTGTCTTCCACCGTGAAAACTGAGGCAAAATACTGATTTAGTGTCTTCGCCATTTCTGTGTTCCCCACTAATAACTCCCTCGTTACATCCTCCAAGGGACCAACATTCACTTTTAGCTACTCTCTTCCCTTTTATATACTTATAGAAACTTATGCTATCCATTTTTATATTTTGCACTAGTTTTCTTTCATAATATATCTTTTCTCTTTTTATTACTTTTTTAGTGACCCTTTGTTGATCTTTAAAAGTTTCTCAATCTTCCAGCCTGCCACTGGCCTTTGCAATATGGTATGCCTTAGTTTTTGTCTTTATGTTATCCTTAACCTCCTTGCTTAGCCATGGATGTTTTCCCTCTCTTACAATCTTTCTTCCTCTCTGGAATATATTTTAATTGGGAGGATTTAAATATCTCCTTAAACATCTGCCACTGCTCATCAACTGTCCGACCTTGTAGTCTTCCTGCCCACTAGGGCCAAATCTGTCCTCATGCCTATGTAATTACCTTTGTTTAACTCCAGAACACTAGTGTGGGACTCCAGTTTCTCACCCTTAAACTGAATTTGAAATTCTAGCATGCTATGATCACTCTTCCCTAGAGGATCCTTAACTATGAGATCATTAATTAATCCCACCTCATTACATAATACCAAATCTAGAATAGTCTGCTCCCTGGTTGGTTCCACAACATATTGCTCCAAAAAACAATCTTGAATACATTCAATGAACTCTCCCTCGAGGCTACCCTTGCCAATTTGATTAATCCAGTCTATATGCATATTAAAATCACCCATGATTATTGCTGTACCTTTCTTGCAAGCCCCCAGTATTTCCTGGTTTATACTGTGCCCCACTGCAGAACTACTGTTTGGGGACCTATAGATTACTCCCAACAGAGACTTCTTTCCCTTGCTATTTCTTATTTCTACCCAGACTGATTCTACGTCTTGATCTCCAGTGCCTATATCATTTCTCACTACAGCACTGATCTCTTCCTTCACGAACAAAGCTACACCTCCTTCTTTTCCTTCCTGCCTATCCTTCCAAAATACTGAGTACCCTTGGATACTCACTACCCAAACCTGGTTTTCCTGCAACCACGTCTCAGTAATCGCCACTAAATCATATCCATTCATCTCTATTTGCGCTATTAACTCATTAATTTTATTCCGAATGCTATGTGCATTCAAATACAAAGCCTTTTTGTTTGTTCTATTATCAAATTTCGCTACACTGTACGATTCCTTGGTGCAATATGACGTTCACACATTCTGTCCCTACCTTATATTTTCTGGTAACAATCAGCCTCATCACTAACCTGCACTCCTACCTTCTCCTTTAACTTTGACTTCCTAGTTTTCCATGCAACTGAACCCTCCCGCACACTATTTAGTTTAAAGCCCTATCTACAGCCCTAGTTATGAGATTCGCCAGGACTCTGGTCTCAGCATGATTCAGGTGGAGCCTGTCCCATCGGAACAGCTCTCTCCTTCCCCAGTACTGGTGCCAATGTCCCATGAATTCGAACCCATTTCTCCCACATCAATCTTTGAGCCATGCATTTACCTCTTTAATCTTATTGACCCTGTGCCAATTAGCTCGTGGCTCAGGTAGTAATCCAGAGATTATTACCTTTTTGGTTCTGCTTTTTAATTTAGCCCCTAGCTGCTCATATTCCCTCAGCAGAACCTCTGTCCTCGTTCTACCTATATCATTGGTACCTATGTGGACCACGACAACTGGATCTTTCCCCTCCCACTCCAAGTTCCTCTGCAGCCCAGATGAGATATCCTGAACCCTGGCACCAGGTAGGCAACACAGCCTTCAGGACTCTCGATCCTGGCCACAGAGAACAGTGTCTATGCCCCTAACTATACTATCCCCGATTACGACTACATTTCTCTTTTTTCCCCCCACTTGAATGGCTCCCTGTACCACGGTGCTATGGTCAGTTTGTTCATCCTCCCTACAGTCCCAGCTCTCGTCCACACAGGGAGCAAGAATCTTGAACCTGTTGGACAAGGACAAGGGCTGAGGCTCCTGCAACACTACCTCCCGGATCCCTCTACCTGCCTCACTCATAGTCACACCCTCCTGTCCCTGACCCTGTTCCTGCCGAATTCAAATTAGTTAATCTAAGGGGTGTGACTGTCTCCTGAAACACAGCGTCCAGATAACTCTCCCCCTCCCTGATGTGTCGCAGTGTCTGAAGCTCAGACTCCAGCTCATCAAATCTGAGTCGGAGTTCCTCGAGCAGCCAACACTTGCTACAGATGTGGTCCTAGTAACCACAATGGGGTGCACCAGCTCCCACATTGTGCAGGTACAACACATCGACTGGCCCTGCATCTCTATTTTATTTAATTAGATTTTAATTTGTGGCTAAGGTAGTAATCTGGAGATTATTACCTTTTTGGTTCTGCTTTTTAATTTAGCCCCCAGCTGCTCATATTCCCTCAGCAGAACCTCTGTCCTCGTTCTACCTATATTGAAGATATAGGAAGATGTTGATGGTCTGGTCAGATGGACAGAAAAGTGGCAAATGGAATTTAGCCTGGAGAAGTGTGAGGGGATGCATTTGGGGAGGTCAAACAAGGCAAAGGAATACATGATAAATGGGAAAATACTGAGAAGTGTAGAGGAAGTGAGGGACATTGGAGTGAATGTCCACAGATCCCTGAAGGTAGCAGGACAGGTCGATAAGGTGGTTAAGAAAACATATAGAATCCTTTCCTTTATTAGCCGAGGTATAGACTATAAAAGTAGGGAGGTTATGCTGGAACTGTATAACTCATTGGTTAGGACACAACTGGAGTACTGTGTGCAATTCTGGTCACCTCATGACAGAAAGGATGTAATTGCACTGGAGAGGGTACAGAAGAGATTTACAAGGATGTTGCCAGGACTGGAAAAATGCAGCTATGAAGAAAGATTGGATAGGCTGGGGTTGTTCTCCTTGGAACAGAGAAGGCTGAGGGGAGATCTGATTGAAATGTATAAAATTGTGAGGGGCCTGGATAGAGTGGAGGTGAAGGGTCTATTCACCTTAGCAGAGAGGTCAGTGACATGGGGGCATAGATTTAAAGTGATTGGTAGAAAAATTAGAGGGGAGATGAGGAAAAACCCTTTTCCTTCTTAAATGGGAGACCCCTTATTTTTAAACTGCGTCCCCCAGTTCTAGTCTCTCCCACAAGGGGAAAATATTCTTTCAGCATCCACCCTGTCAAGTTCCCTCAGGATCTTATATGTTTCAATAATATCACCCCTGATTCCTCTAAACTCCAATGGATACAGACCCAACCTGTCCAACCTTTCATCGTAAGATAATCACCACCACCCCCCCCCACCAATCCCAATTATCAAGAGTGAATCATCTCTGCACTGCCTCGACGCAGTTACATCCTTTCTTAACTAATGGGAGGTGGTGGCATAATGGTATTGTCACTGGACTATTAACCCAGAGACCCAGGGTATTTCTCTGGGGACATGGGTTCGAATCCCACCACAGCAGAAGGTGGAATTTGAATTCAATTAATAAATCTGGAATTAAAAAAACTAGTCTAATGATGACCATGAAACCATTGTCGATTGTTGTAAAAACCCATCTAGTTCACTAATATCCTTTAGGGAAGGAAATCTGCTGTCCTTACCTGGTCTGGCCGACATGTGACTCCAGACCCACAGCAATGTGGTTACCTCTTAAATGCCCTCTGAAATGGCCTAGCAAGACACTCAGTTGTATTGAAACCACGACAAAGTCAAGAAGGAACGAAACTGGATAGATCGCCGGCATTGATCGAGGCACCAGAAACGACAACGGCAAACCCAGCCCTGTCGACCCTGCAAAGTCCTCCTTACTAACATCTGGGGGCTTGTGCCAAAGTTAGGAGAGCTGTCCCACAGACTAGTCAAGCAACAGCCTGACATAGTCATACTCACGGAATCATACCTTACAGACAATGTCCCAGACACTACCATCACCATCCCTGGGTATGTCCTGTCCCACCGGCAGGACAGACCCACCAGAGGTGGTGGCACAGTGGTATACAGTCAGGAGAGAGTTGACCTGGCAGTCCTCAACATCGACTCCGGACCCCATGAAGTCTCATGGCATCAGGTCAAACATGGGCAAGGAAACCTCCTGCTGATTACCACCTACCGCCCTCTCTCAGCTGATGAATCAGTACTCCTCCATGTTGAACAGCAATTGGAGGAAGCACTGAGGGTGGCAAGGGCACAGAATGTACTCTGGGTGGGGGACTTCAATGTCCATCACCAAGAGTGGCTCGATAGCACCACTACTGACCGAGCTGGCCGAGTCCTAAAGGACATAGCTGCGAGACTGGGTCTGCGGCAGGTGGTGAGGGAACCAACAAGAGGGAAAAACATACTTGACCTCGTCCTCACCAATCTGCCTGCTGCAGATGCATCTGTCCATGACTGTATTGGTAGGAGTGACCACCGCACAGTCCTTGTGGAGACGAAGTCCCGTCTTCACATTGAGGATACCGTCCATCATGTTGTGTGGCACTACCACCGTGCTAAATGGGATAGATTTCGAACAGATCTAGCAATGAAAAACTGGGCATCCATGAGCGCTGTGAGCCATCAGCAGCAGCAGAATTGTACTCAACCACAATCTGTAACCTTATGGCCCGGCATATCCCCCACTCTACCATTACCATCAAGCCAGGAGACCAACCCTGGTTCAATGAAGAGTGCAGGAGGGCATGCCAGGAGCAGCACCAGGCATACCTCAAAATGAGGTGCCAACCTGGTGAAGCTACAACACAGGACTATCTGCGTGCCAAACAGCCTAAGCAGCATGCGATAGACAGAGCTAAGCGATCCCATAACCAACGGATCAGATCTAAACTCTGCAGTCCTGCCACATCCAGTTGCAAATGGTGGTGGACAATTAAACAACTAACTGGAGGAGGTGGCTCCACAAATATCCCCATCCTCAATGATGGGGGAGCCCAGCACATCAGTGTGAAAGATAAGGCTGAAGCATTTGCAACAATCTTCAGCTAGAAGTGCCGAGTTGATGATCCATCTCGGCCTCCTCCTGAAGTCCCCAGCATCACAGATGCCAGACTTCAGCCAATTCGATTCACTCCATGTGATATCAAGAAATGACTGAAGGCACTGGATACTGAAAAAGCTATGGGCCCTGACAATATTCCGGCAATAGTACTGAAGACCTGTGCTCCAGAACTTGCCGCACCCCTAGCCAAGCTGTTCCAGTACAGCTACAACACTGGCATCTACCTGGCAATGTGGAAAATTGCCCAGATATGTCCTGCACACAAAAAGCAGGACATGTCCAACCCGGCCAATTACCGCCCCATCAGTCTATTCTTGATCATCAGTAAAGTGATGGAAGTTGTCATCGACAGTGCCATCAAGTGGCACTTGCTTGGCAATAACCTGCTCAGTGACGCTCAGTTTGGGTTCCGCCAGGGCCACTCAGCTCCTGACCTCATTACAGCCTTGGTTCAAACATGGACAAAAGAGCTGAACTCCAGAGGTGAGGTGAGAATGACTGCCCTTGACATCAAGGCAGCATTTGACTGAGTATGCATCAAGGAGCCCTAGCAAAACTGAAATCAATGGGAATCAGGGAAAACTCTCCACTGGTTGGAATCGTACCTAGCGCAAAGGAAGATGGTTGTGGTTGTTGGAAGTCAATCGTCTGAGCTCCAGGACATCACTACAGGAGTTCCTCAGGGTAGTGTCCTAGGCCCAACCATCTTCAGCTGCTTCATCAATAACTTTCCTTCAATCATAAGGTCAGAAGTGGGGATGTTCACTGATGATTGCACAATGTTCAGCACCATTCGCGACTCCTCAAATACTGAAGCAGTCCGTGTAGAAATGCAGCAAGACCTGGACAATATTCAGGCTTGGGCTGATAAGTGGCAAGTAACATTCCCACCACACAAGTGCCAGGCAATGACCATCTCCAACAAGAGAGAATCTAACCATCTCCCCTTGATATTCAATGGCATTACCATCACTAAATCACCCACTATCAACATCCTGGGGGTTACCATTGACCAGAAACTGAACTGGAGTAGGCATATAAATACCATGGCGACAAGAGCAGGTCAGAGGCTGGGAATCCTGAGGCCGGTAACTCACCTCCTGACTCCCCAAAGCCTGTCCACCATCTACAAGACACAAGTCAGGAGTGTGATGGAATACTCTCCACTTGTCTGGATGGGTGCAGCTTCAACAACACTCAAGAAGCTCGACACCATCCAGGACAAAGCAGCCTGCTTGATTGGCACCCCATCGACAAACATTTACTTGCTCCATCACCGACACACAGTGGCAGAAGTGTGTACCATCTACAAGTTGCACTGCAGCAACTCACCAAGGCTCCTTAGACAGCACCTTCCAAACCCGCGACCTCTACCAACTAGAAGGACAAGGGCAGCAAATACATGGGAACACCACCACCTGCAAGTTCCCCTCCAGGTCACACACCATCCTGACTTGGAACTATATCACCGTTCCTTCACTGTCGCTGGGTCAAAATCCTGGAACACCCTTCCTAACAGCACTGTGGGTGTACCTACCTCCCATGGACTGCAGCCGTTCAAGAAGGCAGCTCACCACCACCTTCTCAAGGGCAATTAGGGATGAGCAACAAATGCTGGTCTAGTCACATCCGACAAATGAATAACAAAAAAGGAGAGCAAAACTGTATACAGTACTCCAGATGTGGTCTCACCAATATCCTTTACTATTGTAGCAAAACATTCCCCCTGTTATATTCCATTCCCCTTGCAATAAACGACAACATTCCATTTGCCTTCCTAATCACTTGCTGTACCTGCATACCAACCTTCTGTGATTTATGTACCAGGACACCCAGCTCCCTCTGTACCTCAGAGCATTGCAATCTCTCTCCATTTAAATAATATGCTGCTTCACTATTCTTATTACCAAAGTGGATAAGTTCACATTTTCCAATATTATACTCCATTTGCCAAATTTTTGCCCACTCACTTAACCTATCTACATCCCTTTGCAGATTCCTTATGCCCTCTTCACAACCTACCTTTCTACCTATCTTTGTGTCATCAGCAAATTTAGCAACCATACCTTCGGTCCCTTCATCCAAGTCATTAAATAGTTGAGGTCCCAGCACTGATCCCTGTGGCACTCCACTTGTCACATCTTGTCAACCCAACAATGACACATCTATCCCTACTCTGTTTCCTATTAGCTAGCCAATCCTCTATCCAATCCAACATGTTATCCCCTGTACCATGAGCTTTTAATTTGCTTAGTAACTTTTGATGTGGTACCTTGTCAAATGCCTTCTGGATATCCAAGTATACCACATCCACAGGTTCCCCTTTATCCACATTGTTTGTTACTTTCACAAAGAACTCCAATAAATTGGTCAAACATGATTTCCCTTTTATAAAACCATGTTGACTCTGCCTGATTACATTGAGATTTTCTAAGTGCCCTGCTATAACCTCCTTCATAATAGATTTCTAGGTTTTCCCTATGACAGTTGTTAAGCTAACTGGCCTGTTGTTTCCTACTTTCTGTCTCCCTCTCTTTGGAAAACTCTTCCCAGAGAGCAGTGGAGGCTGGGTCATTGAATATATTCAAGGGTGAGATAGACAGATTTTTGATCTACAAGGGAGTCAAAGTTATGGAGAGCAGGCAGGAAAGTGGAGTTGAGGCCACAATCAGATCAGCCATGATCTTATTGAATGATGGAGCAGGTTTGAGTGGCCGAATGGCCTCCTCCTGCTCCTATTTCTTATGTTCAAGGACATTGATACCAGCACAAAGACTGAGGTGGAGAAAGAGAATTTGACTAAACTCCATTGTGTTCCTGCATATTTCTCCCAAAGCCCCGTTACGAACAACTGTGCCAGGGCACTGGAGGATCTCTCTGGTTACTAAGGGCTGTGCCAGGGCACTGGAGGATCTCTCTGCTTACTAACAACCATGCCAGGGCACTGGGGGATCTCTCTGGTTACTAACAGCTGTGCCAGGGCACTGGGGGATCTCTCTGGTTACTAACAGCTGTGCCAGGGCACTGGGGGATCTCTCTGGTTACTAAGGGCTGTGCCAGGGCACTGGGGGACCTCTCTGGTTACTAACAGCTGTGCCAGGGCACTGGGGGATCTCTCTGGTTACTAACAACCGTGCCAGGGCACTGGGGGATCTCTCTGGTTACTAAGGGCTGTGCCAGGGCACTGGAGGATCTCTCTGGTTACTAAGGGCTGTGCCAGGGCACTGGGGGATCTCTCTGGTTACTAAGGGCTGTGCCAGGGCACTGGGGGAACTCTCTGGTTATGAAGGGCTGTGCCAGGGCACTGGGGGATCTCTCTGGTTACTAACAACTGTGCCAGGGCACTGGGGGATCTCTCTGGTTACTAAGGGCTGTGCCAGGGAACTGGGGGATCTCTCTGGTTACTAACAACCGTGCCAGGGCACTGGGGGATCTCTCTGGTTACTAAGGGCTGTGCCAGGGCACTGGGGGATCTCTCTGGTTACTAAGGGCTGTGCCAGGGCACTGTGGGATCTTTCTGGTTACTAAGGGCTGTGCCATTGCACTGGGGGATCTCTCTGGTTACTAAAGGCTGTGCCAGGGCACTGGGGGATCTCTCTGGTTACTAACAACCGTGCCAGGGCACTGGGGGATCTCTCTGGTTACTGAGGGTGTGCCAGGGCACTGGGGGATCTCTCTGGTTACTGAGGGCTGTGCCAAGGCAGTGGGGGATCTCTCTGGTTACTAAGGGCAGTGCCAGGGCACTGGGGGATCTCTCTGGTTACTAAGGGCTGTGCCAGGGCAGTGGAGGATCTCTCTGGTTACTAAGGGCTGTGCCAGGGCACTGGGGGATCTCTCTGGTTACTAAGGGCTGTGCCAGGGCACTGGGGGATCTCTCTGGTTACTAAGGGCTGTGCCAGGGCACTGGGGGATCTCTCTGGTTACTAACAACTGTGCCAGGGCACTGGGGGATCTCTCTGGTTACTGAGGGTTGTGCCAAGGCAGTGGGGGATCTCACTGGTTACTAAGGGCTGTGCCAGGGCACTGGGGGATCTCTCTGGTTACTAAGGGCTGTGCCAGGGCACTGTGGGATCTTTCTGGTTACTAAGGGCTGTGCCAGGGCACTGGGGGATCTCTCTGGTTACTAAAGGCTGTGCCAGGGCACTGCGGGATCTCTCTGGTTACTAACAACCGTGCCAGGGCACTGGGGGATCTCTCTGGTTACTAACAACCGTGCCAGGGCACTGGGGGATCTCTCTGGTTACTGAGGGCTGTGCCAAGGCAGTGGGGGATCTCTCTGGTTACTAAGGGCAGTGCCAGGGCACTGGGGGATCTCTCTGGTTACTAAGGGCTGTGCCAGGGCACTGGGGGATCTCTCTGGTTACTAAGGGCTGTGCCAGGGCACTGGGGGATCTCTCTGGTTAATGAGGGTGTGCCAGGGCACTGGGGGATCTCTCTGGTTACTAACAACCGTGCCAGGGCACTGGGGGATCTCTCTGGTTACTAAGGGCTGTGCCAGGGCACTGGGGGATCACTCTGGTTACTAACAACTGTGCCAGGGCACTGGGGGATCTCTCTGGTTACTAAGGGCTGTGCCAGGGCACTGGGGGATCTCTCTGGTTACTAACAACTGTGCCAGGGCACTGGGGGATCTCTCTGGTTACTAAAGGCTGTGCCAGGGCACTGGGGGATCTCTCTGGTTAATGAGGGTGTGCCAGGGCACTGGGGGATCTCTCTGGTTACTAACAACCGTGCCAGGGCACTGGGGGATCTCTCTGGTTACTAAGGGCTGTGCCAGGGCACTGGGGGATCACTCTGGTTACTAACAACTGTGCCAGGGCACTGGGGGATCTCTCTGGTTATGAAGGGCTGTGCCAGGGCACTGGGGGATCTCTCTGGTTACTAACAACTGTGCCAGGGCACTGGGGGATCTCTCTGGTTACTAAGGGCTGTGCCAGGGCACTGGGGGATCTCTCTGGTTACTAAGGGCTGTGCCAGGGCACTGAGGGATCGCTCTGGTTACTAAGGGCTGTGCCAGGGCACTGAGGGATCTCTCTGGTTACTAAGGGCTGTGCCAGGGCACTGGGGGATCTCTCTGGTTACAAAGGGTGTGCCAGGGCACTGGGGGATCTCTCTGGTTACTAAGGGCTGTGCCAGGGCACTGGGGGATTTTTCTGGTTACTAAGGGCTGTGCCAGGGCACTGGGGGATCTCTCTGGTTACTAAAGGCTGTGCCAGGGCACTGGGGATCTCTCTGGTTACTAAGGGCCGTGCCAGGGCACTGGGGGATCTCTCTGGTTACTGAGGGCTGTGCCAAGGCAGTGGGGGATCTCTCTGGTTACTAAGGGCTGTGCCAAGGCAGTGGGGGATCTCTCTGGTTACTAAGGGCTGTGCCAGGGCACTGGGGGATCTCTCTGGTTACTAAGGGCTGTGCCAGGGCACTGGAGGATCTCTCTGGTTACTAAGGGCTGTGCCAGGGCACTGGAGGATGTCTCTGGTTACTAAGGGCTGTGCCAAGGCAGTGGGAGATCTCTCTGGTTACTAAGGGCTGTGCCAGGGCACTGGGGGATCTCTCTGGTTACTAAGGGCTGTGCCAGGGCACTGGGGGATCTCTCTGGTTACTAAGGGCTGTGCCAGGGCACTGGGGGATCTCTCTGGTTACTGAGGGTGTGCCAGGGCACTGGGGGATCTCTCTGGTTACTAAAGGCTGTGCCAGGGCACTGGGGGATCTGCCTGGTTACTAACAACCGTGCCAGGGCACTGGGGGATCTCTCTGGTTACTGAGGGTGTGCCAGGGCACTGGGGGATCTCTCTGGTTACTAAGGGCTGTGCTAAGGCACTGGGGGATCTCTCTGGTTACTAAAGGCTGTGCCAGGGCACTGGGGGATCTCTCTGGTTACCAAGGGCTGTGCCAGGGCACTGGGGGATCTCTCTGGTTACTGAGGGTGTGCCAGGGCACTGGGAGATCTCTCTGGTTACTAAGGGTGTGCCAGGGCACTGGGGGATCTCTCTGGTTACCAAGGGCTGTGCCAGGGCACTGGGGGATCTCTCTGGTTACTGAGGGTGTGCCAGGGCACTGGGAGATCTCTCTGGTTACTAAGGGCAGTGCCAGGGCACTGGAGGGTTCCCCCTCTGTTACTCTTCAAATAATGACTTGGGATCTTTTACATCCAACTGGGAAGTCATGAGATTCTGAAAGGCGTTATATAAATGCAAGTTTGTTGTTTTCCTTACAAGACCCGTGATGGATGTCGAATGGAGAGCTGAGAAACCTGACACAGTGTGGAGGGAGCCTTACTCTGTATCTAACCTGTGCTGTACCCATGTTGGAATTCATCAAGCAGCCTTACCTGGATTATATAGACTTGCTGTGCAGTCACTATATAAAACACATTCAGCATTTTGAACTGCCTGTTTGTCTGTCTGATCCCCTCCTGAGTGGCTGATATGTTTTTAATAGCAGATTAAATTAAATTTGTTTTGAAGGAGTCTCGGTACTTTGCACTCGCATCTGTCAATGTGACAGTGATGTGTAATAGAGATGTCAGGTGCCTGGTGCATCCCTGGTCCATTTCAATCTGAATTTTCAGGACTTTGATTGCAATATGGGGAGGGTGATGTAGTCTTTCTGATACCAGATAATAATCCAGAAAATCTGAGTTCAAATCTCATAATGGCTGTTTTAGAAAGCTGGAGATAAAAAGCTCGTCTCAGTAAAAATGACCATGAAACTACTGGATTGTCGTAAAAACCCATCTGGTTCACTCAGGTCCATTAAGGAAGGAGATCTGCCATTCTTACCCAGTCTGGCCTATGTTATATATTTGGTTCTGATGCTGCCACCTCATTGAGTCTACCAGAGAGGTTCTCAGACTGTAGTATTTAAACATTAATATTTATTTCATAACTATATACACTCCGAGTGTCTCCTGCCAAAGTCACGCTGTAACTGTTCTCCAGTCTCTCCCACATGATCCCTTACCTCATCATGATGGGTGGTAACCTTTACAGTCTGTCGATTAACCCCTTCATACCCTTATACTATAGTCTACATGTGACTCCAGACCCACAGCAATGTGGTTGACCTTTAACTGCCCTCTGATGTAGGCACGCAGTTATCACATTGTTCGGAACACAGACTGCAGTGGTTCATGAAGATTATCTACTTGCACTTTCTCAGGGCAACAAGGGCCTGGCAATATATGCCATGTTTAAATTAATGACACCGGGGCTAAAAGGGTTAAACAGTGAGGACAGGTCGCATGGACTAGGCTTGTATTCCTGAGAGTATAGAAGATTACAGGGTGATTGAATCATGTTTAAGATGATGAAAGGATGTGGTTGGGTCGATGGAGAGGAACGATTTCCTCTGGTGGGCTGTTGGGGTGGGAGTCCAGAACAAGGGGGCAGAACCGTAAAATTCAAGCCAGGCCATTCAGGGGTGACGTCAGGAAGCACTTCTTCACACAAAGGGGAGTGAAAATCTGGAACTGTCTCCCCTAAAGCTGTTGAGGCTGGGGTCAATTGAACATTTCAAAACTGAGGTCAATAGATTTTTCCATCTGATGAAAGGTCATCAACCTGAAACGTTAACTCTGCTTCTCTGTCCACAAATGCTGCCAGACCTGCTGAGTATTTCCAGCACTTTCTGTTTTTATTACAACATCTGCAGTATTTTGCTCTTGTCAATCAATTTTGCTAGGGAAAGGATATGCAGCAAAGGAGGAGAGATGGAATTAAAATGCTTTTTTAGATCAGTATGTTGAGGAACCAACTAGAGAATGGGCTATTTTAGATCTGGTATTGTGCAATGAGAAAGGACTAATTAATAATCTCGTTGTAAAGGAGCTTTTAGGGAAGAGTGACCATAATATGACAAGATTTTACTTTCGGTTTGAAAGTGATGTATTTCAGTCTTAAACTAAGGTCTTAAATCTAAACAAAGGAAACTACAAAGATATAAGGGGCAAATTGGCTGTAGGAGATTGGGAAACAACATTAAAAGGTATGATGGTAGACAGGCAATGGCTAGCATTTAAAGATTTAATACGTGGTTTACAACAAATTTACATTCCTTTGAGGCACAAAAACCCAGCAGGCAAAGTGTTCCAACTATGGCTAATAAGAGAAGTTAAAGATTGTATTGGATTAAAGGAAGACACTTATAAAGTTGCCAAACAAAGTAGTACGCTTGTGAATTGGGAGCATTTTAGAATTCAACAAAGGAGGACCAAGAAACTGATGAAGAAAGAGAAAATAGAATATGGAAGTAAACTAGTGAGAAACATAAAAACAGACTGTAAAAGCTTCTATAGGAAGGAATATAAAGGAAAAGATTAGCAAAGACAAATGTTGGCCCATTACAGGCAGAGACAGGTGAATTTATAATAGGGAATAAGGAAATGGCAGAGAAATTAAATAAATACTTTGTGTCTGGCCTCACAGAGGAAGGTACAAAAAACCTCCCAGGAATACCAGAGAACCAAGGGACTAGGGAGAATGAGGAACTGAAAGAATTAGTATCAGTCAAAAAGTAGTACAAGAGAAATTAATGGGACTGAAAGTTGATAAATCCTCTGGACCTGATCATCTACATCCCAGAGTGTTGAAAGAGGTGGCTGTAGAGATAATGGATGTATTGGTGATCATCTTCCAAAATTCTACAGATTCTGGAGCGGTTCCTGCAGATTGGAAGGTGGAAATTATCACCCCACTATTTAAGAAAGGAGGGAGAGAGAAAACAGGGAACTACAGACCTGTTAGCCTGACATCAGTAGTAGGGAAAATGCCAGACTCTATTGTAAAGGATGTGATAACTGGACACTTGGAAAATAATGGTTGGATTGGGCAGAGTCAACATGGATTTATGAAAGGGAAATCATGTTTGAGAAACCTGTTGGAGTTTTTTGAGGATGTAACTAGCAGAATAGGTAAGGGGGAACCTGTGGATGTGGTGTATTTGGATTTTCAGAAGGCTTTCGATTAGGTCCCACACAAGAGGTTTGTAAGCAAAATTAGAGCACATGGGATTGGGGATAATATACTGGCATGGATTGAGAATTGGTTAGTGTTGTTGGAGCTGCACCCATCCAGGCAAGTGGAGAGTATTCCATCACACTCCTGACTTGCGCCTTGTAGATGGTGGACAGGCTTTGAGGAGTCCGGAGGTGAGTTACTCGCCTCAGGTTTCCGAGCCTCTGACCTGCTCTTGTAGCCACGATATTTATATGGCTACTCCAGTTCACTTTCTGGTCAATGGTAGCCCCCAGGATGTTGATAGTGGGGGATTCAGTGATGGTAATGCCATTGAATGTCAAAGGGAGATGGTAAGATTCTCTCTTGTTGGAGATGGTCATTGCCTGGCACTTGTGTGGTGCGAATGTTACTTGCCACTTATCAGCCCAACCCTGGATATTGTCCAGGTCTTGCTGCATTTCTACATGGACTGCTTCAGTATCTGAGGAGTCACGAATGGTGCTGAACATTGTGCAATCATCAGCGAACACCCCCACTTCTGACCTTATGATTGAAGGAAGGTCATTGATGAAGCAGCTGAAGATGGTTGGGCCTAGGACACTATGCTGAGGAACTCCTGCATTGATGTCCTGGAGCTCAGATGATTGACCTCCAACAACCACAACCATCTTCCTTTGCGCTAGGTATGACTCCAGCCAGCGAAGGGTTTTCCCCCTGATTCCCATTGACCTCAGTTTTGTTAGGGCTCCTTGATACCATACTCGTTCAAATGTTGCCTTGATGTCAAGGGCAGTCATTCTCACCTTACCTCTTGAGTTCAGCTCTTTTGTCCATGTTTGAACCAAGGCTGTAATGAGGTCAGGAGCTGAGTGGCCCTGGCAGAACCCAAACTGAGCGTCACTGAGCAGGTTATTGCTAAGCAAGTGCCGCTTGATGGCACTGTTGATGACACCTTCCATCACTTTACTGATGATAGATAGTAGGCTGATGGGGTGGTAATTGGCCGGGTTGGATTTGTCCTGCTTTTTGTGTACAGGACATATCTGGGCAATTTTCCACATTGCTGGGTAGATGCCAGTGTTGTAGCTATACTGGAACAGCTTGGCTAGGGGCGCGGCAAGTTCTGGAGCACAGGTTTTCAGTACTATTGCCGGAATATTGTCAGGGCCATAGCTTTTTCAGTATCCAGTGCCTTCAGTCATTTCTTGATATCACGTGGAGTGAATCGAATTGGCTGAAGTCTGGCATCTGTGATGCTGGGGACTTCAGGAGGAGGCCGAGATGGATCATCAACTTGGCACTTCTGGCTGAAGATTGTTGCAAATGCTTCAGCCTTATCTTTCGCACTGATGTGCTGGGCTCCCCCATCATTGAGGATGGGGATATTTGTGAAGCCACTTACTCCAGTTAGTTGTTTAATTGTCCACCACCATTCACGACTGGATGTGGCAGGACTGCAGAGCTTAGATCTGATCCGTTGGTTATGGGATCGCTTAGCTCTGTCTATCGCATGCTGCTTACGCAGTTTGGCACGCAGATAGTCCTGTGTTGTAGCTTCACCAGGTTGACACCTCATATTGAGGTATGCCTGGTGCTGCTCCTGGCATGCCCTCCTGCACTCTTCATTGAACCAGGGTTGGTCTCCTGGCTTGATGGTAATGGTAGAGTGGGGGATATGTCAGGCCATGAGGTTACAGATTGTGGTTGAGTACAATTCTGCTGCTGCTGATGGCCCACAGCGCCTCATGGATGCCCAGTTTTGCATTGCTAGATCTGTTCGAAATCTATCCCATTTAGCACGGTGATAGTGCCACACAACACGATGGACGGTATCCTGAATGTGAAGGCGGGACTTCGTCTCCACAAGGACTGTGCGGTGGTCACTCCTACCTATACAGTCATGGACAGAAGCATCTGCGGCAGGCAGATTGGTGAGGACGAGGTCAAGTATGTTTTTCCCTCATGTTGGTTCCCCCACCACCTGCCGCAGACCCAGTCTAGCAGCTATGTCCTTTAGTGTCAGTAGTGGTGCTACCGAGTCACTCTTGGTGATGGACATTGAAGTCCCCCACACAGAGTACATTTTGTGCCCTTGCCACCCTCAGTGCTTCCTCCAAGTGGCGTTCAACATGGAGGAGTACTGAGTCATCAGCTGAGGGAGGGCGGTAGGTGGTAATCAGTAGGAGGTTACCTTGCCCATGTTTGACCTGATGCCATGAGACTTCATGGGGTCCGGAGTTAATGTTGAGACTCCCAGAACAACTCCTACCCTCCTGTATACCACTGTGCCACCACCTCTGGTGGGTCTGTCCTGCCGGTGGGACAGGACATACCCGGGGATGGTGATGGCAGTGTCTGGGACATTGTCTGTAAGGTATGATTCTGTGAGTATGACTATGTCAGGTTGTTGATTGACTAGACTGTGGGACAGCTCTCCCAACTTTGGCACAAGCCCCCAGATGTTAGTAAGGAGGACTCTGCAGGGTCGACAGGGCTGGGTTTGCCGTTGTCGTTTCCGGTGCCGAGGTCGATGCCGGGTCTTCCGTCCAGTTTTTTATTGACTTCGTAGCGGTTAGGTACAACTGAGTGGCTTGCTAGGCCATTTCAGAGGGCATGTAAGAGTTAACCACATTGCTGTGGGTCTGGAGTCACATGTCGGCCAGACCAGGTAAGGACAGCAGATTTCCTTCCCTAAAGGACATTAGTGAACCACATGGGTTTTTACAACATTCGACAATGGTTTCATGGCCATCATTAGACTGGCTTTTAATTAAAAATGAATAGAAAACAGCGAGTAGGAATAAACTGGTCATTCTCAGGTTGGGAGGCTGTGACTAGTGGGGTACCAGAGGGATCAGTGCTTGGCCCCCAGCTATTCACAATCTTACATCTCAATGATTTGGATGTGAGGACGAAATGGTAATATTCCCATGTTTTCTGATGACACAAAACTAGGTGGGAATGGGAGTTTTGAGGAGGATACAAAGAGACTTCAAGGGGATTTAGACAGGCTCAGTGAGTGGGCAAGAACATGGCAGATAGAATGGAAAAATGTGAAGTGATCCACTTTGGTAGGAAAAACAGAAATGCAGAGTATTTCTTAAATGGTGAGAGATTGGGAAGTGTTGATGTCCAAAGAGACCTGGGTGTCCTTGTTCATATATCACTGAAAACTAACATACAGGTGCAGCAAGTAATTAGGAAAGCAAATGGTATGTTGGTCTTTATTACAAGAGGATTTGAGTACAGGAGTAAAGAAGTCTTGCTGCAATTGTATAGAACCTTGGTGAGACCGCACCTGGAGTATTCTGTCGAGTTTTGGTCTCCTTACCTACAGAAGGATATACTTGCCGTAGAGGAAGTGTAACGAAGGTTCACCAGACTGATTCCTAGGATGCTGGGATTATCCTATGAGGAGAGATTGAGGAGACTGGGCTTGTATTCTCTAGCGTTTAGAAGAATGAGAGGTAATCTCATCGAGGCATACAAAATTCTTACAGGGCTCGACAGGTTAGATGCAGGAAGGATGTTTCCCCTGGCTGGGGGTGGGGGGAATCTAGAACCAAGGGGCACAGTCTAAGAATAAGAGGTAGGTCATTTAGGACTGAGATGAAGAGGAAGTTCCTCACTGAGGTTGGTGAATCTTTGGAATTCTCTACCCCATAGGGCTGTGGAGGCTCAGTCATTGAGTATATTCAGGACAGAGATGGATAGATTTCTGGATATTAAAGATATCAAGGGATATGGGAATGGTGTGGGAAAATGACGCTGAGGTAGATCAGCCGTGATCTAGTTGAATGGTGGGGCAGGCCGAATGGCCTACTCCTGCTCCAATTTCCAATGTTCCTCAGATACAGATCAGCCGTGATCTAGTTGAATGGTGGGGCAGGTTCAAGGGGCCGAATGGCTTCCTCTTGTTGCTAATTCACATTGGAGCTAATACTTTGAACTTGGCAAATGATGTCTAAATGGGGAGGCGGCTGAGTGTTATTCATTATTGTTGGGAATATGGAGTTCAAGATCTGTGTTCGCTCCTGATACTGAGATTACACATCACACCAGCTACAATAGCATCACTGTTCATTTTGACTTCCGTCCATCTCATTATATATTCCTGGACAAAATGAGTTTATAATAAAAAGCCATTACTAATTGAATAATTTTTAATTAGATAAACTAAATCTTAACACTGTAATTAAGTCGTAGATCACCAGATATTTTGGTAAAGCTGAATCTCAGAGTAACGTTCCAGTTGTGAGGCTCCAAACCTGTTTGTTTTAAAACTGCTGTCCCGGAATGTACTTGTGAATTGGCCGATAATGTCCTCACACTCTTTCGTTTGATGTACTTAGACAAAAGTGGGAGTTATACAATCACAGAATCTTACAGCACAGAAGGAGGCCATTCAGCCCATCATGCCTATGCTGGCTATCTGAAAGTAAAATTAATCCTGCTCCCTCCACTCTTTCCCCATAACCCTGCAAACTTTCCCCTTCAATTATTTATCCAATTCTCTTTTGAAAGTTACTGTTGAATCTGCTTCCTTCAGGCAGTGTGTTCCAGATCACAACAACTCACTGTGTAAAAAACATTCTCCTCATCTCCCCCCAGCTCTTTTACCAATTATCTTAAATCTGTGCCGTACCAAACCACCTGTCACTGGAAACAGCTTCACTTTATTTACTCTATTGAAACATACAACAACACGAATTAGGATCAGGAGTAGGCCACTCGGCCCCTCGAGCCTGCTCCTCCATTCAACAAGATCATGGCTGATCTGATCGTAACCTCAACTTCACATTCCCGTCTACCCCCAATAACCTTTCACCCCTTGCTTATCAAGAATCTATCTACCTCTGCCTTAAAAATATTCGAAGACTCGGCTTCCACCGCCTTTTGAGGAAGAGAATTCCAAAGACTCACGACCCTCTGAGAGAAAAAAATTCTCTTCATCTCTGTCTTAAATGGACGACCCCTTATTTTTAAACAGTGACCCCTAGTTTTAGATTCTCCCACAAGGGGAAACATCCTTTCCACATCCACCCTGTCAAGACCCCTCAGGATCTTATATGTTTCAATCAAGTCGCCTCTTACTCTTCTAAATTCCAGTGGATACAAGCCTAGCCTGTCCAACCTTTCCTCATAAGACAACCCGTCCATTCCAGGTATTAGTCTAGTAAACCTTCTCTGAACTGCTTCTAACACATTTACATCCTTCCTTAAGTTAGGAGACCAATACTGTACACAGTACTCCAGATGTGGTCTCACCAATGTCCTGTATAACTGAAGCATAACCTCCATACTTTTGTATTCAATTCCCCTCGCAATAAATGATAACATTCTATTAGCTTTCCTAATTACTTGCTGTACCTGCATACTAACCTTTTGCGATCCATGCACCAGGACACCCAGATCCCTCTGCATCTCAGAGCTCTGCAATCTCTCACCATTTAGATAATATGCTTCCATATGCTTCGGTCTCTTCAGCCAAGTCATTTATATAAATTGTAAAAAGTTGAGGCCCCAGCACTGATCCCTGTGGCACACCACTCGTTCCATCTTGCCAACCAGAAAATAACCCATTTATGCCGACTCTCTGTTTCCTGTTAGCTAGCCAATCTTCAATTCATGCCAAAATGTTACCCCCTACAACTATGAGCTTTTATTTTCCGCGATAACCTTTGGTGTGGCACCTTATCAAACACCTTCTGGAAATCTAGGTACAGTACATTACCCGTTCCCCTTTATCCACAGCACATGTCACTTCTTCGAAGAACTCCAATAAATTGGTTAAACATGATTTCCCTTTCACTAAACCATGTTGACTGTGCCTGATTCCCTTGAATTTTTCTAAGTGCCCTGCTATACGGTCTTTAACACCTCACAATTTTGAACACCCCTATTAAAGCTCCTCTTAACCTTCTCTGCTCAAGGGAAAACAATCCCAGCTTCTCCAGTCTCTCCAAGTAACAGAAGTCCCTCGTCCCTGGTATCATCCCAGCAATGCCCTGTGCACCCTCTTCAAGGTCTGGAGATCCCTCCTAAAGTGTGGGACCAGAGTTGCACACAAACCTCTAGCTGGGGCCTTAGCAGTGTTTTATAAAGCTTTGGCAGAACTTTTGAACTCTATGCCTCTGCCCACAACGCTAAGGATCCCATACACATTTTGAAACAGCCTCAACTCGACCTGCCACCTTCAAAGACTTGTGTGTGAATATTGGAAAGGATACAGACAGCAGCTTGATACTGTAATTAAGCATCTCTCAACTCTTTCTTCCAATGAGCCTCAGCTGACAGTGCTGGTGGCAGTTGGAGGTTGCTGAGGTGGAGTGAGGAGCTGCACTGAGCAGAGGAAAGCTTCAACAACAATTACCATTAAAGAGAAGAAAGAGACTTTTTTGTTGGAAACAAGGCTTTGTCTGGAGGTGGGGGCTGAACACCAGTAATTTACTTTGGACTGTTGGGGGAGGAACAGCGGCCGGAACAACAAGGGGTGGGGCTGCCAATTCAACAGGAATCTGTGCTGCTGCAAAAGCACACAGGGAAGCTCCCTCCCCACCCCAATTGCCCAGCCTGGGTCAGCTGAAGCTGCCCGGCTAAACAGACGGAAGGGGATAGATAGTGACTGGGCAGCTTCAGCTGACCCAGGTGAAGACACCTCTCCCAACCAGAAGACCGGAAGACCAAGGGCAAACATTGTTTTAAGTGTGCTGTGAGCACCACCTCCAGAAAGCAAGTCATCCCTTACAGCCTGTCTTTCCCTCTCTATTCCCTCAGCCTCTCCCCTAACCTGTTGTTTGTTTGTTTTTTTATATATATTCAATATCTTCTGTGAATCTTTAACGACCGGCTGCTGGAGGACGTGCGATTTCGGGACTCGTTCTGTCGATTCTGGACCGACTGGAGAAGGAAACAGGGGGGATACCCCTCTTTGAGGCTATGGTGGGATGTGGGCAAGACTCACATCTGCGTCTTCTGTCAGGAGTACGCGAAGGCGGGCGACCAAGAGGCGGGAAGCTGAGATCGGGCGCCTTGAGAGGGAGGTGCTCGACTTGGAGTGCCGCCTCGGTCATGCCGTCGTGGACCCGGCCCTGTGGCAGGCGTATAAAGAGAAGGGCGCGCTGAGGGACCTGCAGCTCATAGGGTCCCGAGACGCGTACGTGACGTCACGGATCTAGATCCTGGAAGATTTGGACTGTGCCTCACCTACTACTCGCTGGAAAAATGGCGGGGGGTCCGTAAGCAGCTCGTTGAGCTGCTGGCCGACGACGGATCCTCCATCACGGATCCGGAGGGAATGGGCCTCCTGGTCCGTACTTATTACAGTGCGTTGTTCTCTCCGGATCCGTCCAGCGAGGTTGCGCGCAGAGTTTTGTGGGAGGACCTGCCGCAGGTCAGCCCGGAGGGCGCCGAAGGATTGGAGGCTCTGCTCACGTTGGTGGAGCTGACTGGCGTCCTCCACCAGCTCTCAAGGGGCAAATCCCCAGGGCTGGATGGGTTGACCGTGGAGTTCCTCAGGGCATTCTGGGATGTCCTGGGGGACGATTACGTGCGGGTCCTGGGGGAAAGACTGGCGACCGGGGAGATGCCCCTCTCGTGGCGCAGGGCGGTCATCGTCCTACTGTCGAAGAGGGGCGATCTCCGCCTGCTTAAAAACTGGCGTCCGGTCTCCCTCCTCAGCACGGATTATAAGATCTTTGCCCGGGCTATGTCTACCCGCCTGGGCTCCGTGCTGGCCCACATGATCCACCCCGACCAGTCCTACACGGTCCCGGGCCGGTCCATCCAGGACAACATCCACCTGGTCCGGGACCTGATCCATCTTTCCCAGAGGACTGGTCAGTCGGTCGCCTTTCTCTCCCTCGATCAGGAGAAGACGTTCGACAGGGTGGATCACGAATACCTTTTCGGGACTCTGCGCGCTTTTGGACTCGGGCTGCATTTCGTGGCCCGGGTCCGACTTTTATACACCGCCGCAAAGTGTCTAGTCAAGGTTAACGGGTCCTTGACGGCGCCCCTTCGATTTGGGAGACGAGTGCGTCAGGGATGCCCCATGTCCGGCCAATTGTACACCATCTGCGTGGAGCCCTTCCTGTGCCTGCTTCGCAGGAAGCTGACGGGATTGGCTCTGCACGAGCCGGCCATGCGGGTCATCCTCTCGGCTTACGCCGACGACGTGCTCCTCGCGGTCACAGATCCTGTTGACTGCAGAGGATGCGCGACTGCCAGCAGACCTTTTCTGCTGCGTCCTCCGCGAGGATCAATTGGGAGAAATGTTCCGGACTCCTGGTGGGTCTGTGGCGGGTGGAGTCCCTGACGAAGGAGTTGACACCTTTAGCGTGGAGCACCACGCACCTCCTCTATCTGGGAGTCCACCTTAGCCCCGCTGAGGAAGCCTGGCCAGCAAACTGGCAGGAGTTGGAGGCAAATGTCACCGCTCGGCTGGGGCGCTGGACAGGACTGCTCCGAGTGCTTTCCTACAGGGGCCGAGCGCTGGTCATAAACCAACTGGTGGCCTCCATGCTGTGGTACCGGTTGGTCACTTTGGCCCCGCCCCCTGCATTTGCCACCAAGATCCACAAGAAACTAGTTGATTTCTTCTGGGGCAAGAGGAAACACTGGGTCTCTGCCGCGGTCCTGAGTCTCCCGATCGAAGAGGGTGGCCAGTCGCTGGTGTGTGTCCGCACCCAGGCTGCGACTCTCCGCCTTTGGACCCTGCAGAGATACCTGTACGTCGAGCGTCCTCCCAGATGGTGTGCGCTGGCGACGTATTTTTTCCGCCAGTGTCACGGCCTTCAAGACAACACACCGCACCCAGCAGAGTCCGTTAGCCGCGCCTCTCTGAGGGAGTTGCCTGTTTTCTACCGGGATCTATTCCGAGTCTGGAACATGGTTGCCTCCAGTCAGGGCGGTCCCCCGCCGGCGGAGGAGAGCGCATCGGCTGTCCGGGCGGCCGACTCCGGGGACGGACCGGCGGGTGGAGGAGTAGCCGAAGCCACCGGGACGCCCCTCACTGTGGGTGGCGAGGGGGCTCGGGAGAGCAGAGCGCTCCCGGCCGAGCTGACACCCGCTCGGCCAGAACTGCTCATCGGACCCAGCCCCTGAAACCCTCCTCGGGAGCCGGTCCCGCACAACCTGAGCCGCCTCTCAGAAATGCCCTCCGTTCCATTCCAATCGGTCCGCGTTGCCATCTGGCGGCGAGGGGAAACCCCGATGGAGGTCTCTCTACGCAGGAGTCCTCCCTCTTTACATCGGGGACCTGGGGTGGAGGGTGCTGCACAGAGCAGTCCCGTGCAATAGACTTTTAAGTAGGTTCACGGACTCCCTGGCCGCCTGTACTTTCTGCGGCCTGGACGAGTCCGTGTTCCACGAATATATGGAGTGTGCGAGGTTGCAGACCCTGTTCGAGTCTTTGAAGGGGCTGCTCCTCAAGTTCTGGCTGCACTTCAGTCCCACGCTCCTGATCTTTGGGCACCCAGTGCGGAGGGGCGTGGGCCGGGAGGAGGATCTCCTCGTCGGTCTGCTCCTGGGCCTGGCCAAGGTGGCAATTCACAGGTCCAGGTTGCGGGCCGTCGGGGGTTCCGTCCTCCCCGATTGCCTGCCCCTCTTCCTCGGTTACGTTCGCGCCCGGGTGTCCCTGGAGAAGGAGCATGCGGTGTCCGCCGGTACGCTTGAGGCCTTCCGCGACCGGTGGGCACCGCAGGGACTGGAGTGCATCGTCGACGCTGAGAATGGCATTTTAACTTGAGTTTTTTGATTATTTATCTGTTTTTAATAAAGTTATTTTAAAAATATGTATATAAAGGGGGCCTGAGGAATAAATGCCATCTGGACATGAAATATATAAAAGGGGCCTGGGATATAAAGGCCACAAGAGAACAAAAAACGGGCTGAGATACCGAGTAAAGCTTCCTCTACACTGTCAGAATGTGAGACAGTTGAGGCAGGATAATGGATCAATGATCAAGCCTCTGTGCCAGAATTCAGCTCTAACAAACTCTCCCACATATCTTCTCTCTTGGATCCTGACTGATTTGCTGTGTATTTCCCAATTAATTGCTGCCTATCTGTTCCTCAGAACACTCCTGTGACTGCAGGGTAACAATCCCTCCCCATTCTGTATTCTGTCTGAGTGATAATCTCCTTTCCGGACTGTGTTATTGGTGCCATTTCTCACGATGCCATTTGTGATCGTTACAGTGTAAAACTGCTTCAGCTGAACAGATTCCAAAGGCAGTTGGTGAAATGTGACGTTGAAGAGAAATCCCTGTGTGTGAGTTTGTGCAGAGTGTGGAGTTGGGTCTGATCCCTCTCGGCAGCTTGTCACATCGGATTTATTCTGGCTTACTTACAGTCACAACACAGATCTACACATTTCTGATCCGATCCTTCTCACAGGTGCCCAGTTCTAGGCTATTTCTCTTCACTGTTTCAAATCAACACAAGACAGTTTTGGTAACACACGACTGCTGATTTGCAGCCTGTGAGCAACAGCCGTTCAGACCAGGCTGGTTCACCAGGACTGCACGTCAGAGCACCCGCAGCAACAATGCACACTCTCTCCTGCAGATAGCAGCAGGAGAAGGCCATTCAGCCCTTCCAACCTGCCCCGCCATTCAATTGGATCTTTGCGAATCTGTACCTCAGCTCCATTTTCCCGCCTTTCTACACATTCCTCCACATTCTGACCCAACAATAATCAATCCATCTTAATCTTGAATTCTCCAGTTGACCCCAGCATCCACTGTCTTTACAGTGAGTGACTTCCTCGACTCTTTTTATCAAAATGCTTCCTGACCATCAACCCAGAAAGGTCCATCTCCATTTTTAAAATTATGTTCCCTTATTCTGGACAACACCACCACAGGAAATAGTTTAGAGAGTGTAGAGGGAGCTTTACTCTGTATCTAACCCCGTTATTTTTTTTTAGATAAGTAAAACAAAAACTCAAATTAAAATGCCATTCTCGGCATCGATGATGCACTCCAGTCCCTGCGGTGCCCACCGGTCGCGGAAGGCCTCAAGCGTACCGGCGGACACCGCATGCTCCTTCTCCAGGGACACCCGGGCGTGAACGTAGCCTCGGAAGAGGGGCAGGACACCCTGACTTGCCACCTTGGCCAGGCCCAGGAGCAGACCGATGAGGAGATCCTCCTCTCGGCCCACACTGACCCACCGCGAACAGTCCTACACGGTCCCGGGCCGGTCCATCCAGGACAATATCCACCTGGTCTGGGTCCTGATCCATCTTTCCCAGAGGACCTCTCAGTCGGTCGCATTTCTCTCCCTCGATAAGGAGAAGGCGTTCGACAGGGTGAATCACGAATACCTTTTTGGGACACTGGCCGGGGTCTGACTTTTATGTGCCTTCCGGAGAGTGTCTAGTCAAGGTTAACGGGTCCTTGATGGCGCCCCTTCGCTTTGGGAGAGGATTGCATTCGCCACCAAGATCCAGAAGAAACTCGTTGATTTCTCAGGACGGATCCGGAGAGAACAACGTACTGTAATAAGTCCGGACCAGGAGGCCCATTCCCTCCGAATCCGTGATGGAGGATCCGTCGTCGGCCAGCACCTCCACGAGCTGCTTACGGACCCCCCACCATTTTTCCAGCGAGTAGAAGAAGGATGTGGCGCGGTCCAAATCTTCCAGGATCTGGATCTGCGACCTCACGTACGCGCCTCGGGACCCTATGAGCTGCAGGTCCCTCAGCGCGCCCTTCTTCTCCTTGTACGCCTGCCACAGGGTCGGGTCCGCGTTGGCATGACCAAGGGGGGACTCCAAGTCGAGCACTACCCTCTCTTTGCGCCCGATCTCGGCATCCCTCCTGACAGAAGACACGGATGCGAGTCTTGCCCACATCCCACCATAGCCTCAAGGAGGGGAAGCCCTCCCTGCTTCCTTCTCCAGTCGGCCCAGAATCGACGGAACGAGTCCTGGAATCACTCGTCCTCCAGCAGCCAGTTGTTAAAGTGCCAGTACGCGGACCCCACCTGCGTGCGGAGTGGAGTGAACTTCACCCACACCAGGTGGTGGTCCGAATGCAGCACCAGCCACATGGAGGCCGCCGAGACGCGGGAGACGTACGCCTGCGAAAAGTAGAGGCGGTCGATTCGGGACCCTCCTCCTCCAGACCTCCACGTGAAGGCGCTGGAGTCGGGATGGAGATTCCACCAGGCGTCCACCAAGTTGAGGGAGCTGATCAGTTCCCTCAACTTCTCCACTGACGCTTGGCCGCGCTGGGGACCGGAACGATCCCCCACCTCGAGGATACAGTTAAAATCCCGCCCCCCACCCCCCCCGAGGATGATGCACTCGCCGCTATCGATTGAGCTCAAAAGAGCGGACACTTCTTCAATGAAGCGCGCTTGCAACGCGCCGGGCCTGGGCGCGTACACGTTCACAAAGTGGAGCGGCACACTACCCAGGCGAACGGCGAGGTGGAGCAAGCAGCCCGGCACTAGCTCCTTGACCCCCAAGATCTCCGGCTGAAATGTCGGGGCCAACATGATAGCCACCTCACTAGAAATAGGGGTGAGGTGACTCATGTAGACCCCACCCTGCCACTCCAGGAGCCAAGTGGCTTCGTCTCCCGGAATGGTGTGGGTTTCCTGCAGAAAGCTCACCTCGTATCTCCCTTCCCTGAGGACTGAGAGATTGTGAAATCTGCGGTGAGACCTCTGCTGCCGTTGATGTTGAGGCTGGCTATGGTTATCTTCATGTCAAAGGTGCTTAAAACCCGTCACCAACACCTCACTGTGAGGAGGGAGTGGAAGTGCACCTGGCCTTCCACTCCCCCAGCAACCCATTGAGGAACACATTAAAACGGCGCCTCTCAACCAGTTTCATGCCTGCGCGCTTGCCCGCTATCTTAAGGGTGGCACGGACCGACTAGATGATCAGCGCCAGATTCAACCAACGGCCGAGGGCCAGCTAAACTTTATTGCGGCAACCCCTGCAAGCCGCGAGGAAATCCTGGAGTTCCGCCGTGGGGATGAGAGGAGATTCGGTGGGAGGCACGAGGGACTCCACCACCTAACTGGCGATGGAATCAAGGTCATCCTCCGTGCCCCATACTGAATCCCCATCCTCCTCCGGGTCGTCACCGCCAGCGGCCGACACATCCACCACACGCTGTGGGGCGGACGTCCCAGCCGTGCCAGCTGGTCCTGCCTCCGTCACGATCCTACTCCCAGGATCGATGGCGGAGGAGTCCTCTCTGGGTTCTACTGTGAAACTGGAGCCTGTGGGCGCCAGCAGTTCAGGACTCCCCTCCACCTCCGTTCTCAGGCCAATGAGTGGTCCAGGGGAGACAGAAGTTCCCGACTCCGGGAAATCCAGCCGGAGCCGAGACCGGAAGCGGAGAGAGGAGGCCATCTCCCGCTCCACCAGCACCCACAGGCCTAGCAGATGGGGCAGCATTCTCAGTTATAACTGGGTCGGGTGTCTCCTTGTTGGTGGTGGACTCCAGCTGGGAGGGCCGACCCTCTGGGACCTCGCCCTCCCCTCTACTCAGGGCACCCGACCCAGTGGCAGAATGGGCGGCGTCCTCAGGCTCCCCCACCACAAGCAGGGCCCCACTTACTCCTTCAGGAGGGGCCTCATGTAACGGGGCCTTCCCCTCCCCTCCATCCTGTGGAATAGGGAGCTCCTGCCTGGACTTTGTAGCCTTGGTGGTGGCGGTAGGGGAAACCTGGGGACCCGAGACAGGAGACAGCTCCCCTCCAACAGATGGGCCCTGCACCTCAGGGCCCTGTGTTATTTCTGTGGAGGGGTGCCTTCTCCTCTTTTTCCCACTAGGGCGCAGAGGCTCAGACCTCCATGTCATCAGAGGCCTCTGCCTCTGCACCCTCCTTGTTTTTTAGTCACCCTGGGCCTGAGCCCAGCCCTGGGACAGGTGGATTCCGTGAGAATGGGCTTTGGGCTGAGCTCAGGCTCGGGTTGTTTCAATGTGTCCAGGGGACGCGCCTCTTGATGTTTCTTTTGCCTCCGCGTCTTCCTTCCACTCGGACGGGCACTCCCCTCCCCGCTGGAGGCTGTGAAATCCACAGCCTCCGGAACCGACTGAGCGGTGTCTGTTGGATGTGTGGGGGGAGTGGGAGGAGGTGCTGTGGAACCACCCTGGGCCGCCGAGGTGGAGCTGGCGGCCGGGAGGTTGGGGCAGTTTTACGAACGTGCCCCACTCCCTTGCAGACGTGGCACCGCGCCCCCTCCGAGGTCCAAAAGATGCGGTAGGCCGTCCCCTGGAACTCCACATTAAATTGGCCCTCCGAGTCCTCTTCCCACACCAGCTGCATGAATAGCTGGCGGCGGAAGGAGTAGACATGTCGGAGGCTGTGCTCCCGAAGACCGAGCGGGACTGGGGTGAACCCCGACCTCACCTCCCCCAAATGGTGTGGGTGGGGAAGGAGGAGCTCACTGGGAATTAAGGGCGGGACGTTTGATGACATTATCCGCTGCTCAGTGGCCCCTAGAGGATCCACCGGCAGGAAAGTCCCACCCACTGTGAGCCCCTTACTTCGGGAAAGGGACACCGCCCGCTCGGTCTTCAGGAAGAACACAGCCTTCCCATACTTCTTTGAGGCTGCCACAATGGCCGAGAGGCCGACAACCTCGGCCATTGCGTTAATGCAAGCCTCAATAGTCATGGTAGGGTGGGTGTAACTCTTCACCCCATGCTTTGTTGTCAATATTCTAAATGGTGACGGGGCCACAGGAGCGGCTGCTGCAGCATAGGAGGGCCCCGCCACCAAACAAGGCCGTGAAGCCATAGGGTAGAAGAGTCACGTCCACCGTTGTGAAAAATAAATAAAAATTGAAATCGAGAGAAAAGAATAACAAAAAACAAATTATTGCAAAAAGCAAAAAAAAGCACAGACTGGAGGGTGTGGCTCGGGAGAGAGGCTGAACGAGAGGAGGGTCAGGAGGAATCAGTCTCTTTGCAGGTGTTAATGCAGGCAGTCCTTTTGCTGGTCTTCCAGTTGGTGGTGGGAGGGGGTGCGATGTCTTCACCTGGGACAGCTGTAGCTGCCCAGACACACTCTGCTTCCGATGTGCTTTACAAAGTTAAGAGAAAGTCTCTTCACCTGGGCAGCTCCAGCTATCCCAGGCTAGCTCGTTGGGGTGGGGAGGGAGCTCCTATTCAATGCTGTTAAAACACAGGAGCTCCCTGTTCAAACAAACAACCCCATCCAAAGTCTTCCGGTCTCTTCCTTTCTCCCTCCCCACAACAATCAATGAAAGGGCTACAAAACCCAAACTCACAAGAGCTGACAGTTCTTCTCGCTTCCTGCTTTCTTCTCACAAAAAGACAGATGGAAATCCTTCGTTTCAATCTCAGTCTCTCCCTCGTGCAGCAGTCACACAGCCTCCAGCCTCTGCAAACAGCAACAGTCAGCTGCACCTCGTTGATGCACTCAGCACCTCCAATTAGCCGGCAGCCAAACCCCGTTTTTCTTTTCTTTTTTTTTCTTTTAAGGTGGCCTTTATACCCCTTTTATATATTCTATGTCGAGGGGGCCTTTATTCCTCAGGCCCCCTTTATAAACATACTTCTATTTTTTTAAATAACTTTATTAAAACCAGAAATAAACAAAACTCAAATTAAAATTCCATTCTCGGCGTCGACAATGCACTCCAGTCCCTGCGGTGCCCACCGGTCGCGGAAGGCCTCAAGCGTACCGGCGGACACCGCATGCTCCTTCTCCAGGGACACCCGGGCGCGAACGTAACCGCGGAAAAGGGGCAGGCAATCGGGGAGGACGGACCCCCCGACGGCCCGCAGCCTGGACCTGTGAATTGCCACCTTGGCCAGACCCAGGAGCAGACCGACGAGGAGATCCTCCTCCTGGCCCACGCCCCTCCGCACCGGGTGCCCAAAGATCAACCCCCGTTTTTTTTTGTTTTTTTTATAATGGAAATATATATTGCTGCTAGCTTTGCACAGAAAATAGTTCTCATTATTTTTGTGTTGCAAAATATGGAACGCTTCACGAATTTGCGTGTCATCCTACCCCCCGTGTTGTACCTGTCCTGGGAGTGTTTGATGGGGACAGTGTAGAGGGAGCTTTACTCTGTATCTAACCTCGTACTGTACCTGTCCTGGGAGTGTTTGATGGGGACAGTGTAGAGGGAGCTTTACTCTGTATCTAACCCCGTGCTGTACCTGTCCCGGGAGTGTTTGATGGGGATGATGGTGTCAAACATGGAAAATATTTCATTTGTAATGCTGCAATTGAAAGAAAAGTGACATAAAGAGAAAAGAATGTGATTTAAAGAGCTGAATTCACTGTTTCAGATGTATCGTTCCCTAAATAGTTTAAATGCCTTTCGGCTGTTGTAGAATACTTTTGCTAAGTCCCTGAAATAATTCATCAGTACTGATTAAGAAGTCTTTAAGATGTTCTCAATCGGCACAGCCTGAACACTGATGCATCGAACTTCAGTCAGAAAAGCTGGGTGCTGCTCCTGTAATGTTAGTGATACTGGTCAGCAGCATTATAGCTCCTGTCACAATCAGCATGCTCGTCTGGTCTGGTTAGTTAACTGCTTTACCACAGTAATAATTATAATAATTATACTTTGAATGGGCCATGCTGAAGCGTAGACAGATTTGGGTTTAAGGTTAACAGGATGTTAAAAGCAGCACCTCAAGTGGATAAAAACACTAACAGAATACCAAGAGAGAAGGAGGGACATGTATATATGTGAGAGAGAACAGGTCTGAGAGGGAGAGACAAGTATGAAATATAAAGGTTGAGATGTAACAGTGAATCAATATTAAATCTTAGTCAGACCACAGTGGAAGGATTGTGTGCAGCTTGGGGATCTGTATAGAGAGGATGTTGCAGGATGTTGTCTGTCATGAGGAAATATAAATACAAAGAAAGACTTGTAGTCTGTTTTCATTGGAATGGAGGAGATTCTGAGATGATTTAAGATTAAATGTAAGAGACTTAGGACAAAGAACAGAGGGTTGTTAGGCTGTGGTGTTCATTATTGGGCTTAGTGATTGAAGCAAATTGCAGGTTAAGTTAAGAATAAAGGGATTTGGGAACTGTGCAGGTCCAAGGGATTAGGATACTGCACTGTCGGAGGGTCAGTACTGAGGGAGTGCTGCAGTGTCAGAGGGTCAGTACTGAGGGAGTACTGCACTGTCGGAGGGTCAGTACTGAGGGAGTGCTGCAGTGTCAGAGGGTCAGTACTGAGGGAGTACTGCACTGTCGGAGGGTCAGTACTGAGGGAGTGCTGCAGTGTCAGAGGGTCAGTACTGAGGGAGTACTGCACTGTCGGAGGGTCAGTACTGAGGGAGTGCTGCAGTGTCAGAGGGTCAGTACTGAGAAGTGCTGCACTGTCAGAGGGTCAGTACTGAGGGAGCGCTGCACTGTCAGAGGGTCAGTATCAAGGGAGTGCTGCAGTGTCAGAGGGTCAGTACTGAGGAGCACTGCACTGTCAGAGGGTCAGTATCGAGGGAGTGCTGCTCTGTCAGAAGGTCAGTACTGAGGGAGTGCTGCACTGTCAGCGGGCAGTCGTGAGGGAGTACTCTTCCATTTTGAACACCACTTGGAAGAAGCACTGAGGGTAGCAAGGGCACAGAATGTACTCTGGGTGGGGGACTTCAATGTCCATCACCAAGAGTGGCTCGGTAACACCACTACTGACCGAGCTGGCTGAGTCCTAAAGGACATAGCTGGTAGACTGGGTCTGCGACAGGTGGTGAGGGAACCAACAAGAAGGAAAAACCTACCTAGCTGTATAAAACGCTAGTTAGGCCACAGCTGGAGTACAGTGTACAGTTCTGGGCACCACACTTGGTGATTGCACTGGAGAGGGTGCAGAGGAGATTCACCAGGATGTTGCCTGGGCTGGAGCATTTCAGTTATGAAGAGTGACTGAAAAGGCTAGGGTTGTTTTCCTTAGAGCAGAGAAGGCTGAGGGGGGACATGATTGAGGTATACAAAATTATGAGGGGCATTGATCGGTTAGATAGGAAGAAACTTTTTCCCTTAGCGGAGGTGTCAATAGTCAGGGGGCATAGATTTAAGATAAGGGGCAGGAGGTTTAGAGGGGATTTGAGGAAAATCTTTTCACCCAGAGGTTGATTGGAATCAGGAACGCACTGCCTGAAGAGGTGGTAGAGGCAGGAACCCTCAATATTTAAGAAGTATTTAGATGAGCATTTGAAACGCCATAGCATACAAGGCTACGGGCCAAGTGCTGGAAAATGGGATTAGAATAGTTAGGTGCTTGATGGCCGGCACGGACACGATGTTTTTGTACTGTATAACTCTATGACAATGCATCTGTCCATGGCAGTATGGGTAGGAGTGACCACCGCACAATCCTTGTGGAGGCAATGTCCCGTCTTCACAATGAGGATACCCACCATTATGATGTGTGGCACTTCCACCGTGTTAAATGGATTTCGAACAGATCAAGCAACCTAAAACTGGGCATCCATGAGGCACTGTGGGCCATCAGCAGCAGCAGAATTGTACTCAACCACAATCTGTAACCTCAAGCCACGGGACCAACCCTGGTTCAATGAAGAGTGCAGGAGGGCATGCCAGGAGCAGAACCAGACATACCTCAAAATGAGGTGTCAGCCCGGTGAAGCTACAACCCAGGACTAATTGCATGCCAAACAGCGGAAGCAGCATGCAATAGGCAGGCCCAAGCCATCCCACAACTAACAGATCAGATCTAAGCTCTGCAGTCCTGCCACAATCTTCAGCCAGAAGTGCCGAGTGGATGATCCATCTCAGCCCCCTCCTGAAGTCCCCAGCATCACAGATGCCAGACTTCAACCAATCTGATTCACTCCATGTGATATCAAGAAATGACTGAAGGCACTGGAAACTGCAAAGGCTATGGGTCCTGACAATATTCCGGCAATAGTACTGAAGACCTGTGCTCCAGAACCAGCCGCGCCCCGAGCCAAGCTGTACCAGTACAGCTACAACACTGGCATCTACCCGGCAATGTGGAAAATTGCCCAGATATGTCCTGCACACAAAAAGCAGGACAAATCCACCCCGGCCAATTACCACCCCTTCAGTCTATTTTCAATCATCAATAAAGTGATGGAAGGGGTCGTCGACAGTATTATCAAGTCACACTTGCTAAACAATAATCTGCTCAGTGATGCTCAGTTCGGGTTCCGCCAGGGCCACTCAGTTCCTGACCTCATTACAGATTTGGTTCAAACATGGACAAAAGAGCTGAACTCAAGAGGTGAGGTGAGAGTGACTGCCCTTGACCAAGTATGGCATCAAGGAGCCCTAACAAAACTGAAGTCAATGGGAATCAGAGGGAAAACTCTCTACTGGTTGGAGCCATACCTAGCACAAAGGAAGGTGGTTGTGGTTGTTGGAGGTCAATCATCTGAGCTCCAGGACATCACTGCAGGAGTTCCTTAGGGTAGTGTCCTAGGCCCAACCATCTTCAGCTGCTTCATCAATGACCTTCCCTCCATCATAAGGTCAGAAGTGGGGATGTTCGCTGATGATTGCACAATGTTCAGCACCATTCGTGACTCCTCAGATACTGAAATGCAGCAAGACCTGGACAACATCCAGGCTTGGACTGATAAGTGGCAAGTAACATTCACGCGACACAAGTGCCAGGCAATGACCATCTCAAACAAGAGAGAATCTAACCATCTCCCCTTGCCGTTCAATGACATTACCATCACTGAATCCCCCACTATCAACATCCTAGGGCTTACCATTGACCAGAAACTGAACTGGACCAGCCACATAAATGCTGTGGCTCCAAGAGCAGGCCAGAGGCAAGGAATTCTGCGGTGAGTAACTCACCTCCCGACTCCCCAAAGCCTGTCCACCATCTACAAGTCACAAGTCAGGAGTGTGATGGAATACTCTCCACTTGCCTGGATGGGTGCAGCTCCAACAACACTCGAAGCTCGACACCATCCAGGACAAAGCAGCTGCTTGATTGGCACCCCATCCACAAACATTCACTCCCTCCACCACCGACGCACAGTGGCAGTGTGCACCATCTACAAGATGCACTGCAGCAACGCACCAAGGCTTCCTTAGACAGCACCTTCCAAACCCGCTATCTCTGCCACCTAGAAGGACAAGGACAGCAGATTCATGGGAACACCACCACCTGCAAGTTCCCCTCCAAGTCACACACCATCCTGACTTGGAACTATATCGCTGTTCCTTCACTGTCGCTAAGTCAAAATCCTGGAACTCCCTTCACTAACAGCACTGTGGGTGTACCCACCCCACATGGACTGCAGTGGTTCAAGAAGGCAGCTCACTACCACCTTCTCAAGGGCAATTAGGGATGGGCAATAAATGCTGGTCTAGCCAGTAACGCCCACATCCCACGAACAAGTGAAAAAAAGTCAATCAGTCTGCCATTTTCTTACTTTCTTGTTTGTCTCTTTCTCTCTCTTTTTCTCCCTCTCTTTCTCTTTGTCTGCTGACTGAAGGAGGCTTCAAGGAACTGAGTGAGAAAGGAAGGGAATTTCTAAATTGTGACCTGCCTCATGCTGTCCTGGAAATGACCAAACAAGAAGGTTTCCCTCTCGCTTAGAGCCACTGTTCCACAATAACATCAACAACTTGCATTTATATAGCACCTTAAAGGTAGTAAAATGTCCCCAGGCAGTTTGTAGGTGTATTATCAAACAAAATTTGACAGTGAGCCACACAAGGAGATATTAGGACAAGTAGCTAAAAGTTGGTCAGTGAGGTAGGTGTTAAGGAGCATCTCAAAGAAGAGAGAGGATGCAAGGTTTAGGGAGGGAATTCCAGAGCTAAGGGCCCAGGAAGCTGAAGGCACAGCCACCAATGATGGAGCGATGGAAATCGGGAATGATCAAGAGGCCGGAATTGGAGGAAGGCAGAGATCTCGGAGGGTTGTAGGGCTGGAGAGTGTCCAGAGATAAGGAGGGGTGAGGCCATGGAGGGATTTTAAAACAAGGATGAGAATTTTAAGATTGAGGTGTTGCTGGATTGGGAGCCAGTGTAGGTCAGCGAGTACAGGGGTGATGGGGGAATGGTGCAAGTTAAGAAATGGACAGAAGAGCTTTGAATGAGCTGAAGTTTGTGCAGAATGCAAGGTGAGGCCGGACAGGAGAGATTTGGCATAGTCGTGTCTGGAGGTAACAAAGGCATGGACCAGTTTATCATCATGGTAATGGGCAGCGTGGGGGCCGAGAACACAGACATGTAAGACTTCAATACGTCCTTCAGCCCTCTTGATGCCAAAAGCCATGAATCTCCTTGGATTTTCCCAATCCTTGTTAATTAAGCTTTTAAAACCTTGGAACAATCTCCTTGTGAATGTAATTAGCAGATTTTGAATGCTGCCATGTTGAAATGTTCCATTTATACCAACCTTAAAGTTGCTTTGCTTTGCTTTGCAAACCATTCCAGCTGAGCTACCTTGCTTCTCTTCACAGTACTCTCCACGGAATGGCCCCTCCTGTGAGATTCAGCCTCAACCGTATGTTTCCGCTGGTTATTTGTCATAATTCCTATTTGCGATTTGGCTGATTTCCTTCAGTAGTTCTCTGTCTTTTCAAGAAAAGTACTTGGTGCTGATTCTCTGTCCTGAGCTTCTGACTGTTTGACAATTTAGGGACATACAACAGGTGGAGACCATTCAGCCCCTCAAGCCTGTTCCACCATTCAATGGGCCTTTTTGATTATTTTTGTAACTGATCACTGTGTATTTGGTTACTTGAAGCACGGCTCCTAGATAAGAGCAGTAGAGGTTATACACAAAAGAGTGTCTTGTGGACAGCAGGACTGATCTCTTGAGGGATCTGACAAGTCCAAATTGGAAAGCATCCTCCAACCTATGATGGAGGTACAGCACGGGGTTAGATACAGAGTAAAGCTCCCTCTACACTGTCCCATCAAACACTCCCAGGACAGGTACAGCACGGGGTTAGATACAGAGTAAAGCTCCCTCTACACTGTCCCATCAAACACTCCCAGGACAGGTACAGCATGGGGGTTAGATACAGAGTTAAGCTCCCTCTACACTGTCCCATCAAACACTCCCAGGACAGGTACAGCACGGGGTTAGATACAGAGTAAAGCTCCCTCTAAACTGTCCCCCATCAAACATTCCCAGGACAGGTACAGCATGGGGGTTAGATACAGAGTAAATCTCCCTCTACACTGTCCCCATCAAACACTCCCAGGGCACAGTTAGCTGAAGGGTAATGCTTTCTATCTCTGCACTCAGGGATTCATAAGAGACCATCAGCTCATTTGAAGCTCATGGAATTGAAGGTAAATTATTGACCTGGTGAGGAAATTGGCTGAGCAGCAGGAGACAGAGAGTCGGGTTAATGGGCAGGTACTCGAACTGGGGCCTCAACTATTCACTGTATTTATTCATGACTTAAATGATGTGATAGAAAGTCACATATCCAAATCTACCGATGACACAATGATAGGTGAAATCGTAAGCAGTGTAGATGGAAGCGTAAATTTACACAGAGCTATTGATAGAATAAGTGAATGGACAAAATGTGACAAATGGATTTCAATGTAGGCAAATGTGAGGTCATCAACTTTGGACCTAAAAAGGATAAAATAAGGTACTTTCTAAATGGTGAAATGCTACAAAAAGTGTAGGTTCAGAGAGACTTCAGGGCCCAGGTACACAGGTCATTAAAATGTCATGAACAGGTAAAGAAAGTAATCAGAAAGGCTAATGGAATGTTGGCCTTTATATCCAGAGGTCTAGAATACAAGATGATGTTATATGATTGCCTTTAAGAGTGATGTCCGTTTAAGATCTTAGTGTGCTAGTGAACTGAATACCAGGATGCAGTCATATAACTACAAGCCAGAGTCACTCTGCAACTGTAACACCCAAAGCAAGGTTCTGTCAATAGTTTGCTCTGTACTGTACATAATAGTTTTGTTGTAATAAACCTGTTTGAGATCTTCAACAAACTGGACTCTACGCACCTCGTTTATGTTGCATCAGACAACATAAAAGAACTTAGAAGAAACTGGTGGCAGCTGTGGTGAGAAGACAAAGACTAAGTTGAAGACCATGGGTAAAACAGCTTTGAAAATGACCCTTCCTACAGCCAAGAGAGAGAAAGTTCCCAAACAGTAGAAAGAAAAAAGGAACATCCCTCCAGCTGTAGATGACAGTGCTCAGAACGACAGGCTGCAAGTAAATCAGGTGAGTCATTGTGCAGATGGTCAAGGGATACTGGTTTAAAAAAAACAAGATTTGCAGTGCTTAGAAGATTGTTTTTTTTCTAAAGATTCCATTAAAAAAGGGGAAAACCTGACTCCTCTCCCAGGCTGATTGAGATCTGTGCCATTACAGGAGGTGTCTGATTGCAAAAGCCCTGGAAAACCCTGATCACTGCCGAGTCTCCATTCACACAGCCAAAGTTTATTAAAACCTCATTAAACCACTTGAGCATGAAGAACATAAACAAACTCTGGCAAAAAAGCAATTGAACTGCCTAATGAGCATTTGTGTAAATAGACCAGCTTAAGTGATTCAAAAAGGAAACTAGCAAAAAAGCAATTGAACTGCCTAGTGAACAGCTGTGTAACAGACAGACAGGCTTAAGTGCTGCAAGCAAGATAAACACAAAGTACTGTCAAACACTTGCTCCTCTCAATCCAAGCAGCTAGTTTAAAGAACAGAGAGTTTCTTAAAGGGAAACAGTAGAGTCATAGAACAAGTCTTAAAGCAAGTTGTAAGCAAAAAAAAAAACAGCAGGAAGAAGGATACCAAATTTCCCAGCATGAAAGGCCATGGATATCCTATCTGAGTTCCAACTTTTCAAACAAAGAATGCAGCTATGCCTCAAGACCAAGTGATTGCAGAACCAAAAAAACAGGCTGGAAAAATGCTAATAGCAGTTGGAAATGAGGGATTACACACATTCAACACCTATGGCTTATCTGATGAGGACCAGAAAGATCCTGCAAAGTTGTGGAAAGTGCTAGAAGATCAATTTCGATTAAGAGTGAATTTTAGAATTCACTGCCTGGAGTTGCTGTCCTATAGACAACAGCCACAGGAATCAATAGACCAGTTTGTTAGTAGATGCCATAATAAGAGCAACTAATGTGATTTTTCAGAAACTGAACTGTCGGACCAAATAATGGAACTGGTGATTATATCAACACCCATTGAAGCATTTCAGAAAGACCTTTTGGGGGTAAAAGAAAGGTCACAGCATTGGTGCGCTGCTGGAAGATGGCAGGAAATATAAAGCCATTGTAGCTGGACAACAGGTCGAAAAGACCAAGCAAGCTGTCCTGCATTTCAAGACCTGTGCAAGGTATGCGGTGAAAAAGGACACTAGGACCACCAGTGCAAGAAATATGGCTCCAAAGACACAGCCAGAAGTCACAGTAGGACACAAGCAAACAGAAGACAGGCGCAGCAACAGGGCAACAGCAGCAAGGAGAACACCAGAGACCTGCATAAATGCAAGCCGATACAGGAAGTCTACAGCGAAACAGATCTGAGACAAGACAGTGATTCTCAGTCAGAAGATGATCAGGCATTCCACATTGTGAACCTGACACATCATGTTGATGAAGTCAAAGAACTGCAAGCTTTTGCTGCCATTAACATCACATGCCCAAAGAAAGCTGGCAAACATACGCTCAGGGTTAAGATTGACACCAGAGCTGGTGTAAATATCCTACCAGTCAGAGTACAAGAGTTGGCAGGTCATGTTACAGTTGTATAGGACTTTGGTTCGGCCACATTTGGAATACTGCGTACAGTTCTGGTCGCCACATTATCAAAAGGATGTGGATGCTTTGGAGAGGGTGCAGAGGAGGTTCACCAGGATGTTGCCTGGTATGGAGGGCGCTAGCTATGAAGAGAGGTTGAGTAGATTAGGATTATTTTCATTAGAAAGACGGAGGTTGAGGGGGGACCTGATTGAGGTGTACAAAATCATGAGAGGTATAGACAGGGTGGACAGCAAGAGGCTTTTTCCCAGAGTGGGGGTTTCAATTACTAGAGGACACGAGTTCAAAGTGAAAGGGGAAAAGTTTAGGGGGGATATGCATGGAAAGTTCTTTACGCAGAGGGTGGTGGGCACCTGGAACGCGTTGCCAGCGGAGGTGGTAGACGCGGGCACGATGGAGTCTTTTAAGATGTATCTAGACAGATACATGAATGGGCAGGAAGAAAAGAGATACAGAACCTTAGAAAATAGGCGACATGTTTAGAGAGAGGATCTGGATCGGCGCAGGCTTGGAGGGCCGAAGGGCCTGTTCCTGTGCTGTAATTATCTTTGTTCTTTGTTTGTTTATCTTAATCCTGAAGGATATTACTACCGGAGTTATTGGAAATCAATGATACAACCGACAGCTGCAAAGTTATCTGCATACAACGGGTCACCCATCCTGTGCAGTAGCACACTAACAATGCAATGCAGCTGTGGCAAGTTGCATGGAAACTACAAATATTCTACCTGGTAGACACGGGCGGACCCGTAGTGGCAGGCCTACCAGTGTGTAAGGACCTCAATATCATAACTATCCATGAGATCATCAAGGTACCCATTCCATCAGAAGAGACCAAGGGAACCGGCACTTGTTCCCACATTAAGTCACAGTTCCTCCAGGATCTCAGTAGTTCTGGTTTGGAGAATATCAGCCTCTTCTCAGAGACACCACATCAATAGAATGAAGATCCAAACTCAGATGGTGAAAGCTCTTCGTCAACGGGCAGTTTCTCTTCATGCTCCAGAGACTCAGAAGAAGAGATTGATGTTGTAATTACAGAGAAACAAAGGCTGGCAGTGGGGAGCATTCCCAAGGGGAAATCTCCAAGGACTGGAACCTGCTCGCAGACTCTGACCAGCATCAAACGGTGCAGTCTGGAAAACCAGCAACAGTACAACTATGCTGCACTCTCACCTCTGCTCTCTCGAGAACCACCAACACCAAAACAAGCCAGAACGGACAGGTGCTGCCATGAGGCCAAATACTCCTCACCAACAAGTCTTTGACCTTGAGCCCAAGAACTTGAAAGGCGGAGGATGAGGAGAGGCGATGGACACACAATGTCCTGAGGAGGCAGAGGAGGAATGTGATAAACAGAGGGAGAGAGAAAGTATTAAAGGGATTAGCATCCTTGAAAGTTGATAAATCACCAGGGCCAGATTAAATGTACCCAAGGCTGTTAAAAGAAGCAAGAGAGGAAATAGCAGAAGGTCGGACCATCATTTTCCAGTCCTCACTGGATACAGGTGCGGTGCTGAAGGATTGAAGAATTGCTAACGTTGCACCTCTGTTTAAAAAGGGAGCAAAGGATAGACCGAATAATTACAGGCCAGTCAGTCTAACCTTAGTAGTGGGCAAATTATTGGAATCTATTTTGAGAGACAGGATAAACTGTCACTTAGAAAGGCACAAATTAATCAAGGATCGTCAGCATGGATTTGTTAAGGGAAGATCTTGTTTGACCAGTTTAATTGAATTTTTTGAAGAAGTAACAAGGAAGATAGATGAGGGTAGTGCAGTTGATGTGGTCTACATGGATTTTAGCAAGGCTTTTGACAAGGTCCCGCATGGCAACTGGTTAAAAAAATAAAATCCCATGGGATCCAGGGAAATGCAGCAAGGTGGATACAAAATTGGCTCAGTGGCAGGAAACAAAGGATAATTGTTGACAGATGTTTTAGCGACTGGAGGGCTGTTTCCAGTGGCGTTTCACAGGGCTCAGTACTGGGTCCTCTGCTTTTTGTGGTGTATATTAACGATTTGGACATAAATGTAGGGGACATGATCAAGAAGTTTGCAGATGACACAAAGATTGACCGTGTGGTAGACAGCGGGGAGGATAGCTGTAGACTGCAGGAAGATATTGATGGTCTGGTCAGATGGACAGGGTTAATGGGAAAATACTGAGCAGTGTAGAGGAAGTGAGGGACTTTGGAGTGAATCTCCACAGATCCCTGAAGGTAGCAGGACAGGTCGATAAGGTGGTTAAGAAGGCCTATGGAATCCTTTCCTTTATTAGCCGAGGTATAGAATATAAGAGCAGGGAGGTTATGCTGGAACTGTATAACTCATTGGTTAGGCCACAACTTGAGTACTGTGTGCAGTTCTGGTCACCTGATTACAGAAAGGATATAATTGCACTTGAGAGGGTACAGAGGAGAATTACGAGGATGTTGCCAGGACTGGAAAAATGTAGCTATGAGGAAAGATTGGATAGGCTGGTGTTGTTCTCCTTGGAACAGAGAAGGCTGAGGGGAGATCTGTTGGAAATGTACAAAATTGTGGGGTGCATAGATAGAGTGGAGGTGAAGGGTCTATTCACCTTAGCAGAGAGGTCAGTGACATGGGGTCATAGATTTGAAGTGATTGGTAGAAAAATTAGAGGGGAGATGAGGAAAGGTTTTTTTTATCCAGAGGGTGATGGGGGTCTGGAACTCACTGCCTGAAAGGGTAGTTGAGGCAGAAACCCTCAACTCATTCAAAAGGAGTCTGGATATGCACCTCAAATGCCGTAGTGTGCAGGTCTACGGACCAAATGCTGGAAGGTGGGATTAGAATAGGTGGGTTGTTTTTAGGCCCACACAGACATGATGGGCCAAGTGGCCTCTTTCTGTGCCTTAAACTTTCTATGATTCTATGATTCGAAGCATTGTCTGTTGGTTCTTTGAGATGAGGTGCCGGAACTTTCCAAGAATGACAAGGCCTCAAAAGTGGTCATTTTGAGAAAAGCAACAGAGTATGTTAACAGGCTGAAGGCAGAGCAACAGAAACTGAATGCAGAGAGGGAGAAACTTCAGAAAAAACAGCAACAGATGAGACACAAAGGCCTCGAGCAAGAGTTGTCAAACCACCGAGATGATAAGTGGACTCTTAAGCTACTGCACATGTAAAATTCATAATCTCTATCCATATGTAAATAATTTTGTTGTTATCTAATTTTATGTATTTTTACTTTTAGCATATGAGACTTATCTTTGGAAAGAAAGGGGATGTTGTATGATTGCCTTTAAGAGTGATATTCCTTTAAGATCTTAGTATGCTAATGAGCTCAGTACCAGGATGCAGTCATGTGACGACAGGTGTGATGACTGAGGTGGGAGGAGTGCACTGTTTATTCTAGTTCCATTTCTCTACATGTCACAACATACATTTACATTTTTCCCACTTACTGATATGGTCAATCAGAGACTCTATTTTTATCCTTAATGCCATAGGGATCAAGGGATATGGGGAGAAAGTGGGAACAGGGAACTGAATTAGATGATCAGCCATGATCTTTTTTGAATGGCGGAGCAGGCCCGAAGGGCCGAATGACCTACTCCTGCTCCTATTTTCTATGTTTTTATGTTTCTATCCCAGAATAATACACACCAACCTGGTTTCTTGAATAAATAAAAAAAAATCAGTTTATTATAAAACAAGTGTTAACCAGTAATGAAGTAAATCCTAAACACACAGATTGAAATATTAAAATTCCCTTTTTACCTGAGCCCCTCACTCTCATACACACATACAACACTGGTTAACCAGAATAATAAAGGGATTTGTATTTAAGAGCTCTATTACAAAAAAATAGACATATAAACCCTTGGGTTAAATATTTGCAATTCTTGAAGAAAAAGAGAAGATATGGCAAGATGTCCTTTGTTTTGTTTTGGTGACACAAGTACGTACAGGCGGCTGTCACTAGGATTTTTTCAGGTGACATTGAAGATCAGTTTGGGTAGACGTCCAGGAAAAATGCAGCAACAGAGGTTTCAGACACAGGCCTTACAGGAGGAATGCAGCCACAGTTTCAATCTGCTTCTTACACTTGCTTTTCAGCTCCTCGAGATGTGGAAAAATGGAAGGCTTTTTCCAAACTGCTGGAACAGACTGAGTTGGGGTGGTTTGTTCTTCATGGTAAGTTTTCTCCAGCTGTCTTTTCAAACCATTGTCCATATTCCAACTCTCTGTCCAAAGCGAAACCATAAACAATGTCACGAGACAAGCCTCCTGACCTTTATAAATTTTGATCTGTCACTTCTCTGCAAACATCTTTCCCCAAGTCAAAAACAAACCCTGCTGGGTAATTATCTGCAGACAGGTGTCTTCTCGTAATTGTTTGTTTTCAAGCTCAGTCTAAAAATCTTCAGGTGACCTCTCTTAAAAAACATACACACTAAGTTCCAGCATCTGTGGAATCTTTTCAGTTTTGAAACGCAAATCTTCAAAATTTACCAAAAAAATGGAAGCACTTGTAACACCTCCACCTTTGGAAGAATGAAACATCATTTTTAAATGCGTTTCATTACAAAGTGTGGAATAAATAGAAGATGATAAAATTTTAAAACACATTTTCACACTCAGACACATTCACTCTTTACCTGTAGTTAGTACAGTTCTGATTTGTACTATCTTTGCATTCAGATAACTCAAAGCAAAGTTAGATTCTAGATAAAACATTTGCAATTATGTTATTTTTGCCCGCAATGTGGAAAATCATTAAATGATAAGGTTGCAATAGTAAACTCCATTGGAATAGTCTGGCATTCTGGCTTTTGAATTTTTCCACAAAGGTTAGGTTTTATGATCAGTATATACCAGTGTCTCTCTGTAGTCGTGGCAGACATAAATTTCAAAATGCTTAAGAGCCAATAATAAAGCTGGGGTTTCTTTTTCCACTGTTGAATGTCTTTTTTGGTGTTGATTTAGCTTTTTGGAAAAGTATCCCACTGGCCTTTCTATGCCCGATTCGTCATCTTGTAACAGGACTGCACCGACTCGCAGGTCATTAACATCAATTGCTACCTTGAAGGGCTGAGTGAAATTTGGGGCAGTCAACACTGGTTCATGGACCAAAATGGCTTTCAGCCTCTCAAAAGATGCTTGGCACTCTCCTGACCACACTACCTTGGTTAAGTGTCTCAAATCACTCAGGGATACATCCTCCTTCCCCAGAAAAGTTGCAGCAACTGAAAAAGACATTCCAGTAGAGTAAACTTTAATCTACTGCACAAGAAACCTGTTTTTTCCCCTCTTTACAATTATTATCACTTACAATTGTAGATCGTTGGTGTTGGGTTTATCCCGCAAAGAGCCCCCAATAATATGTTGTGACCAAGATGGAAGGAGTGCACTGTTTATTCCAGTTCCACTTCTCCACAGGTCGCAAAATATAACAAAATTTTTTCCCACTTACCAATATGGTCAATCATAGACTTTATTTTTATCCCAGAAAAAAACACACCAACCAGGTTTCTTGAATAAACAACAAAATTATCAGTTTATTATAAAGCAAGACTTAACCAGTAATGAAGTAAAATGTAAACACACAGATTGAAATATTAAAGTTCCCCTTTTACCTTAGCCCCCCATGCTCATGCACACACATACACTGTTTAACTAGAAAAATAAAGGGATTTGCATTTTAGAGCTCTATTACAAAAAAAACAGACAAAACACTTGGGTTAAATACTTGCTAATTCCTGAAGAAAAAGAGAAGATATGGAAAGTTGTTCTTTGTTTTGGTTTGGCATCCCAAATGCGTATAGGCGGCTGTCACTAGGATCTTCCTAGAACAGTTCTTTTCAGGCGACAATGAAGATCAGTTTGGGTAGGCTTCCAGGAAATGCAGTGACACAGGTTTCTGACACAGGCCTTACAAGAGGAATGCAGCCATAGTTTCAATTTACTTCTTACACTTGCTTTTCAGCTCCTCGAGATATGGAAAATTGGAAGGCTTTTTCCAAACTGCTGGAACAGACGGAGTTAGGGTGGTTTGTTCTTCTTGGTAAGTTTTCTCTAACTGTCTTTTCAAACCATTGTCCAGATCCCAACTCTCTGTCCAAAGAAAAACCATAAACGATGTCTCAAGAGACAAGCCTCCTGACCGCTACAAATCTTGACCTGTCACTTCTCCGCAAACATCTTTCCCCAAGTCAAAAACAAACCTTGCTGAGTAATTATCTGCAGACAGGTGTCTTCCAGTAATTGTTTGTTTTCAAGCTCAGTCTAAAAGTCTTCAGGTGACCTCCCTTAACAAAATACACACACACACACAAAGTTTCAGCATCTGTGGAATCTTCAGTTTTGAAACACAAATCTTCAAAATTTACCAAAAAAATGGAAGCACTTGTAAAACGAGCCAGAGTCACTCTGCAACTGTAGCACCCAGAGTAAGTGTCTGTAAATTCTTTGCACTGTACTGTACATAATAATTTAGCTCTAATAAAGCTGTTTGAGATCTTCAACCAACTGGACTCCACGCATCTCATTTATGTTGCATCAGACAACATAAAAGAGCTCATAACAGAGGATAGAAGTCATACTTCAGCTATACAAAGCCCTAGTTAGACCACACCTGGAGTTACCGTGAGTAGTTCTGGCAATCACACCTTAGGAGGGATATACTGACCCTGGAGGGAGTGCAGTGTAGATTTACCAGAATGATACCTGGACTCCAAGGGTTAAATTAGAGGAGGGATTACACAAACATTGGCAGTATTCACTGGAATTTAGAAGGTTTAGGGTGATTTGATTGAAGTTTTCAAGATATGAAGCAGAACAGACAGGGTAGAGAGAGAGAAACTATTTCTGCTGGTTGGGGAGTTTAGGACGAGGAGGCAGAGTCTAAAATTAGAACCTGACCTTTCAGGAGTGAAATTAGGAAACACGTATACAGACAAAGGGTGGTAGAAGTTTGGAACTCTCTTCCACAAATGGCAATTGATGCTGGATCAATTGTAAATTTTATATCTGAGATTGCTGGATTTTTGTTCATCAAAGGTATAAGGGATATGGGGCAAAGGCAAGTATATGGAGTTAGGTCACAGATCAGCCATGATCTCATTGAATGGCGGAACAGGCTTGAGGGGCTGAATGGCCTCCTCCTGTTCCTCTGATCCTATCTTCGTAAGACAGTGAATACCTTACAGTGTTTACCTTTCAGTATGTATCGCACAATGACTAAACAGATGCAATCTAATGTGGCAATGGGTGAGGAAAACTCAGGGAATGGGAGGAAGTACTGGTTGGAAAGATGATGAAGGAATCAATAACATGTCTCATATGAGGATTGTTACAAAAATTCAGGCAAATGGCGTACAAGGAAATATAGTGAAGTTGCTAGGACGTAGATTAGTGTATAGGAGAGAAAGTGACAGTGTTGCTGAAATTGGAACTTTGTAAGATCCATCCGTCTGCTGTAACTGGCAAGGGTTCGCACCAGAGTGACTGGAGAAGATATGGATAAAGGGCAAGAACTGTGAGCTAAAGGCCTGCTACCCGACTGGGACCCGACCCGAACCCGACCGGGACCCGACGACATGTGTTAGGTTCGGGTCGGGTTGGGCCCCTCTTCCGGGTCCGGCTTTCGGGCTCGGGTCGGGTCGGGTTGGGGTGAAATTGGAGGGACTCGGGCTGGGTCGGGCTCGGGTCCGCTGTGAATCGGTCGGGATTGGGTCGGATTCTTTTTCCTGACCTGAGCAGGCCTTTACTGTGAGCAACCGGCAGCGAGGCCAGACGCACAAGCAAAGAGTGAGGAATGTTGAAAGAGTCCATTGCAGTGAGTGGTGAGGGAGGCTTAAAGAATTGTGCAAACTGGACTCTCTTTTCAATAAAATAGTGACCTGATAGAGGTCTTTAAAATTATGGAAGGGTTTGATGGAGTAGACATAGAGATGTTTTCACTTGTAGGAGAGTCCAAAACTAGGGGCCATCAATATAAGAGAGTCATTACTAAATCCAGTAGGGAATTCAGGAGAAACCTCTTTCCTCAGAGAGTGGTGGGAATGTGGAACTCGCTGCCACAGGGAGTGGTTGAGGTGAATAGTATCGATACATTTAAGGGGAAGCTGGATAAACACATGAAGGAGAAAGGAATAGAAGGATATGGTGATAGGGTGAGATGGAGAGGGAGTGGGAGGAGGCTCGTGTGGAGCATAAACACCAGCACGGAGCAGATGGGCTGAATGGCCTTTTTCTGTGCTGTAAATTCTATGTATATTCTAGGAATATTTTTCAGTTCTCTGGTCTCTTTGTTTTACTTGTTGAAGATTTTAACATTTCAAGATCTATATTGGCTGATTGAGTGAATGCACCAGCTGTTCTGATACAGAACCAGACAAAACCAGAAGGTATGAGTCCCCTGGGCTGTAATTGTGGCTATAACTGATCTCAGCTCCTGGATTGGGATGAAATCATCCAGGATTCCCTGCTCCTGATCGATGTGAAGCCTCGGCTGTGTGACCGCAGCACGTAACAATCCCCCCTGCTCCCCCATCCCCCTGTTAAACAGTCCACCAACACTGACTGAGCAGTTGCACACAGGCAGCCGCTGCTTGGGCAGGTCTTGCTGTTGCTGGTATCTCACCGCAATACAAATTCTGCCTTCATAAAAAGGGCAAAACTGTCCCCCCCCCCTCCCCCCCTTCCCCCCGCACCCCCACCGCCTCCCCCCCACCCCCGCGCCCCCCCCCCGGACATCAAATCAGCCAAAGAATCAGAAAAAACAGAGTCTGGCAATTTGATCACAGCCCTTCTGGAAATTGGGGCTGGATTTTTTTTCTCTCCCAGGTGTCAGGTTCTGTGGCAGGGCTGGCCTGAAAATGCCTCTGGAAGAGAGCTGCCACGCACCCCGTCACCGGGAGGGCCCGGACAATACTACGGGCAGCGGCGAGGGATCATGGCAGCCCCCCTGCTGCTCGGTGACGGGATCCCAATTTGAATATTTAAATACATTAAAATGAATTAATTAATGGCACTCACTTCGCCGCCTGATGTCCCGCTGTGATCTCCAGCCCAGCGGCCGGCTCTCCCGTGCTTTTGAATCCTCGTCTGGGGAAACAAGGCACCACACTAGTGGGGAGGGGCGGGGGTGCGGAGGAGAAGGTACATTTCTCAGTGTGGGGCATGGGGGAAACGGGGTAAAATCAATGTCATGGTGGTAGGGGGTGGTGGGAAGGGCTGTAGTTGAAAGTTTGTGCAGTTGCGGGGAGGGAGTTCAGAAGCTAAAGGTAAGTGTTTTTGGGGGTTAAAGGGCAAATAATTAATTTAATTATTACTGAGATGGGGGGGGGGGGTGCGGGGACGGCGGTGGGAGAGGGACAGAAGAAATGTATTTATTTATTTTTATTCACTTCACCTTTAAATATTTAAATTAGCCGGTAGGGCTAACAGCCCTTTAAAAATGGCGTCAGTGCCTGCGCACAAGCAGCTGGTACCATTTCCGGGGACGGACAGCCCGCTTCCTCCACTTGATTGGCAGGTGGGGGGGGGGGGCTGTTAACGGCCCACCCCGGCTGTTTAAATGAGCCGCCGTATGGAAGACTGCAGCGGATCTGCGACATGCAGCCTGCACAGGTGAGCCCGCTGCCGAAATCAGTGGTGGGGACAGAAAATTCAGCCTCTGTTGTGTGCCTTCGTACAACAGAAAATAGTGGGAAAAAACTTCTTTATAAATAAACTGGCAGGAGGATCGGTAACGAGAGGACACTGATTTCAGATAATCACCAAAAAGGTCAGCAGGGAAACGAGGAGAAATATTAATGAGCAAAACGTCATTGTGATCTGGAACGCGCTGCCTGAAAGGGCGGTGGAAGCAGATTCAATAGTAACTTTCAAAAGGGAATTGGATAAATATTTAAAAAGGAGAAATGTGCAGGGCTGTGGGGAAAGAGTGCAGGGATGGGGGGAGTGGATCTAACTGGATATCTTTCAAAGAGATGTGATGGGACGAATGGCCTCATTCTGTCCGATAAGATTCAACAATTCAATGATTCGAATAAACTCTCCAACAACCTGAGGATAAAATTTATCAAACTAAATTCAATTTTATGGGCCATTAATCTAGTCTAGTACAATTGTCTGCTCCTTGCGATGATTCTCATGCCCATTTCGAAAGTTCACAGCACCATTTCAATGGTTGTAGTGTTAAAAGATTAACCTCATCCCCAGATCTGTCTGGTTGGTGATAATTATCCTGGTTACAGTTGCATAACATGATAATTTAATAGATATTATTTACATATTTAATATATTCTATGTGCAAGAACCGCAAAATGGCCTAATCTGTCAACATTTAACTTTTCTGTGAGCATTTTCATGAATATCTGCTTACTGTGTGTATCCTGTACGGTCTCCAACTACACTCTCCCTATCACACACTCTACCCACCCATTCAATCTCCTCCCACAGTCCATGTACACTCTCCCTATCACACACTCTACCCACCCATTGTATCTCCTCCCACAGTCCATGTACACTCTCCCTATCACACACTCTACCCACCCATTCAATCTCCTCCCACAGTCCATGTACACTCTCCCTATCACACACTCTATTCTCCCATTCAGTCTCCTCCCACAGTCCATGTGCACTCTCCCTATCACACACTCTACCCACCCATTCAATCTCCTCCCACAGCCCATGTACACTCTCCCTATCACACACTCTATTCTCCCATTCAGTCTCCTCCCACAGTCCATGTGCACTCTCCCTATCACACACTCTACCCACCCATTCAATCTCCTCCCACAGCCCATGTACACTCTCCCTATCACACACTCTACCCACCCATTCAATCTCCTCCCACAGCCCATGTACACTCTCCCTATCACACACTCTACCCACCCATTCAATCTCCTCCCACAGCCGATGTACACTCTCCCTATCACACACTCTACCCACCCATTCAATCTCCTCCCACAGTCCATGTACACTCTCCCTATCACACACTCTACCCACCCATTCAATCTCCTCCCACAGTCCATGTACACTCTCCCTATCACACACTCTACCCACCCATTCAATCTCCTCCCACAGTCCATGTACACTCTCCCTATCACACACTCTACCCACCCATTCAATCTCCTCCCACAGTCCATGTGCACTCTCCCTATCACACACTCTACCCACCCATTCAATCTCCTCCCACAGCCCATGTACACTCTCCCTATCACACACTCTACCCACCCATTCAATCTCCTCCCACAGTCCATGTGCACTCTCCCTATCACACACTCTACCCACCCATTCAATCTCCTCCCACAGCCCATGTACACTCTCCCTATCACACACTCTACCCACCGATTCAATCTCCTCCCACAGTCCATGTACACTCTTTCTATCACACACTCTACCCACCCATTCAATCTCCTCCCACAGTCCATGTGCACTCTATTCGTGCGATGCTTTAAGAACTCTATAAATTCTGGTTTTTGTTCCCCTATCCATGGGGTCTGATCTATTTAATCTTCCTTTACTGATTGTTCACTCTACAACTGGTGCCCAATGGAATTCTTGTGACTTCACCCTTGCACCATACCACTTCCATCACTGTTTTTAAAAATCTCTTTGATCTTGCAGTAACTGCTTTTTGATTCCCCTTTGGCCCTGCCCCCCGCCCCATTTACTGTCACATTCTCCAACCCTCTTCCCTCTCCTTTGTCTTCACCAACCCTCTCCTGTTCCCTACCCACATCCTCCCCTTGTTCATTGCTGATTCCTTCATGTCCCTCTCCCCCATTCTGCTCCCATTTTCCTTCCCCTTTTTATTCATTCATGAGATGTGGGCGTCGCTGGCCAGGCCAGCATTTATTTCCCATCCCTAATTGCCCTTGAGAAGGTGGTGGTGAGCTGCCTTCTTGAACCGCTGCAGTCCTGGTGGTGTAGGTACACCCACAGTGCTGTTAGGAAGGGAGTTCCAGGATTTTGACCCAGCGACAGTGAAGGAACGGCGATATAGTTCCAAGTCAGGATGGTGTGTGACTTGGAAGGGAAATTGCAGGTGGTGGTGCTCCTGGTCTTTCACACTCCTGTGAAGCACCTTGGGATGTTTTACTGCATTAAGGGTGCTATATAAATGCAAATAGTTGTTGTTGCTGTTGCTGTTGCTGTTGCTGTTACATTCCCAGTCACAATGTCTGAGTGATATGATTATTAATTGAAAAATGGACCTTGTTTTGGGGTAAATCCCCATTTTGTTTAATTTTATCTGCTGCTCCCAGAAGTGAACACACTGTAATGAGACTGTTGTCACCCAGGAGGGTGTCACACTGGAGGGTGTCACACTGGAGGGTGTCACAGTGGAGGATGTCTCACTGGAGGGTGTCACACTGGAGGGTGTCAAACTGGAGAGTGTTACACGGAGGGTGTCACAGTGAAGGGTGTCACAGTGGAGGGTGTCACACTGGAGAGTCAAACAGGAGAGTGTCACACTGGAGGGTGTCACAGTGGAGGGTGTCGCAGTGGAGGGTGTCACACTGGAGGGTGTCACAGTGGAGGATGTCACACTGGAGGGTGTTACAGTGGAGGATGTCACACTGGAGGATGTCACACTGGAGGGTGTCACACAACAGGGTGTCACACTGGAGGGTGTTACAGTGGAGGATGTCGCATTGGAGGGTGTCACACTGGAGGGTGTCACATTGGAGGATGTCTCACTGGAAGGTGTCACAGTGGAGGGTGTCACAGTGGAGGATGTCTCACTGGAGGGTGTCACACTGGAGGGCGTCACAGTGGAGGATGTCTCACTGGAAGGTGTCACACTGGAGGGTGTCACAGTGGAGGATGTCTCACTGGAAGGTGTCACACTGGAGGGCGTCACAGTGGAGGATGTCTCACTGGAGGGTGTCACACTGGAGGGTGTCACAGTGGAGGATGTCTCACTGGAGGGTGTCAACTGGAGGGTGTCACACTGGAGGGTGTCAAACTGGAGAGTGTTACATGGAGGGTGTCACAGTGAAGGGTGTCACAGTGGAGGGTGTCACACTGGAGAGTCAAACAGGAGAGTGTCACACTGGAGGGTGTCACAGTGGAGGGTGTCGCAGTGGAGGGTGTCACACTGGAGGGTGTCACACTGGAGGGTGTCACAGTGGAGGATGTCACACTGGAGGGTGTCACACTGGAGGGTGTTACAGTGGAGGATGTCACAGTGGAGGATGTCACACAACAGGTGTCACACTGGAGGGTGTTACAGTGGAGGGTGTCACTGTGGAGGATGTCAAATTGGAGGGTGTCACAGTGGAGAGTGTCAAACAGGAGGGTGTCACACTGGAGGGTGTCACAGTGGAGAGTGTCAAACAGGAGAGTGTCACATTGGAGTGTGTCACAGTGGAGGGTGTCACAGTGGAGGGTGTCACACTGGAGAGTCAAACAGGAGAGTGTCACACTGGAATGTGTCACAGTGGAGGGTGTCACACTGGAGGGTGTCACAGTGGAGAGTGTCAAACAGGAGAGTCACACTGGAGGGTGTCACAGTGGAGGGTGTCACAGTGGAGGATGTCACACTGGAGGGTGTCACACTGGAGGGTGTCACACTGGAGGGTGTCACAGTGAAGGATGTCACACTGGAGGGTGTCACAGTGGAGGGTGTCACAGTGGAGGATGTCACACTGGAGGGTGTCACACTGGAGGGTGTCACAGTGGAGGATGTCACACTGGAGGGTGTCACAGTGGAGGATGTCACAGTGGAGGGTGTTACACTGGAGGGTGTCACAGTGGAGGATGTCACACTGGAGGGTGTCACACTGGAGGGTGTCAAAGGGGAGGGTGTCACAGTGGAGGATGTCACTGGAGGGTGTCACACTGGAGGGTGTCACAGTGGAGGATGTCACACTGGAGGGTGTCACACTGGAGGGTGTCACAGTGGAGGGTGCCATTAACAGGGGAGAAGTGAGTTTTTGACAGTTTTCAGGGTGGGTTCAGAATAATCCAGTCTTTAATCGAGGCTGATAGTCCCACACTGAGTGGGTGATGCATTATTGACGGTGTCAAGTTTCAGGTGAGATATTAAAGCGAGGCTCCGTCTGTTCAGGTGGATGTTGTGAAGCTATTTGAAGAAAAGCAGGGTGTTCAGCTGTTGTCGTGGCAAATGCTCCTCCCTCAACTATCTCCATCCTCACTCACCCCAATACCATTTGTGGGACTTTACTGTGCACAAATTTCTAACACATCAGCCACCGAACCTCAAAATACATTTGTGTGAAGTGCAATGCAATAAATCTCGATCTAAGTGTGAGATTTATTTCTGATTGAGAGAAACTGGAATGATTGAGGGGATGGAGGGACTGGATTATGATTCGCCATTAATTAAATTGAGCCTGTTCTCACTGGGAAAGGGAAGGCTGAGAGCAAATGTAATTGCTGTTTATAGGGTTCAAAAATTCAAGTTGCACCAGGGGTGTAACACGAAGGTGTTAAAGGCCCACACATTCCTGATCTGTATCTTAACTCCCCCTACCTGCCTTGATTCTATAACCCTTAATACCCTTATCAACAAAATGTATCTCTGTTTTGAAATTTTCATTTGTTTCCCCACCCCTTCGAGCCTCAACAGCCTTTTGGGGGAGAGAGTTCCAGATTCCAACTCCCCTTTGTGTGATGATGTGCTTCCTGACATCACCCCTGAACGGCCCTGGCTCGAATTTTAAGTTTCTGCCCCCTTGTTCTGGACTCCCTCGACCAATGTTAATAATTTCTCTTTATTTACCTTATGAACTCCTCCAATCATCTTAATCACCTCCATTTTCCCTATCCCTAGCCCTTCTGATCCGATGGACTCAGCACCACAATGGAGAGTTTAAGACTAGACCATTGTGGGAGTTAGGAAGTAGAAGGCTTAATGTCTGCCCTACATCTAATACATCTCCTCTGTATCACGTTGGCTGGTGCACTGGTGGGAAGCGATCAAGGAGAACATCAAGAGGTTCTTTATCTTCAAAGGTGTTCAGAGGGCGAGAGAGAGACAGAGAGAACTGTCCAGACTCCAGAAAAGTATGCAAAATCTGCTCCGGCTGCAGTCGATGGGGGTCGAGGTCAAGGAGGACCTCCATGAGGTGAAGAGCCAGCAGGCCTCGCTCTTTGCCACGGAGGCCTCCCAGATCATCTTCCGGTCCAGAGTCCGCTCCATCGAGCAGGATGAGACGTGCTCGCGTTACTTCTTCCAAAAGGTACTCAGAGAGAGCTCTGTTATCAGCAGCCTGAAGGAAGAGGATGGTTCAGTAATGTCTTCGCAGTCCGACATACTAAGGATCAGAAAATCCTTTTATGCTGGGCTGTACTACGTGAAGCCCATGGACAGCAGAGCCTCCCTGTCCTTCTTGTCATCTATCACAGAGGTCTTAGATGACAGCAGGAGGGAGAGACTGGACAAGCCGCTAACTCTGGACGAGCTGACAAAGGCTGTCGGGTCCTTCGAGATGAGAAAAACCCCTGGAAGCGACGGCTTACCGGTTGAGTTGTATTCAGCTTCTGGCCGACAACATGTCAGAATCCATGAGGAAAGGCATCATCACCCTCATCTACAAGCAGAAGGGGGAGAGGGCAGAAATCAGAAATTGGCGGCCCATCTCACTGCTTAATGCTGATTACAAGATTCTGTCCAAAGTCATAGCCAGTCGAGTCAAGTCTGCTCTGGAATTGATGATTCATCCTGATCAGACCTATACTGTACCCGGCAGGAAGATCTCTGATAGTATCGCGCTACACAGGGATACGATCGCCTATGTGCGGGACAGGAGGGTGGACACCTGCCTCATCAGCCTGGACCAGGAGAAGGCTTTTGACAGGATATCGCACACCTACATGATGGATGTGCTTTCCAAAATGGGGTTTGGGGAGGGAATCTGCAATTGGATCAAACTGCTCTACACAAACATCAGTAGCGCAGTCTCAATCAATGGGTGAGAATCAGAAAGTTTCCCGATCCAATCTGGAGTCAGACAGGGCTGTCCTCACTCCCCTGTCTTGTTTGTTTGCTGTATTGAACCCTTTGCTGAGTCTATTAGGAAGGATGCGAGCATAAGAGGGGTGACAATCCCAGGCAGTGGAGGCACTCAGGTCAAAACCTCCCTGTACATGGATGACGTCACCGTCTTCTGCTCGGATCCGCTGTCCGTGCGCAGACTGATGAGCATCTGCGACCAGTTCAAACTGGCCTCGGGAGCCAAAGTTAACCACGACAAGAGCGAGGCCATGTTCTTTGGGAACTGGGCTGACCGATCCATTGTCCCCTTCACTGTCTGGTCAGACTACCTGAAGGTGCTGGGGATACAGTTCGGAAGGGCCGGGGTGTGCACCAAAACCTGGAAGGAGTGAGTAGCCAGGGTACAACATACGTTGAGCATGTTGAGAGCTACAAGCTAGCCAGGAAGGATCTAAAGGGAGAGCTAAGAAGAGCAAGGAGTGAACACGAGAAGTCATTGGTGGATAGGATCAGGGAAAACCCTAAGGCTTTCTATAGGTATATCAGGAATAAAAGAATGACTAGAGTTAGATTAGGGCCAATTAAGGATAGTAGTGGGAAGTTGTGTGTGGAATCAGAGGAGATAGGGGAAGTGTTAAATGAATATTTTGCGTCAGTATTTACAGTAGAGAAAGAAAATGTTGTTGAGAATACTGAGATTCAGGCTACTAGGCTAGATGGGATTGAGGTTCACAAGGAGGAGGTGTTATCAATTTTGGAAAGTGTGAAAATAGATAAGTCCCCTGGGCCAGATGGGATTTATCCTAGGATTCTCTGGGAAGCTAGGGAGGAGATTGCGGAGCCTTTGTCCTTGATCTTTATGTCGTCATTGTCGACAGGAATAGTGCCGGAAGACTGGAGGATAGCAATGTTGTCCCCTTGTTCAAGAAGGGGAGTAGAGACAGCCCTGGTAATTATAGACCTGTGAGCCTTACTTCGGTTGTGGGTAAAATGTTGGAAAAGGTTATAAGAGACAGGATTTATAATCATCTTGAAAAGAATAAGTTCATTAGAGATAGTCAGCACGGTTTTGTGACGGGTAGGTCGTGCCTCACAAACCTTATTGAGTTTTTCGAGAAGGTGACCAAACAGGTGGATGAGGGTAAAGCAGTGGATGTGGTGTATATGGATTTCAGTAAGGCATTTGATACGGTTCCCCACGGTAGGCTATTGCAGAAAATTCGGAAGTATGGGGTTGAAGGTGATTTAGAGCTTTGGATCAGAAATTGGCTAGCTGAAAGAAGACAGAGGGTGGTGGTTGATGGCAAATGTTCATCCTGGAGTTTAGTTACTAGTGGTGTACCGCAAGGATCTGTTTTGGGGCCACTGCTGTTTGTCATTTTTATAAATGACCTGGAAGAGGGTGTAGAAGGGTGGGTTAGTAAATTTGCAGATGACACTAAGGTCGGTGGAGTTGTGGATAGTGCCGAAGGATGTTGTAGGGTACAGAGGGACATAGATAGGCTGCAGAGCTGGGCTGAGAGATGGCAAATGGAGTTTAATGCGGAAAAGTGTGAGGTGATTCACTTTGGAAGGAGTAACAGGAATGCAGAGTACTGGGCTAATGGGAAGATTCTTGGTAGTGTTGATGAACAGAGAGATCTTGGTGTCCAGGTGCATAAATCCCTGAAGGTTGCTACCCAGGTTAATAGGGCTGTTAAGAACGCATATGGTGTGTTAGCTTTTATTAGTAGGGGGATCGAGTTTCGGAGCCACGAGGTCATGCTGCAGCTGTACAAAACTCTGGTGAGACTTCACCTGGAGTATTGCGTGCTGTTCTGGTCACCGCATTATAGGAAGGATGTGGAAGCTATGGAAAGGGTGCAGAGGAGATTTACCAGGATGTTGCCTGGTATGGAGGGAAGGTCTTACGAGGAAAGGCTGAGGGACTTAAGGTTGTTTTCGTTGGAGAGAAGGAGGAGGAGAGGTGACTTAATAGAGACATATAAGATAATCAGAGGGTTAGATAGGGTGGATAGTGAGCGTCTTTTTCCTCGGATGGTGATGGCAAACACGAGGGGACATAGCTTCAAGTTGAGGGGTGATAGATATAGGACAGATGTGAGAGGTAGTTTCTTTACTCAGAGAGTAGTAAGGGCGTGGAACGCCCTGCCTGCAACAGTAGTAGACTCGCCAACTTTAAGGGCATTTAAGTGGTCATTGGATAGACATATGGATGAAAATGGAATAGTGTAGGTCAGATGGTTTCACAGGTCGGCGCAGCATCGAGGGCCGAAGGGCCTGTACTGCGCTGTAATGTTCTAATTCTAATTCTAATGTGGGAGCAGTGATTTCTCTCCATTGTGGGTAAGAACATGGTTATCAGGTGCAAGGCGCTCACGTTGTTGCTGTATGTGACGCAGGTTTGGCCCATACCCCACTCCTGTGCTGTGACGGTCACCCGAGCCATTTTCCACTTTATCTGGAGATCCAAAATGGACCGGGTCCGGAGGGACACGATGTTCAAACCTCTGGATAAGGGCAGGAAAAATATACCCAACGTCACCCTCATCCTGATGACCACCTTCGTGTGCGGCTGCATCAAGCTGTGTGTAGACCTCCAGTACGCAAACTCCAAGTGTCACTATGTGCTGAGGTTCTATCTGTCCCCGGTGTTGTGAAGGATGGGCCTGGTCACACTGCCGTGGAACACTCCATCCAGATGGATCGTGCCGTACCACCTATCCTTCGTGGAAAAGTTTCTGTGGGAAAACACCTTTGACCACCAATCCATCAGGCAATGGTCTGCACGGAATGTCCTCAAGGCCCTATGAGAAAAGGAGATGTTGGATCCTGTCGGATGGTTCCCCGAGCTGACCGCCAAAGTCATTTGGCGGAATGCCTCATCACCAGAACTTTCAAACAAGCACCAAGATGTAGCTTGGCTGGTGGTGAGAAGAGCCCTCCCCGTCAGATCCTTCCTGCATGCCCGAAGTCCCCTCTGCACAATGCCCTCGAGGTGGCTGCATTGGGGAAGAGACGGTTGCCCACCTCCTTCTGGAATGTGTCTTTGCAAAGCAGGTGTGAAAAGGGATGCAGTGGTTTTTGTCGAGGTTCATCCCAAGCAGCTCTGTAACACAGGAGTCTGTGCTCTACGGGCTGTTCCCAGGGACGCACACCGAGATAAACATCAACTGCTGCTGGAGGACTATCAATTCAGTGAAAGACGCCCTTTGGTCTACCCGAAACTTGCTGGTCTTCCAGCTCAAAGAGTTGTCCACCACCGAATGTTGCAGACTGGCACATTCCAAGGTCCAGGACGACTTGCTGAGAGACGCACTAAAGCTTGGGGCAGCCACGGCAAAGGCTCAATGGGGAAAGACCACAGTGTAAGGTCCCCCCACCAAGCTGAACTGAGGGGCTGGACACATGGGAAACCCCTCGGGCTGTATACACCAAATATGGGTTTGCTGTAAAATGTACATGGCATGTAAAATGAAATGGAAGGATTGTGAGGCAACTCACTCCTGTATTGAAGGAAACTGATTTCCTTTGCACTTTCTGGAATGTCAACTTGGAGCTGTTTTGAACTGTTTTGTAATGTAATTTTTACAGATTTTTATAAATAAAGTATATTTTTTGGGGAAAAAATCATGGCTGTACATCAGCGTGCTCTAGTTGTCTGCTACAAATGCCAATGCTAACACAATGAGAGGGGCTATTTATCTAATGTAAGATCCTGTCCTGTATAGGAGAGTGATATATGTTGTAATATCGCTGTTGTCTGCATTCCTTGAACCTGGGGTAATGAGCAAAGTCTTGATTGATGCCTACGTTTGACTTCAACACCATTCTATCTCTCAGCTCCCTGGACTGGGATGCTCAGGGTCGTTAAGAATTGAGCTGTCAAAAGCTTCCGGCTATTTCTGTACACGTTTCAGACATCTGCTTTTGCAGAGATTCTCAAGAGGCTGACGAAGGGATCCACGGAGGGATAAAGAGAATAAGCCAAGCCGCTGCAGACCAGCTTAGCATTGTCAGCAGGAATTTGGACTGTATGAATGGTGTTCACAAACCCTCCACTAACACCAGAGACTTGAGCCCATAATCCAGGGCGGACCCTCCCCAGTGCCCGTACTGAGGGAGTGCTGCACTGTCAGAGGTGCTGCCTTTCTGATGAGACGTTAAAGCGAAGCCTCGTCTGCTCTCTCAGGTGGATGTAAAAGATCCCAGGGCTACTATTTGGAAGAAGAGCAGGGGAGTTCTCCCCACTGTCCCTCAACCAACATCACGAAAACAGATTATCTTGTCATTTATCGCATTGCTGTTTGTGGGATCTTGCTGTGCGCACATTGGCTGCCGTATATTCTACATTACAACAGCTACTGTATTTCAAAAGTACTTCATTAACTGTAGAGCATTTTGGGGCATCTTGAGATCGTGAAAGGCGCTATCGATATACAAGTCTTTCTTTCCCTGTAAAGATAGAACCCCCCTGCCAGAAATGACCAGTAACTGCCCCTCTCCCCGGGAAATGTGCGGTAACTGCCCCTCTCCCCGGGAAATGTGCGGTAACTGCCCCTCTCCCGGGAAATGTGCGGTAACTGCCCCTCTCCCCGGGAAATGTGCGGTAACTGCCCCTCTCCCGGGAAATGTGCGGTAACTGCCCCTCTCCCCGGGAAATGTGCGGTAACTGCCCCTCTCCCCGGGAAATGTGCGGTAACTGCCCCTCTCCCCGGGAAATGTGCGGTAACTGCCCCTCTCCCCGGGAAATGTGCGGTAACTGCCCCTCTCCCCGGCCACCCTGACACCCCTCTCAGTTCTGGTCGCCATATTCCAAAAAGATTATGGAGATGCTGGAGAGTGTGTCTGATTAATATTAATCAGGCCTGAGAACCCAAGATGATCCAGCTTCAGCTACCAATGACTTTACAGCCCCCACAATGTCTGCCAGAGCTTCCATGTGGAGTGTCACTGCTCCAATCATTCAACACGCACGCACATCAAACCATCAGCAGGGACCCATGGAATAAGATAGTCCCTCCTGTACTGACTGACCTCAAACATGGGATGTGATCGTCACTGGCTAGGCCAGCATTTATTTCCCATCCCTAATTGCCCTTGAGAAGGTGGTGGTGAGCTGCCTTCTTGAACCGCTGCAGTCCATGTGAGGTAGGTTTACCCACAATGCTGTTAGGAAGGGAGTTCCAGGATTTTGACCCAGTGACAGTGAAGGAACGGCGATATAGTTCCAAGTCAGGATGGTGTGTGACTTGGAGGGGAACTTGCAGGTGGTGATGTTCCCATGAATCTGCTGCCCTTGTCCTTCTAGTTGGTAAAGGTCGTGGGTTTGGAAGGTGCTGTCTAAGGAGCCTTGGTGCGTTGCTGCAGTGCATCTTTTACATGGTACACACTGCTGCCACTGTGCGTCGGTGGTGGAGGGAGTGAATGTTTGTAGATGGGGTGCCAATCAAGCGGGCTGCTTTGTCCTGGATGGTGTCGAGCTTCTTGAGTGTTGTTGGAGCTGCACCCATCCAGGCAAATGGAGAGTATTCCATCACACTCCTGACTTGTGCTTTGTGGACGGTGGACAGGCTTTGGGGAGTCAGGAGGTGAGTTACTCACCACCGGATTCCTAGCCTCTAACCTGCTCTTGTAGCCACGGTATTTATATGGCTACTCCAGTTCAGTTTCTGGTCAATGGTAACCCTCAGGATTAAGCGATTATAATGCCAGTCAGATGGTTAGATTTTCTCTTGTTTGAGAGAGTCATTGCCTGGCACTTGTGTGGCATGAATGTTACTTGCCACTTATCAGCCCAAACCTGGATATTATCTAGGTCTTGCTGCATTTCTACACGGACTGCTTCAGTATCTGAGGAGGTGCGAATGGTGCTGAACATTGTGCAATCATCAGTGAACATCCCCACTTCTGACCTTATGATGGAGGGAAGGTCATTGATGAAGCAGCTGAAGATGGTTGGGCTGAGGACACTACCCTGAGGAACTCCTGCAGTGATGTCCTGGAGCTGAGATGTTTGACCTCCAACAACCACAACCATCTTCCTTTGCGCTCGGTATGACTCCAACCAGGGGAGAATTTTCCCCCTGATTCCCATTGACTTCAGTTTTGCTCGAGCTCCTCGATGCTATACTAGGTCAAATGCTGCCTTGATGTCAAGGGCAGTCACTCTCACCTCACCTCTTGAGTTCAGCTCTTTTGTCCATGTTTGAACCAAGGCTGTAATGAGGTCAGGAGCTGACGGTGGAGATCTGACCCCTCCAGATGAGTGCCTGCAGTCACTCCTGGACCCCTGTGAGCATTGCAGCCCCCTGATGCTGCCAATCAGTTCAGCCACTCATGGCCCACTGTGCTGCTGGTTCGAGGCAGCCTCCGCAGTGTTGCTCAGCTCCTGACACAACAGTGGCCCGTGCGATGCTGGGAAAGTTGCAGTGCTGGGGGAAATGGCCCCACCCGCCCCTGGGATCATTGTCGCGCGGTGGCACAGTGTCAAGGAACAGTCCTGACAGGACCACCCACTGCTTTCCCAGCACCCTCCCCACTTCCAAACCCATCTCCACGGGGCCAGGAAAATTCAGCCTCTCTCTGTGTGTCTAATTGATCAAAACCTTTTAATACTTCTATGAAGTCACCCCAGAATCTTCTCATGTCCATCGAAAAGAGACTCAGCCTGTTCATTCTCTCCTGATAGGTATAACCACACAGTTCTGGTATCATCCGTGTAAATATCACTTGCACACTCTCCAGTGCCTCTATATTCCCTTTATGTATACAGTGTTCAAAGTGCAGTCTGACTAATGGTCAAGACAAATTTAGTATAACTTCTCTACTTTTCAATTCTATCCCACTAGAAATAGGCCCCAATGCTTGATTTGCTATTTTTTAATGGTCTTATTAACCTGCTTCACTGCTTTTAGTGATTTGTGTATTTGTACTTCCAGATCCCTTTGCTCCTCTATCCTATTTAGATTGTTATTTTCTGAGTAATATGTGGCCTCCTCATTTTTCTAATCCAAGTGTAACACCTCACACTTATCTATGTTGGAATTAATTTGCCAATGATATGTCCATTCTGTGAGTTTATTTATATTTCTTGTAATTTGCTGCAGTCCTCCTCAGGATTGACGATAACCCCACATTGCTCAATGATCCAAAATGATCCAGGTTCCAACTCCCAGCTCACACGCAGAGACAGTTAAAATCAAACCACCGCTGCATTCCTTTCCTTTGGATTGCAATGGAGGCTCATTAATAATAAACTGTGTGTTGTCACCAGGAATCACCCTGTTATTGACACTAAATGGGAGGTGGCTCTTGTGCCCAGTGGCGAGAGATCAGCCAATGACAAAGCACAGAGTTTGTTTTCCCGCTACAAACAACTTGCTCATCTTGTAGCAATCGGGCACAGAATCACAGAACGGTTACAGTATAGGAGGCCATTCGGCCCGTCATGTCTGTGCTGGCTCTCTGCAAGAGTTAATCACCCAGTCCCACTCCTTCGCCTTTTCCCCACAGCCCTGCAAATTTTTTCTCTGCAGATAATTATCCAATTCTCTTTTGAAGGCCCTGATTGAACCTGCCTCCACCACACTCTCAGTCAGTGCATTCCAGATCCTAAACACTCACTGAACCTGCCTCCACCACACTCTCAGACAGTGCATTCCAGATCCTAAATACTCACTGAACCTGCCTCCACCACGCTCTCAGACAGTGCATTCCAGATGCTAAACACTCACTGAACCTGCCTCCACCGCACTCTCAGACAGTGCATTCCAGATCCTAAACACACACTGAACCTGCCTCCACCACACACTCAGACAGTGCATTCCAGATCCTAAACACTCACTGACCCTGCCTCCACCACACTCTCAGACAGTGCATTCCACATCCTAAACACTCACTGAACCTGCCTCCACCACACTCTCAGACAGTGCATTCCAGATCCTAAATACTCACTGAACCTGCCTCCACCACACTCTCAGACAGTGCATTCCACATCCTAAACACTCACTGAACCTGCCTCCACCGCACTCTCAGACAGTGCATTCCAGATCCTAAACACACACTGAACCTGCCTCCACCACACACTCAGACAGTGTATTCCAGATCCTAAACACTCACTGAACCTGCCTCCACCACACTCTCAGACAGTGCATTCCAGATCCTAAATACTCACTGAACCTGCCTCCACCACACTCTCAGACAGTGCATTCCACATCCTAAACACTCACTGAACCTGCCTCCACCGCACTCTCAGACAGTGCATTCCAGATCCTAAACACTCACTGAACCTGCCTCCACCACACTCTCAGACAGTGCATTCCAGATCCTATATACTCACTGAACCTGCCTCCACCACGCTCTCAGACAGTGCATTCCAGATGCTAGACACTCACTGAACCTGCCTCCACCGCACTCTCAGACAGTGCATTCCAGATCCGAAACACACACTGAACCTGCCTCCACCACACACTCAGACAGTGCATTCCAGATCCTAAACACTCACTGAACCTGCCTCCACCACATTCTCAGACAGTGCATTCCAGATGCTAAACACTCACTGATCCTGCCTCCACCGCACTCTCAGACAGTGCATTCCAGATCCTAAACACACACTGAACCTGCCTCCACCACACACTCAGACAGTGCATTCCAGATCCTAAACACTCACTGAACCTGCCTCCACCGCACTCTCAGACAGTGCATTCCAGATCCCAAACACTCACTGAACCTGCCTCCACCACACTCTCAGACAGTGCATTCCACATCCTAAACACTCACTGAATCTGCCTCCACCACACTCTCAGGCAGTGAATTCCAGATCCTAAACACTCACTGAACCTGCCTCCACCACACTCTCAGACAGTGCATTCCAGATCCTAAATACTCACTGAACCTGCCTCCACCACACTCTCAGACAGTGCATTCCAGATCCGAAACACTCACTGAACCTGCCTCCACCGCACTCTCAGACAGTGCATTCCAGATCCTAAACACTCACTGAACCTGCCTCCACCGCACTCTCAGACAGTGCATTCCAGATGCTAAACACTCACTGAACCTGCCTCCACCGCACTCTCAGACAGTGCATTCCAGACCCTAAACACACACTGAACCTGCCTCCACCACACTCTCAGACAGTGCATTCCAGATCCTAAACACTCACTGAACCTGCCTCCACCACACTCTCAGACAGTGCATTCCAGATCCTAAATACTCACTGAACCTGCCTCCACCACACTCTCAGACAGTGCATTCCAGATCCGAAACACTCACTGAACCTGCCTCCACCGCACTCTCAGACAGTGCATTCCAGATCCTAAACACTCACTGAACCTGCCTCCACCACACTCTCAGACAGTGCATTCCAGATCCTAAACACTCACTGAACCTGCCTCCACCGCACTCTCAGACAGTGCATTCCAGATCCTAAACACACACTGAACCTGCCTCCACCACACACTCAGACAGTGCATTCCAGATCCTAAATACTCACTGAACCTGCCTCCACCACACTCTCAGACAGTGCTTTCCGGATCCTAAACACTCACTGAACCTGCCTCCACCACACCCTCAGACAGTGCATTCCGGATCCTAAACACTCACTGAACTTGCCTCCACCACACTCTCAGACAGTGCATTCCACATCCTAAACACTCACTGAACCTGCCTCCACCACACTCTCAGACAGTGCATTCCAGATCCTAAACACTCACTGAACCTGCCTCCACCACACTCTCAGACAGTGCATTCCAGATCCTAAACACTCACTGAACCTGCCTCCACCACACTCTCAGACAGTGCTTTCCGGATCCTAAACACTCACTGAACCTGCCTCCACCACACTCTCAGACAGTACATTCCAGATCCTAAACACTCACTGAACCTGCCTCCACCACACTCTCAGACAGTGCATTCCGGATCCTAAACACTCACTGAACTTGCCTCCACCACACTCTCAGACAGTGCATTCCACATCCTAAACACTCACTGAACCTGCCTCCACCACACTCTCAGACAGTGCATTCCGGATCCTAAACATTCACTGAACCTGCCTCCACCACACTCTCAGACAGTGCATTCCACATCCTAAACACTCACTGCACCTGCCTCCACCGCACTCTCAGACAGTGCATTCCAGATCCTAAACACTCACTGAACCTGCCTCCACCGCACTCTCAGACAGTGCATTCCAGACCCTAAACACACACTGAACCTGCCTCCACCACACTCTCAGACAGTGCATTCCAGATCCTAAACACTCACTGAACCTGCCTCCACCACACTCTCAGACAGTGCATTCCAGATCCTAAATACTCACTGAACCTGCCTCCACCGCACTCTCAGACAGTGCATTCCAGATCCGAAACACTCACTGAACCTGCCTCCACCGCACTCTCAGACAGTGCATTCCAGATCCTAAACACTCACTGAACCTGCCTCCACCACACTCTCAGACAGTGCATTCCAGATCCTAAACACTCACTGAACCTGCCTCCACCGCACTCTCAGACAGTGCATTCCAGATCCTAAACACACACTGAACCTGCCTCCACCACACACTCAGACAGTGCATTCCAGATCCTAAATACTCACTGAACCTGCCTCCACCACACTCTCAGACAGTGCTTTCCGGATCCTAAACACTCACTGAACCTGCCTCCACCACACCCTCAGACAGTGCATTCCGGATCCTAAACACTCACTGAACTTGCCTCCACCACACTCTCAGACAGTGCATTCCACATCCTAAACACTCACTGAACCTGCCTCCACCACACTCTCAGACAGTGCATTCCAGATCCTAAACACTCACTGAACCTGCCTCCACCACACTCTCAGACAGTGCATTCCAGATCCTAAACACTCACTGAACCTGCCTCCACCACACTCTCAGACAGTGCTTTCCGGATCCTAAACACTCACTGAACCTGCCTCCACCACACTCTCAGACAGTGCATTCCAGATCCTAAACACTCACTGAACCTGCCTCCACCACACTCTCAGACAGTGCATTCCGGATCCTAAACACTCACTGAACTTGCCTCCACCACACTCTCAGACAGTGCATTCCACATCCTAAACACTCACTGAACCTGCCTCCACCACACTCTCAGACAGTGCATTCCGGATCCTAAACATTCACTGAACCTGCCTCCACCACACTCTCAGACAGTGCATTCCACATCCTAAACACTCACTGCACCTGCCTCCACCGCACTCTCAGACAGTGCATTCCACATCCTAAACACTCACTGAACCTGTCTCCACCACACTCTCAGACAGTGCATTCCAGATACTAAACACTCACTGAACCTGCCTCCACCACACTCTCAGACAGTGCATTCCAGATCCTAAACACTCACTGAACCTGCCTCCACCGCACTCTCAGACAGTGCATTCCAGATCCTAAACTCACACTGAACCTGCCTCCACCACACACTCAGACAGTGCATTCCAGATCCTAAATACTCACTGAACCTGCCTCCACCACACTCTCAGACAGTGCTTTCCGGATCCTAAACACTCACTGAACCTGCCTCCACCACACCCTCAGACAGTGCATTCCGGATCCTAAACACTCACTGAACTTGCCTCCACCACACTCTCAGACAGTGCATTCCACATCCTAAACACTCACTGAACCTGCCTCCACCACACTCTCAGACAGTGCATTCCAGATCCTAAACACTCACTGAACCTGCCTCCACCACACTCTCAGACAGTGCATTCCAGATCCTAAACACTCACTGAACCTGCCTCCACCACACTCTCAGACAGTGCTTTCCGGATCCTAAACACTCACTGAACCTGCCTCCACCACACTCTCAGACAGTGCATTCCGGATCCTAAACACTCACTGAACTTGCCTCCACCACACTCTCAGACAGTGCATTCCACATCCTAAACACTCACTGAACCTGCCTCCACCACACTCTCAGACAGTGCATTCCGGATCCTAAACATTCACTGAACCTGCCTCCACCACACTCTCAGACAGTGCATTCCACATCCTAAACACTCACTGCACCTGCCTCCACCGCACTCTCAGACAGTGCATTCCACATCCTAAACACTCACTGAACCTGTCTCCACCACACTCTCAGACAGTGCATTCCAGATACTAAACACTCACTGAACCTGCCTCCACCACACTCTCAGACAGTGCATTCCAGATCCTAAACACTCACTGAACCTGCCTCCACCACACTCTCAGACAGTGCATTCCAGATCCTAAATGCTCACTGAACCTGCCTCCACCACACTCTCAGACAGTGCATTCCACATCCTAAACACTCACTGAACCTGCCTCCACCACACTCTCAGACAGTGCATTCCAGATCCTAAATACTCACTGAACCTGCCTCCACCACGCTCTCAGACAGTGCATTCCAGATGCTAAACACTCACTGAACCTGCCTCCACCGCACTCTCAGACAGTGCATTCCAGATCCTAAACACACACTGAACCTGCCTCCACCACACACTCAGACAGTGCATTCCAGATCCTAAACACTCACTGAACCTGCCTCCACCACACTCTCAGACAGTGCATTCCGGATCCTAAACACTCACTGAACCTGCCTCCACCACACTCTCAGACAGTGCATTCCAGATCCTAAACACTCACTGAACCTGCCTCCACCACACTCTCAGACAGTGCATTCCACATCCTAAACACTCACTGAACCTGCCTCCACCACACTCTCAGACAGTGCATTCCAGATCCTAAATACTCACTGAACCTGCCTCCACCACACTCTCAGACAGTGCATTCCAGATCCTAAACACTCACTGAACCTGCCTCCACCACACTCTCAGACAGTGCATTCCACATCCTAAACACTCACTGAACCTGCCTCCACCACACTCTCAGACAGTGCATTCCAGATCCTAAATACTCACTGAACCTGCCTCCACCACACTCTCAGACAGTGCATTCCACATCCTAAACACTCACTGAACCTGCCTCCACCGCACTCTCAGACAGTGCATTCCAGATCCTAAACTCACACTGAACCTGCCTCCACCACACACTCAGACAGTGCATTCCAGATCCTAAATACTCACTGAACCTGCCTCCACCTCACTCTCAGACAGTGCTTTCCGGATCCTAAACACTCACTGAACCTGCCTCCACCACACCCTCAGACAGTGCATTCCGGATCCTAAACACTCACTGAACTTGCCTCCACCACACTCTCAGACAGTGCATTCCACATCCTAAACACTCACTGAACCTGCCTCCACCACACTCTCAGACAGTGCATTCCAGATCCTAAACACTCACTGAACCTGCCTCCACCACACTCTCAGACAGTGCATTCCAGATCCTAAACACTCACTGAACCTGCCTCCACCACACTCTCAGACAGTGCTTTCCGGATCCTAAACACTCACTGAACCTGCCTCCACCACACTCTCAGACAGTGCATTCCGGATCCTAAACACTCACTGAACTTGCCTCCACCACACTCTCAGACAGTGCATTCCACATCCTAAACACTCACTGAACCTGCCTCCACCACACTCTCAGACAGTGCATTCCGGATCCTAAACATTCACTGAACCTGCCTCCACCACACTCTCAGACAGTGCATTCCACATCCTAAACACTCACTGCACCTGCCTCCACCGCACTCTCAGACAGTGCATTCCACATCCTAAACACTCACTGAACCTGTCTCCACCACACTCTCAGACAGTGCATTCCAGATACTAAACACTCACTGAACCTGCCTCCACCACACTCTCAGACAGTGCATTCCAGATCCTAAACACTCACTGAACCTGCCTCCACCACACTCTCAGACAGTGCATTCCAGATCCTAAATGCTCACTGAACCTGCCTCCACCACACTCTCAGACAGTGCATTCCACATCCTAAACACTCACTGAACCTGCCTCCACCACACTCTCAGACAGTGCATTCCAGATCCTAAATACTCACTGAACCTGCCTCCACCACGCTCTCAGACAGTGCATTCCAGATGCTAAACACTCACTGAACCTGCCTCCACCGCACTCTCAGACAGTGCATTCCAGATCCTAAACACACACTGAACCTGCCTCCACCACACACTCAGACAGTGCATTCCAGATCCTAAACACTCACTGAACCTGCCTCCACCACACTCTCAGACAGTGCATTCCGGATCCTAAACACTCACTGAACCTGCCTCCACCACACTCTCAGACAGTGCATTCCAGATCCTAAACACTCACTGAACCTGCCTCCACCACACTCTCAGACAGTGCATTCCACATCCTAAACACTCACTGAACCTGCCTCCACCACACTCTCAGACAGTGCATTCCAGATCCTAAATACTCACTGAACCTGCCTCCACCACACTCTCAGACAGTGCATTCCACATCCTAAACACTCACTGAACCTGCCTCCACCACACTCTCAGACAGTGCATTCCACATCCTAAACACTCACTGAACCTGCCTCCACCACACTCTCAGACAGTGCATTCCAGATCCTAAATACTCACTGAACCTGCCTCCACCACACTCTCAGACAGTGCATTCCACATCCTAAACACTCACTGAACCTGCCTCCACCGCACTCTCAGACAGTGCATTCCAGATCCTAAACACACACTGAACCTGCCTCCACCACACACTCAGACAGTGCATTCCAGATCCTAAACACTCACTGAACCTGCCTCCACCACACTCTCAGACAGTGCATTCCAGATCCTATATACTCACTGAACCTGCCTCCACCACGCTCTCAGACAGTGCATTCCAGATGCTAGACACTCACTGAACCTGCCTCCACCGCACTCTCAGACAGTGCATTCCAGATCCGAAACACACACTGAACCTGCCTCCACCACACACTCAGACAGTGCATTCCAGATCCTAAACACTCACTGAACCTGCCTCCACCACACTCTCAGACAGTGCATTCCAGATGCTAAACACTCACTGAACCTGCCTCCACCGCACTCTCAGACAGTGCATTCCAGATCCTAAACACACACTGAACCTGCCTCCACCACACACTCAGACAGTGCATTCCAGATCCTAAACACTCACTGAACCTGCCTCCACCGCACTCTCAGACAGTGCATTCCAGATCCCAAACACTCACTGAACCTGCCTCCACCACACTCTCAGACAGTGCATTCCACATCCTAAACACTCACTGAATCTGCCTCCACCACACTCTCAGGCAGTGAATTCCAGATCCTAAACACTCACTGAAACTGCCTCCACCACACTCTCAGACAGTGCATTCCAGATCCTAAATACTCACTGAACCTGCCTCCACCATACTCTCAGACAGTGCATTCCAGATGCTAAACACTCACTGAACCTGCCTCCACCGCACTCTCAGACAGTGCATTCCAGACCCTAAACACACACTGAACCTGCCTCCACCACACTCTCAGACAGTGCATTCCACATCCTAAACACTCACTGAACCTGCCTCCACCACACTCTCAGACAGTGCATTCCAGATCCTAAATACTCACTGAACCTGCCTCCACCACACTCTCAGACAGTGCATTCCAGATCCTAAACACTCACTGAACCTGCCTCCACCGCACTCTCAGACAGTGCATTCCAGATGCTAAACACTCACTGATCCTGCCTCCACCGCACTCTCAGACAGTGCATTCCAGATCCTAAACACACACTGAACCTGCCTCCACCACACACTCAGACAGTGCATTCCAGATCCTAAACACTCACTGAACCTGCCTCCACCGCACTCTCAGACAGTGCATTCCAGATCCCAAACACTCACTGAACCTGCCTCCACCACACTCTCAGACAGTGCATTCCACATCCTAAACACTCACTGAATCTGCCTCCACCACACTCTCAGGCAGTGAATTCCAGATCCTAAACACTCACTGAACCTGCCTCCACCACACTCTCAGACAGTGCATTCCAGGTCCTAAATACTCACTGAACCTGCCTCCACCACACTCTCAGACAGTGCATTCCAGATGCTAAACACTCACTGAACCTGCCTCCACCGCACTCTCAGACAGTGCATTCCAGACCCTAAACACACACTGAACCTGCCTCCACCACACTCTCAGACAGTGCATTCCACATCCTAAACACTCACTGAACCTGCCTCCACCACACTCTCAGACAGTGCATTCCAGATCCTAAATACTCACTGAACCTGCCTCCACCACACTCTCAGACAGTGCATTCCAGATCCTAAACACTCACTGAACCTGCCTCCACCGCACTCTCAGACAGTGCATTCCAGACCCTAAACACACACTGAACCTGCCTCCACCACACACTCAGACAGTGCATTCCAGATCCTAAATACTCACTGAACCTGCCTCCACCACACTCTCAGACAGTGCTTTCCGGATCCTAAACACTCACTGAACCTGCCTCCACCACACCCTCAGACAGTGCATTCCGGATCCTAAACACTCACTGAACTTGCCTCCACCACACTCTCAGACAGTGCATTCCACATCCTAAACACTCACTGAACCTGCCTCCACCACTCTCTCAGACAGTGCATTCCAGATCCTAAACACTCACTGAACCTGCCTCCACCACACTCTCAGACAGTGCATTCCAGATCCTAAACACTCACTGAACCTGCCTCCACCACACTCTCAGACAGTGCTTTCCGGATCCTAAACACTCACTGAACCTGCCTCCACCACACTCTCAGACAGTGCATTCCGGATCCTAAACACTCACTGAACTTGCCTCCACCACACTCTCAGACAGTGCATTCCACATCCTAAACACTCACTGAACCTGCCTCCACCACACTCTCAGACAGTGCATTCCGGATCCTAAACATTCACTGAACCTGCCTCCACCACACTCTCAGACAGTGCATTCCACATCCTAAACACTCACTGCACCTGTCTCCACCGCACTCTCAGACAGTGCATTCCAGATCCTAAACACTCACTGAACCTGCCTCCACCACACTCTCAGACAGTGCATTCCACATCCTAAACACTCACTGAACCTGTCTCCACCACACTCTCAGACAGTGCATTCCAGATACTAAACACTCACTGAACCTGCCTCCACCACACTCTCAGACAGTGCATTCCAGATCCTAAACACTCACTGAACCTGCCTCCACCACACTCTCAGACAGTGCATTCCAGATCCTAAACACTCACTGAACCTGCCTCCACCACACTCTCAGACAGTGCATTCCAGATCCTAAATGCTCACTGAACCTGCCTCCACCACACTCTCAGACAGTGCATTCCACATCCTAAACACTCACTGAACCTGCCTCCACCACACTCTCAGACAGTGCATTCCAGATCCTAAATACTCACTGAACCTGCCTCCACCACACTCTCAGACAGTGCATTCCAGATCCTAAACACTCACTGAACCTGCCTCCACCGCACTCTCAGACAGTGCATTCCAGATCCTAAACACACACTGAACCTGCCTCCACCACACACTCAGACAGTGCATTCCAGATCCTAAACACTCACTGAACCTGCCTCCACCACACTCTCAGACAGTGCATTCCACATCCTAAACACTCACTGAACCTGCCTCCACCACACTCTCAGACAGTGCATTCCACATCCTAAACACTCACTGAACCTGCCTCCACCGCACTCTCAGACAGTGCATTCCACATCCTAAACACTCACTGAACCTGCCTCCACCACACTCTCAGACAGTGCATTCCAGATCCTAAACACACACTGAACCTGCCTCCACCACACACTCAGACAGTGCATTCGAGATCCTAAACACTCACTGAACCTGCCTCCACCACACTCTCAGACAGTGCATTCCAGATCCTATATACTCACTGAACCTGCCTCCACCACGCTCTCAGACAGTGCATTCCAGATGCTAGACACTCACTGAACCTGCCTCCACCGCACTCTCAGACAGTGCATTCCAGATCCGAAACACACACTGAACCTGCCTCCACCACACACTCAGACAGTGCATTCCAGATCCTAAACACTCACTGAACCTGCCTCCACCACACTCTCAGACAGTGCATTCCAGATGCTAAACACTCACTGAACCTGCCTCCACCGCACTCTCAGACAGTGCATTCCAGATCCTAAACACACACTGAACCTGCCTCCACCACACACTCAGACAGTGCATTCCAGATCCTAAACACTCACTGAACCTGCCTCCACCGCACTCTCAGACAGTGCATTCCAGATCCCAAACACTCACTGAACCTGCCTCCACCACACTCTCAGACAGTGCATTCCACATCCTAAACACTCACTGAATCTGCCTCCACCACACTCTCAGGCAGTGAATTCCAGATCCTAAACACTCACTGAAACTGCCTCCACCACACTCTCAGACAGTGCATTCCAGATCCTAAATACTCACTGAACCTGCCTCCACCATACTCTCAGACAGTGCATTCCAGATGCTAAACACTCACTGAACCTGCCTCCACCGCACTCTCAGACAGTGCATTCCAGACCCTAAACACACACTGAACCTGCCTCCACCACACTCTCAGACAGTGCATTCCACATCCTAAACACTCACTGAACCTGCCTCCACCACACTCTCAGACAGTGCATTCCAGATCCTAAATACTCACTGAACCTGCCTCCACCACACTCTCAGACAGTGCATTCCAGATCCTAAACACTCACTGAACCTGCCTCCACCGCACTCTCAGACAGTGCATTCCAGATCCTAAACACACACTGAACCTGCCTCCACCACACACTCAGACAGTGCATTCCAGATCCTAAACACTCACTGAACCTGCCTCCACCACACTCTCAGACAGTGCATTCCAGATGCTAAACACTCACTGATCCTGCCTCCACCGCACTCTCAGACAGTGCATTCCAGATCCTAAACACACACTGAACCTGCCTCCACCACACACTCAGACAGTGCATTCCAGATCCTAAACACTCACTGAACCTGCCTCCACCACACTCTCAGACAGTGCATTCCAGATCCCAAACACTCACTGAACCTGCCTCCACCACACTCTCAGACAGTGCATTCCACATCCTAAACACTCACTGAATCTGCCTCCACCACACTCTCAGGCAGTGAATTCCAGATCCTAAACACTCACTGAACCTGCCTCCACCACACTCTCAGACAGTGCATTCCAGATCCTAAATACTCACTGAACCTGCCTCCACCACACTCTCAGACAGTGCATTCCAGATGCTAAACACTCACTGAACCTGCCTCCACCGCACTCTCAGACAGTGCATTCCAGACCCTAAACACACACTGAACCTGCCTCCACCACACTCTCAGACAGTGCATTCCACATCCTAAACACTCACTGAACCTGCCTCCACCACACTCTCAGACAGTGCATTCCAGATCCTAAATACTCACTGAACCTGCCTCCACCACACTCTCAGACAGTGCATTCCAGATCCTAAACACTCACTGAACCTGCCTCCACCGCACTCTCAGACAGTGCATTCCAGACCCTAAACACACACTGAACCTGCCTCCACCACACACTCAGACAGTGCATTCCACATCCTAAATACTCACTGAACCTGCCTCCACCACACTCTCAGACAGTGCTTTCCGGATCCTAAACACTCACTGAACCTGCCTCCACCACACCCTCAGACAGTGCATTCCGGATCCTAAACACTCACTGAACTTGCCTCCACCACACTCTCAGACAGTGCATTCCACATCCTAAACACTCACTGAACCTGCCTCCACCACACTCTCAGACAGTGCATTCCAGATCCTAAACACTCACTGAACCTGCCTCCACCACACTCTCAGACAGTGCATTCCAGATCCTAAACACTCACTGAACCTGCCTCCACCACACTCTCAGACAGTGCTTTCCGGATCCTAAACACTCACTGAACCTGCCTCCACCACACTCTCAGACAGTGCATTCCGGATCCTAAACACTCACTGAACTTGCCTCCACCACACTCTCAGACAGTGCATTCCACATCCTAAACACTCACTGAACCTGCCTCCACCACACTCTCAGACAGTGCATTCCGGATCCTAAACATTCACTGAACCTGCCTCCACCACACTCTCAGACAGTGCATTCCACATCCTAAACACTCACTGCACCTGCCTCCACCGCACTCTCAGACAGTGCATTCCAGATCCTAAACACTCACTGAACCTGCCTCCACCACACTCTCAGACAGTGCATTCCACATCCTAAACACTCACTGAACCTGTCTCCACCACACTCTCAGACAGTGCATTCCAGATACTAAACACTCACTGAACCTGCCTCCACCACACTCTCAGACAGTGCATTCCAGATCCTAAACACTCACTGAACCTGCCTCCACCACACTCTCAGACAGTGCATTCCAGATCCTAAACACTCACTGAACCTGCCTCCACCACACTCTCAGACAGTGCATTCCAGATCCTAAATGCTCACTGAACCTGCCTCCACCACACTCTCAGACAGTGCATTCCACATCCTAAACACTCACTGAACCTGCCTCCACCACACTCTCAGACAGTGCATTCCAGATCCTAAATACTCACTGAACCTGCCTCCACCACGCTCTCAGACAGTGCATTCCAGATGCTAAACACTCACTGAACCTGCCTCCACCACACACTCAGACAGTGCATTCCAGATCCTAAACACACACTGAACCTGCCTCCACCACACACTCAGACAGTGCATTCCAGATCCTAAACACTCACTGAACCTGCCTCCACCACACTCTCAGACAGTGCATTCCACATCCTAAACACTCACTGAACCTGCCTCCACCACACTCTCAGACAGTGCATTCCAGATCCTAAATACTCACTGAACCTGCCTCCACCACACTCTCAGACAGTGCATTCCACATCCTAAACACTCACTGAACCTGCCTCCACCGCACTCTCAGACAGTGCATTCCAGATCCTAAACACACACTGAACCTGCCTCCACCACACACTCAGACAGTGCATTCCAGATCCTAAACACTCACTGAACCTGCCTCCACCACACTCTCAGACAGTGCATTCCAGATCCTATATACTCACTGAACCTGCCTCCACCACGCTCTCAGACAGTGCATTCCAGATGCTAGACACTCACTGAACCTGCCTCCACCGCACTCTCAGACAGTGCATTCCAGATCCGAAACACACACTGAACCTGCCTCCACCACACACTCAGACAGTGCATTCCAGATCCTAAACACTCACTGAACCTGCCTCCACCACACTCTCAGACAGTGCATTCCAGATGCTAAACACTCACTGAACCTGCCTCCACCGCACTCTCAGACAGTGCATTCCAGATCCTAAACACACACTGAACCTGCCTCCACCACACACTCAGACAGTGCATTCCAGATCCTAAACACTCACTGAACCTGCCTCCACCGCACTCTCAGACAGTGCATTCCAGATCCCAAACACTCACTGAACCTGCCTCCACCACACTCTCAGACAGTGCATTCCACATCCTAAACACTCACTGAATCTGCCTCCACCACACTCTCAGGCAGTGAATTCCAGATCCTAAACACTCACTGAAACTGCCTCCACCACACTCTCAGACAGTGCATTCCAGATCCTAAATACTCACTGAACCTGCCTCCACCATACTCTCAGACAGTGCATTCCAGATGCTAAACACTCACTGAACCTGCCTCCACCGCACTCTCAGACAGTGCATTCCAGACCCTAAACACACACTGAACCTGCCTCCACCACACTCTCAGACAGTGCATTCCACATCCTAAACACTCACTGAACCTGCCTCCACCACACTCTCAGACAGTGCATTCCAGATCCTAAATACTCACTGAACCTGCCTCCACCACACTCTCAGACAGTGCATTCCAGATCCTAAACACTCACTGAACCTGCCTCCACTGCACTCTCAGACAGTGCATTCCAGATCCTAAACACTCACTGAACCTGCCTCCACTGCACTCTCAGACCGTGCATTCCACATCCTAAACACTCACTGAACCTGCCTCCACTGCACTCTCAGACAGTGCATTCCAGATCCTAAACACTCACTGAACCTGCCTCCACCACACTTTCAGACAGTGCATTCCACATCCTAAACACTCACTGAACCTGTCTCCACCACACTCTCAGACAGTGCATTCCAGATATTAAACACTCACTGAACCTGCCTCCACCACACTCTCAGACAGTGCATTCCAGATCCTAACGACTCATTGAACCTGCCTCCACCACACTCTCAGACAGTGCATTCCAGATCCGAAACACTCACTGAACCTGCCTCCACCACACTCTCAGACAGTGCATTCCGGATCCTAAACATTCACTGAACCTGCCTCCACCACACTCTCAGACAGTGCATTCCAGATCCTAAACACTCACTGAACCCTTCTCCACCACACTCTCAGACAGTGCATTCCAGATCCTAAACACTCACTGAACCTGCCTCCACCACACTCTCAGACAGTGCATTCCACATCCTAAACACTCACTGAACCTGCCTCCACCACACTCTCAGACAGTGCATTCCAGATCCTAAACACTCACTGAACCTGCCTCCACCGCACTCTCAGACAGTGCATTCCAGATCCTAAACACACACTGAACCTGCCTCCACCACACACTCAGACAGTGCATTCCAGATCCTAAACACTCACTGAACCTGCCTCCACCACACACTCAGACAGTGCATTCCAGATCCTAAACACTCACTGAACCTGCCTCCACCACACTCTCAGACAGTGCATTCCACATCCTAAACACTCACTGAACCTGCCTCCACCACACTCTCAGACAGTGCATTCCAGATCCTAAACACTCACTGAACCTGCCTCCACCGCACTCTCAGACAGTGCATTCCAGATCCTAAACACACACTGAACCTGCCTCCACCACACACTCAGACAGTGCATTCCAGATGCTAAACACTCACTGAACCTGCCTCCACCACACTCTCAGACAGTGCATTCCAGATCCTAAACACTCATTGAACCTGCCTCCACCACACTCTCAGACAGTGCATTCCAGATCCTAAACACTCACTGAACCTGCCTCCACCACACACTCAGACAGTGCATTCCAGATCCTAAACACTCATTGAACCTGCCTCCACCACACTCTCAGACAGTGCATTCCAGATCCTAAACACTCATTGAACCTGCCTCCACCACACTCTCAGACAGTGCTTTCCGGATCCTAAACACTCACTGAACCTGCCTCCACCACACTCTCAGACAGTGCTTTCCGGATCCTAAACACTCACTGAACCTGCCTCCACCACACTCTCAGACAGTGCATTCCAGATCCTAAACATTCACTGAACCTGCCTCCACCACACTCTCAGACAGTGCATTCCAGATTCTAAACACTCACTGAACCTGCCTCCACCACACTCTCAGACAGTGCATTCCACATCCTAAACACTCACTGAACCTGCCTCCACCACACTCTCAGACAGTGCATTCCACATCCTAAACACTCACTGAACCTGCCTCCACCACACTCTCAGACAGTGCATTCCAGATCCTAAACATTCACTGAACCTGCCTCCACCACACTCTCAGACAGTGCATTCCACATCCTAAACACTCACTGCACCTGCCTCCACCACACTCTCAGACAGTGCATTCCACATCCTAAACACTCACTGAACCTGTCTCCACCACACTCTCAGACAGTGCATTCCAGATCCTAAACACTCACTGAACCTGCCCCCACCACACTCTCAGACAGTGCATTCCAGATCCTAAACACTCACTGAACCTGCCTCCACCACACTCTCAGACAGTGCATTCCAGATCCTAAACACTCACTGAACCTGCCTCCACCACACTCTCAGACAGTGCATTCCACATCCTAAACACTCACTGAACCTGCCTCCACCACACTCTCAGACAGTGCATTCCAGATCCTAAACACTCACTGAACCTGCCTCCACCACACTCTCAGACAGTGCATTCCACATCCTAAACACTCACTGCACCTGCCTCCACCATACTCTCAGACAGTGCATTCCACATCCTAAACACTCACTGAACCTGCCTCCACCACACTCTCAGACAGTGCATTCCAGATCCTAAACACTCACTGAACCTGCCTCCACCACACTCTCAGACAGTGCATTCCACATCCTAACCACGAGCTGCGTAAAATAGTTTTTCCTCATCTCGCCTTTTCTTCTTTTGCCAATCACCGTAAATCAGTGTCCTGAGGTTCTGGATCTTTTGGCCAATGGGAGCAGTTTCTCCCGATCTGCCCTGCCCAAACCCCTCATGATTTTGATCACCTCATTCTGCAGCTCCACCTGCCCAGTTTATCCCTGATCTAACCTGTGCCATACTGAACCCACCTGAGCAAATAAAGGAGCAAAATACTGCTGATGCTGGAAATCGGAAATAAAAACAGAAAATGCTGGAAATACTCAGCAGGTCTGGCAGCATCTGTGGAGAGAGAAACAGAGTTAACGTTTCAGGTCAGTGACCCTTCAGCAGAACAATAACAACAACTTGGATTTTTATAGCACCGATAAGGTAGTGAAATGTCCCAAGGTGCTTCCCAGGAGCGTTACAACTTTAGGAGATATTAGGCAGGTGACCAAAAGCTTGGTCAAAGAGGTAGGTTTTAGGAAGTGGCTTAAAGGAGGAGAGAGAGGAGAGACGGAGAGGTTTAGGGAGGGAATTTCAGAGCTTAGGGCCCAGGCAGCTATGGACCTAAGCTGCAAGATATGGTAACTCAGCTATTAGTGCTCAGGTGACACCAAGTTTTCCACATTGTACTTGGAAAGGATTACAATGGGAAAGTTTTATACAAGGGTGCAATTTATAAACCAGTTTGTATGGTAATTTGGAGAGATTGTCTGTTTTACTGGCACAGGCTTTTGTGAAAGTTAAAAAGCAGGACAGACAATCAGTTCATGACTCCGCGATTGCGTGCACTGTCCACAGACCAGTACAATTAACATCGCTGTTTGGAATGAAGGAGAGGTCTGTCACAAGCCAGTGGGTGTTCAGACATCTTGCAAACAGAACCTTATTCTCGAAACTGGGTCACAGCTTTGAGATTCACCAGGACCTGTTTCCTCGTCCCCTCCCCATCTCCTCTTCCTCACTCCCAAACCAGGTAAATAAAGAATTGAGATGTAAAATCAACTTCCTCAGAGACTGCTGATGTGAAGTACCATTCGTTCAGATATTTAGTCTTCCAGCTCTTAATGTTTCAAAGGAATGAATTACCATCAGCTGCCTTTCTGAGAGTCTGTTTCACAGCTTCTGTGCTTCAGATAAAACCATGTCGAAATCTGACTCTCACTTGAGCCTCGTGACTTTCGACACTATGTTTTGTTCTGTGTTCTCAGCCCAAGGCAGGTAGTCATTTCATATCTTTGACTCGTTTACCAAGAATCTGGGTCATATCTGTCTAATCTTTTCTCAAATGAAATTCAGCTCTGCCAGTCTTTCCTCATAATCAGAGTCCGGGGTCTTGGAATCATCCTTAGAATCACAGAATGATACAGCACGGAAACAGCCCATTTGGCCCATCATCCCTGTGCTGGCTCTTTGAAAGAGCTATCCAATTTTTTTTTATTCATTCATGGGATGTGGGTGACGCTGGCTAGGCCAGCATTTATTGCTCATCCCTAATTACCCTTGAGAAGGTGGTGGTGAGCTGCCTTCTTGAACCGCTGCAGTCCATGTGAGGTAGGTTTACCCACAATGCTGTTAGGAAGGGAGTTCCAGGATTTTGCCCCAGCGACAGTGAAGGAACGGTGATATAGTTCCAAGTCAGGATGGTGTGTGACTTGGAGGGGAACTTGCAGGTGGTGGTGTTCCCATGCATCTGCTGCCCTTGTCCTTCTAGTTGGTAGAGGTTGCGGGTTTGGCAGGTGCTGTCTAAGGAGCCTTGGTGCGTTGCTGCAGTGCATCTTGTAGATGGTACACACTGCTGCCAATGTGCATCAGTGGTGGAGGGAGTGAATGTTTGTAGATGGGGTGCCAATCAAGTGGGCTGCTTTGTCCTGGATGGTGTCGAGCTTCTTGAGTGTTGTTGGAGCTGCACCCATCCAGGCAAGTGGAGAGTATTCCATCACACTCCTGACTTGTGCCTTGTAGATGGTGGACAGGCTTTGGGAGTGAGCAGGTGAGTTACGCGCTGCAGGATTCCTAGCCTCTGACCTGGTCTTGTAGCCACAGTATTTATATGGCTACTCCAGTTCAGTTACTGGTCAATGGTAGCCCCTAGGATGTTGATAGTGGGGGTTTCAGTGATGGTAATGCCATTGAATGTCAAGGGGAGATGGTTAGATTCTCTCTTGTTGGAGATGGTCATTGCCTGGCACATGTGTGGCGCGAATGTTACTTGCCATTTATCAGCCCAAGCCTGGATATTGTCCAGGTCTTGCTGCATTTCTGCAAGGACTGCTTCAGTATTTGAGGAGTCGCGAATGGTGCTGAACATTGTGCAATCATCAGCGAACATCCCCACTTCTGACCTTATGATTGAAGGAAGGTCATTGATGAAGCAGCTGAAGATGGTTGGGCCTAGGACACTACCCTGAGGAACTCCTGCAGTGATGTCCTGGAGCTCAGATGATTGACCTCCAACAACCACAGCCATCTTCCTTTGCGCTAGGTATGACTCCAGCCAGTGGAGAGTTTTCCCCCTGATTCCCATTGACCTCAGTTTTGCTAGGGCTCCTTGATGCCATACTCGGTCAAATGCTGTCTTGATGTCAAGGGCAGTCAATCTCACCTCACCTCTTGAGTTCAGCTCTTTTGTCCATGTTTGAACCAAGGCTGTAATGAGGTCAGGTGCTACGTGGCCCTGGCGGAACCCAAACTGAGTGTCACTGAGCAGGTTCTTGCTAAGCAAGTGCCGCTTGATGGCACTGTTGATGACACCTTCCATCACTTTACTGATGATTGAGAGTATACTGATGGGGCGGTAATTGGCCGGGTTGGACTTGTCCTGCTTTTTGTGTACAGGACATATCTGGGCAATTTTCCACATTGCTGGGTAGATGCCAGTGTTGTAGCTGTACTGGAACAGCTTGGCTAGGGGCACAGCAAGTTCTGGAGCACAGGTCTTCAATACTCTTGCCGGAATATTGTCAGGGCTCATAGCCTTTGCGGTATCCAGTGCCTTCAGTCCTTTCTTGATATCACACGGAGTGAATCGAATTGGCTGAAGACTGGCATCTGTGATGCTGGGGATGTCAGGAGGAGGCTGAGATGGATCATCAACTCGGCACTTTTGACTGAAGATTGTTGCAAATACTTCAGCCTTATCTTTTGCACTGATGTGCTGGGCTCCCCCATCATTGAGGATGGGGCTATTTGTGGAGCCACCTCCTCCAGTTAGTTGTTTAATTGTCCACCACCATTCACAGATGTGGCAGGATTGCAGAGCTTAGATCTGATCTGTTGGTTATGGGATCGATTTGCTCTGTCTATTGCATGCTGCTTACGCAGTTTGGCATGCAGATAGTCCTGTGTTGTAGCTTCACCAGGTTGGCACCTCATTTTGAGGTATGCCTGGTGCTGCTCCTGGCATGCCCTCCTGCACTCTTCATTGCTTTTTTGCTTCTTTGCTTCTTGTCTTCACGGATCACACATCAGCTTCAGGATCCGAACTCCCTGAAAATTACCCTCTCTCCAATCACACAGGACACTTCACTTCCTCCATATCTGATTAATGAGCAAGATCGCCAGAAAGTTCCATTTAATTAAGCCTGTTCTTAGAAATAGACGGGATTGAGGGATGCAGGGTGAAGGTGGGTGGAAATGAGGGATATGGAGGAAGTTGGGCAGGATTGAGGGATATTTAGAGATACAGCTCTGAAACAGGCCCTTCGGCCCACCGAGTCTGTGCCGACCAACAACCACCCATTTATACAAATCCAACATTAATCCCATATTCCCAACCACATCCCTACCACCGACCTACACTAGGGGCAATTTACAATGGCCAATTTACCTATCAACCTGCAATTCTTTGGCTGTGGGAGGAAACCGGAGCACCCGGCAGAGACCCACGTGGTCACAGGGAGAACTTGCAAACTCCACACAGGCAGTACCCAGAACTGAACCCGGGTCGCTGGAGCTGTGAGGCTGCGGTGCTAACCACTGTGCCATCCATGGGGGAAGGCGGGTGGAATTGAGGGGTAGGAAGGGAAGGTGGGTGGGATTGAGGGATATGGGGAAGGTGGGTGGGAGTGAGGGATATGGAGGGAAGGTGGGTGGAATTGAGGGATATAGGGGGAAGGTGGGTGGGATTGAGGGATACAGTGGGAAGGTGGGTGGGATTGAGTAGATAGGAAGAGAAGGTGGGTGGGATTGAGGGATATGGGGGAAGGTGGGTGGGATTCAGGGATACAGAGGGAAGGTGGGTGGGATTGACGGATACGGGGGGAAGGTGGGTGGGATTGAGGGATATGGAAGGAAGGTGGGTGGGATTGAGGGATATGGGGGAAGGTGGGTGGGATTGAGGGATATGGGGGAAGGTGGGTGGGAGTGAGGGATATGGTGGGAAGGTGGGTGGAATTGAGGGATATGGAGGGAAGGTGGGTGGGGTTGAAGGATATGGAGGGAGGGTGGGTGGGATTGAAGGATATGGGGGAAGGCAGGTGGGATTGAGGGATATGGGGGGAAGGTGGTAGGATTGAGGGATATGGGGGAAGGTGGGTGGGATTGAGGAATATGGAGAGACGGTGGGTGGGATTGAGGAACATGGAGAGAAGGTGGGTGGGATTAAGGGATATGGGGGAAGGTGGTAGGATTGAGGGATATGGGGGAAGGTGGGTGGGATTGAGGAATATGGAGAGACGGTGGGTGGGATTGAGGAATATGGAGAGAAGGTGGGTGGGATTGAGGGATATGGGGGGAGGTGGGCGGGATTGAGGAATATGGAGGGAAGGTGGGTGGGATTGAGGAATATGGAGGGAAGGTGGGTGGGATTGAGGAATATGGAGAGAAGGTGGGTGGGATTGAGGGATATGGGGGGAGGTGGGAGGGATTGAGGAATATGGAGGGAAGGTGGGTGGGATTGAGGAAAATGGAGGGATGGTGGGTGGGATTGAGGAATATGGAGAGAAGGTGCGTGGGATTGAGGAATATGGAGGGAATGTGGGTGGGATTGAGGGATATGGGGGGAGGTGGGTGGGATTGAGGGAAATGGGGGGAGGTGGGTGGGATTGAGCGATAGAAATGGATGGTGGGTGGGAGTGAGGGATGAGGGGAAGGTAGGTGGTATTTAGGGATATGGAGTGAAGGTGGGTGGGATTGAGGGATATGGGGAAGGTGGGTGGGATTGAGCGATAGAAATGGATGGTGGGTGGGAGTGAGGGATGAGGGGAAGGTAGGTGGTATTTAGGGATATGGAGTGAAGGTGGGTGGGATTGAGGGACATGGGGGAAGATAGGTGGGATTGAGGGATGTGGAGGGAAGGTGGGTGGGATTGAGGGATATGGGGGGAGGTGGGTGGGATTGAGGGATATGGGGGGAGGTGGGTGGGATTGGGGTATATGGAGGGAAGGTGGGTGGGATTGAGGGATATGGGGAAGGTGGGTGGGATTGGGGATTATGGGGGGAAGGTGAGTGGGATTGAGGGACATGCGGGGAAGGTGGGTGGGATTGAGGGATATGGGGAAGGTGGGTGGGAGTGAGGAATATGGAGGGAAGGTGGGTGGGATTGAGGGATAGGAAGGGAAGGTGGGTGGGATTGAGGGATATGGGGGGAAGGTGGGTGGGATTGAGGGATACGGAGGGAAGGTGGGTGGGATTGAGGGATAGGAAGGGAAGGTGGGTGGAATTGAGGGATATGGCGGAAGGTGGGTGGGATTGAGGAATATGGAGGGAAGGTAGGTGGGATTGAGGGACAGGAAGGGAAGGTGGGTGGGATTGAGGGATATGGGGGGAAGGTGGGTGGGACTGTGGGATATGGAGGGAAGGTGGGTGGGATTGAGGGATATGGGGAAGGTGGGTGGGATTGGGGATTATGGGGGGAAGGTGGGTGGGATTGAGGGAAATGCGGGGAAGGTGGGTGGGATTGAGGGATATGGGGAAGGTGGGTGGGATTGAGGAATATGGAGGGAAGGTGGGTGAGATTGAGGGATAGGAAGGGAAGGTGGGTGGGATTGAGGGATATGGAGAGAAGGTGGGTGGGATTGAGGGATACGGAGGGAAGGTGGGTGGGATTGAGGGATAGGAAGGGAAGGTGGGTGGGATTGAGGGATATGGGGGGAAGGTGGGTGGGACTGTGGGATATGGGGGAAGGTGGGTGGGATTGAGGATTTAGGGGAGGGTGGGTGGGATTGAGGAATATGGAGAGACGGTGGGTGGGATTGAGGAACATGGAGAGAAGGTGGGTGGGATTGAGGGATATGGGGGAAGGTGCGTGGGATTGAGGAATATGGAGAGACGGTGGGTGGGATTGAGGAATATGGAGAGAAGGTGGGTGGGATTGAGGGATATGGGGGGAGGTGGGTGGGATTGAGGAATATGGAGAGAAGGTGGGTGGGATTGAGGGATATGGGGGGAGGTGGGAGGGATTGAGGAAAATGGAGGGAAGGTGGGTGGGATTGAGGAAAATGGAGGGATGGTGGGTGGGATTGAGGAATATGGAGAGAAGGTGCGTGGGATTGAGGAATATGGAGGGAATGTGGGTGGGATTGAGGGATATGGGGGAGGTGGGTGGGATTGAGGGAAATGGGGGAAGGCAGGTGGGATTGAGGGATATGGGGGGAAGGTAGGTGGGACTGTGGGATATGGAGGGAAGGTGGGTGGGATTGAGGGATATGGAGGGAAGGTGGGTGGGATTGAGGGATATGGGGGGAGGTGGGTGGGATTGGGGTATATGGAGGGAAGGTGGGTGGGATTGAGGAATATGGAGGGAAGGTGGGTGGGATTGAGGAATATGGAGGGAAGGTGGGTGGGATTGAGGAATATGGAGAGAAGGTGGGTGGGATTGAGGGATATGGGGGGAGGTGGGAGGGATTGAGGAAAATGGAGGGAAGGTGGGTGGGATTGAGGAAAATGGAGGGATGGTGGGTGGGATTGAGGAATATGGAGAGAAGGTGCGTGGGATTGAGGAATATGGAGGGAATGTGGGTGGGATTGAGGGATATGGGGGAGGTGGGTGGGATTGAGGGAAATGGGGGGAGGTGGGTGGGATTGAGGGAAATGGGGGGAGGTGGGTGGGATCGAGGGATATGGGGGAAGGCAGGTGGGATTGAGGGATATGGGGGGAAGGTAGGTGGGACTGTGGGATATGGAGGGAAGGTGGGTGGGATTGAGGGATATGGAGGGAAGGTGGGTGGGATTGAGGGATATGGGGGGAGGTGGGTGGGATTGGGGTATATGGAGGGAAGGTGGGTGGGATTGAGGGATATGGGGGAAGGTGGGTGGGATTGAGGGATATGGGGAAGGTGGGTGGGATTGAGGGATATGGAGAGAAGGTGGGTGGGATTGAGGGATACGGAGGGAAGGTGGGTGGGATTGAGGGATATGGGGGGAAGGTGGGTGGGATTGAGGGATACGGAGGGAAGGTGGGTGGGATTGAGGGATAGGAAGGGAAGGTGGGTGGAATTGAGGGATATGGCGGAAGGTGGGTGGGATTGAGGAATATGGAGGGAAGGTAGGTGGGATTGAGGGACAGGAAGGGAAGGTGGGTGGGATTGAGGGATATGGGGGGAAGGTGGGTGGGACTGTGGGATATGGAGGGAAGGTGGGTGGGATTGAGGGAAATGGGGGAAGGTGGGTGGGATTGGGGATTATGGGGGGAAGGTGGGTGGGATTGAGGGACATGCGGGGAAGGTGGGTGGGATTGAGGGATATGGGGAAGGTGGGTGGGATTGAGGAAGAGCAGCCTTGATAGAACGGGGTGCGGAGCGGACTTTCAGCTGAGCGGTCAATTTCAGTAAGTTACAAGTTAATCCCTTTTTTTTCGGAGGACCAGGGGACTGCTGTGTAAGGGAAAACTATTTATTTGGGCAGTGGCAGTACCCGAGACACTACGCGTGTAGTGTCTGCCACCCACCCTCCTCCTCTAACCAAAAAAAAAGGACTCTACTGTGGTGATAAGGTAAGCTTTTTATTTAAAAAGTTCAGTCCGTCGGATTGCTAAGCGAACAAGTTTTGACTTTTTTTTTCGTTTGGTTTTTCAGTAGATTTATTGGGAATCTAGAATAGTGGGAATGGAGGTAAAGGCAGTTGTATGTTCCTCCTGCAGAATGTGGGAGGTAGGGGTCGCCAAGAGTGTCCCTGCTGACTGTATCTGCGGGAAGTGCACCCAACTCCAGCTCCTCGCAGACCGCGTTAGGGAACTGGAGCTGGAGCTGGATGAACTTCGGATCATTCGGGAGGCGGAGGGGATTATTGACAGGAGTTATAGGGAGGCAGTCACACCTCAGGTAAAAGAAGTAGGTAGATGGGTTACCGTCAGGGGAAGGAAAGGGAACCAGCAGGCAGTGCAGGGATCCCCTGTGGCCGTTTCCCTCAACAACAGGTATACCGTTTTGGATACTGTTGGGGGAGACGACTTACCAGGGGTAAGCAATGGGGTGCAGGTCTCTGGCACAGAGTCTGTCCCTGTTGCTCAGAAGGGAAAAGGGAAGAGGAGCAGAGCATTAGTCATTGGGGACTCCATAGTTAGGGGAACAGATAGGAGGTTCTGTGGGAACGAGAGAGACTCACGGTTGGTGTGTTGCCTCCCAGGTGCCAGGGTACGTGATGTCTCCGATCGTGTTTTTGGGATCCTTAAGGGGGAGGGGGAGCACCCCCAAGTCGTGGTCCACATAGGCACCAACGACATAGGTAGGAAGAGAGATGGGGATTTAAGGCAGAAATTCAGGGAGCTAGGGTGGAAGCTTAGAGCGAGAACAACCAGAGTTGTTATCTCTGGGTTGTTGCCTGTGCCACGTGCTAGCGAAGAGAGGAATAGGGAGAGAGAGGAGTTGAACACGTGGCTGCAGGGATGGTGTAGGAGGGAGGGTTTTGGTTTCCTGGATAATTGGGGCTCTTTCTGGGGTAGGTGGGACCTCTACAAACAGGATGGTCTTCACCTGAACCAGAGGGGTACCAATATCCTGGGGGGGAGATTTGTTAGTGCTCTTCGGGGGGGTTTAAACTAAATCAGCAGGGGAATGGGAACCTAAATTGTAGTTCCAGTGTACAGGCTGTTGAGATTAGTGAGGTAGGGGATAAGGTTACAGGGACGCAAGAGGGCACTGGCAAGCAAGAACTTGGTTTAAAGTGTGTCTACTTCAACGCCAGGAGCATCCGGAATAAGGTGGGTGAGCTTGCAGCATGGGTTGGTACCTGGGATCCTGATGTTGTGGCCATTTCGGAGACATGGGTAGAGCAGGGGCAGGAATGGATGTTGCAGGTTCCGGGATTTAGATGTTTCAGAAAGAACAGAGAAGAGGGTAAAAGAGGGGGGGGGGGGGGTGGCATTGTTAATCAAGGAAGGTATTGCAGCGGCAGAAAGGACGTTTGAGGACTCGTCTACTGAGGTAGTATGGGCCGAGGTTAGAAACAGGAGAGGAGAGGTCACCCTGTTGGGAGTTTTCTATAGACCTCCGAATAGTTCCAGAGATGTAGAGGAAAGGATAGCGAAGATGATTCTCGACAGGAGCGAGAGTAACAGGGTAGTGGTTATGGGGGACTTTAACTTTCCAAATATTGACTGGAAATACTATCGTTCGAGTACTTTAGATGGGTCTGTTTTTGTCCAGTGTGTGCAGGAGGGTTTTCTGACACAGTATGTGGACAGGCCAACCAGGGGCGATGCCACATTGGATTTGGTACTGGGTAATGAACCCGGCCAGGTGTTCGATTTAGATGTAGGTGAGCACTTTGGCGATAGTGATCACAATTCGGTTAGGTTTACCTTAGCGATGGGCAGGGACAGGTATATACCGCAGGGCAAGAATTATAGCTGGGGGAAAGGAAATTATGACGCGATTAGGCAAGATTTAGGATGTGTAGGATGGGGAAGGAAACTGCAGGGGATGGGCACAAACGAAATGTGGAGCTTATTCAAGGAGCAGCTAATGCGTGTCCTTGATAAGTATGTACCTGTCAGGCAGGGAGGAAGTTGTCGAGCGAGGGAGCCGTGGTTTACTAAAGATGTTGAAGCGCTTGTCAAGAGGAAGAGGGCGGCTTATGTTAGGATGAGACGTGAAGGCTCAGTTAGGGCGCTTGAGAGTTACAAGCTAGCCAGGAAGGATCTAAAGGGAGGGCTAAGAAGAGCAAGGAGAGGACACGAGAAGTCATTGGTGGATAGGATCAGGGAAAACCCTAAGGCTTTCTATAGGTATATCAGGAATAAAAGAATGACTAGAGTTAGATTAGGGCCAATCAAGGATAGTAGTGGGAAGTTGTGTGTGGAATCAGAGGAGATAGGGGAAGCGTTAAATGAATATTTTTCGTCAGTATTTACAGTAGAGAAAGAAAATGTTGCCGAGGAGATTACTGAGAAAAACCCCTGGAAGCGACGGCTTACCGGTTGAGTTGTATTCAGCTTCTGGCCGACAACATGTCAGAATCCATGAGGAAAGGCATCATCACCCTCATCTACAAGGGGAAGGGGGAGAGGGCAGAAATCAGAAATTGGCGGCCCATCTCACTGCTTAATGCTGACTGCAAGATTCTGTCCAAAGTCATAGCCAGTCTAGTCAAGTCTGCTCTGGAGTTGGTGATTCATCCTGATCAGACCTGTACTGTACCCGGCAGGAAGATCTCTGATAGTATCGCGCTACACAGGGATACGATCGCCTATGTGCGGGACAGGAGGGTGGACACCTGCCTCATCAGCCTGGACCAGGAGAAGGCTTTTGACAGGATATCGCACACCTACATGATGGATGTGCTTTCCAAAATGGGGTTTGGGGAGGGAATCTGCAATTGGATCAAACTGCTCTACACAAACATCAGTAGCGCAGTCTCAATCAATGGGTGAGAATCAGAAAGTTTCCCGATCCAATCTGGAGTCAGACAGGGCTGTCCTCTCTCCCCGGTCTTGTTTGTTTGCTGTATTGAACCCTTTGCTGAGTCTATTAGGAAGGATGCGAGCATAAGAGGGGTGACAATCCCAGGCAGTGGAGGCACTCAGGTTAAAACCTCCCTGTACATGGATGACGTCACCGTCTTCTGCTCGGATCCGCTGTCCGTGCGCAGACTGATGAGCATCTGCGACCAGTTCAAACTGGCCTCGGGAGCCAAAGTTAACCACGACAAGAGCGAGGCCATGTTCTTTGGGAACTGGGCTGACCGATCCATTGTCCCCTTCACTGTCTGGTCAGACTACCTGAAGGTGCTGGGGATACAGTTCGGAAGGGCCGGGGTGTGCACCAAAACCTGGAAGGAGTGAGTAGCCAGGGTACAACATACGTTGAGCATGTTGAGAGCTACAAGCTAGCCAGGAAGGATCTAAAGGGAGAGCTAAGAAGAGCAAGGAGTGAACACGAGAAGTCATTGGTGGATAGGATCAGGGAAAACCCTAAGGCTTTCTATAGGTATATCAGGAATAAAAGAATGACTAGAGTTAGATTAGGGCCAATTAAGGATAGTAGTGGGAAGTTGTGTGTGGAATCAGAGGAGATAGGGGAAGCGTTAAATGAATATTTTTCGTCAGTATTTACAGTAGAGAAAGAAAATGTTGCCGAGGAGATTACTGAGATACAGCCTACTAGGCTAGATGGGATTGAGATTCACAAGGAGGAGGTGTTAGCAAATTTGGAAAGAGTGAAAATAGATAAGTCCCCTGGGCCAGATGGGATTTATCCTAGGATTCTCTGGGAAGCCAGGGAGGAGATTGCAGAGCCGTTGTTGTTGATCTTTAAGTCGTCATTGTCGACAGGAGTAGTGCCAGAGGACTGGAGGATAGCAAATGTTGTCCCCTTGTTCAAGAAGGGGAGTAGAGACAGCCCTGGTAATTATAGACCTGTGAGCCTTACTTCGGTTGTGGGTAAAATGTTGGAAAAGGTTATAAGAGACAGGATTTATAATCATCTTGAAAAGAATAAGTTCATTTGCGATAGTCAGCACGGTTTTGTGAAAGGTAGGTCGTGCCTCACAAACCTTATTGAGTTTTTCGAGAAGGTGACCAAACAGGTGGATGAGGGTAAAGCCGTGGATGTGGTGTATATGGATTTCAGTAAGGCGTTTGATAAGGTTCCCCACGGTAGGCTATTGCAGAAAATACGGAAGTATGGGGTTGAAGGTGATTTAGAGCTTTGGATCAGAAATTGTCTAGCTGAAAGAAGACAGAGGGTGGTGGTTGATGGCAAATGTTCATCCTGGAGTTTAGTTACTAGTGGTGTACCGCAAGGTTCTGTTTTGGGGCCACTGCTGTTTGTCATTTTTATAAACGACCTGGATGAGGGTGTAGAAGGGTGGGTTAGTAAATTTGCGGATGACACTAAGGTCGGTGGAGTTGTGGATAGTGTCGAAGGGTGTTGTAGGGTACAGAGGGACATAGATAGGCTGCAGAGCTGGGCTGAGAGATGGCAAATGGAGTTTAATGCGGAGAAGTGTGAGGTGATTCACTTTGGAAGGAGTAACAGCAATGCAGAGTACTGGGCTAATGGGAAGATTCTTGGTAGTGTAGATGAGCAGAGAGATCTTGGTATCCAGGTACATAAATCCCTGAAAGTTGCTACCCAGGTTAATAGGGCTGTTAAGAAGGCATATGGTGTGTTAGCCTTTATTAGTAGGGGGATCGAGTTTCAGAGCCACGGGGTCATGATGCAGCTGTACAAAACTCTGGTGAGGCCGCACCTGGAGTATTGCGTGCAGTTCTGGTCACCGCATTATAGGAAGGATGTCGAAGCTTTGGAAAGGGTGCAGAGGAGATTTACTAGGATGTTGCCTGGTATGGAAGGAAGGTCTTACGAGGAAAGGCTGAGGGACTTGGGGTTGTTTTCGTTAGAGAGAAGGAGGAGGAGAGGTGACTTAATAGAGACATACAAGATAATCAGAGGGTTAGATAGGGTGGATAGTGAGAGTCTTTTTCCTCGGATGAGGATGGCAAACACGAGGGGACATAGCTTTAAGTTGAGGGGTGAAAGATATAGGACAGATGTCAGAGGTAGTTTCTTTACGCAGAGAGTAGTAGGGGCGTGGAACGCCCTGCCTGCAACAGTAGTAGACTCGCCAACTTTAAGGGCATTTAAGTGGTCATTGGATAGACATATGGATGTAAATGGAATAGTGTAGGTCAGATGATCGGCGCAACATCGAGGGCCGAAGGGCCTGTACTGCGCTGTAATATTCTAATTCTAATTCTAATATGGAGGGAAGGTGGGTGGGATTGAGGGATAGGAAGGGAAGGTGGGTGGGATTGAGGGATATGGAGAGAAGGTGGGTGGGATTGAGGGATACGGAGGGAAGGTGGGTGGGATTGAGGGATAGGAAGGGAAGGTGGGTGGGACTGTGGGATTTGGAGGGAAGGTGGGTGGGATTGAGGGATATGGAGAAGGTGGGTGGGATTGAGGGATATGGGGAAGGTGGGTGGGATTGAGCGATAGGAAGGGATGGTGGGTGGGAGTGAGGGATGAGGGGAAGGTAGGTGGTATTTAGGGATATGGAGTGAAGGTGGGTGGGATTGAGGGACATGGGGGAAGATAGGTGGGATTGAGGGATGTGGAGGGAATGTGGGTAGGATTGAGGGTTATGGGGGAAGGTGGGTGGGATTTAGGGATATGGGGGAAGGTGGGTGGGATTGAGGGATATGGCGGAAGGTGGGTGGGATCAAGGGATATGGGGGAAGGTGGGTGGGATTGAGGAATATGGGTAAGGTGGGTGGGATTTAGCGATAGGAAGGGATGGTGGGTGGGATTGAGGGATATGGGGGAAGGTGGGTGGGATTGAGGGATATGGAGGGAAGGTGGGCGGGATTGAGGATTTGGGGGAAGGTGGGTGGGATTGAGGAATATGAGGGGAAGGTGGGTGGGATTGAGGAATATGAGGGGAAGGTGGGTGGGATTGAGCGATAGGAAGGGAAGGTGGGTGGGAGTGAGGGATGAGGGGAAGGTAGGTGGTATTTAGGGATATGGAGTGAAGGTGGGTGGGATTGAGGGACATGGGGGAAGGTAGGTGGGATTGAGGGATGTGGAGGGAATGTGGGTAGGATTGAGGGATATGGGGGAAGGTGGGTGGGATTGAAGGATATGGGGGAAGGTGGGTGGGATTGAGGGAAATGGGGGAAGGTGGGTGGGATTGAGGGAAATGGGGAATGGTGGGTGGGATTGAGGGATATGGTGGAAGGTGGGTGGGATTGAGGGATATGGGGAATGGTGGGTGGGATTGAGGGATATGGTGGAAGGTGGGTGGGATTGAGGGATATGGGGAATGGTGGGTGGGATTGAGGGATATGGGGAAGGTGGGTGGGATTGAGGGAAATGGGGGAAGGTGGGTGGGATTGAGGGATATGGTGGAAGGTGGGTGGGATTGAGGGATATGGGGAATGGTGGGTGGGATTGAGGGATATGGGGGAATGTGGGTGGGATTGAAGGATATGGTGGAAGGTGGGTGGGATTGAGGGATATGGTGGAAGGTGGGTGGGATTGAGGGATATGGGGAATGGTGGGTGGGATTGAGGGATATGGGGGAATGTGGGTGGGATTGAAGGATATGGGGGAAGGTGGGCGGGATTGAGGGATATGGGGGAATGTGGGTGGGATTGAGGGATATGGGGGAAGGTGGGTGGGCATGAGGGATATGGGGAAGGTGGGTAGGATTGAGGGATATGGGGAAGGTGGGTGGGATTGAGGGAAATGGGGGAAGGTGGGTAGGATTGAGGGATATGGGGGAAGGTGGGTGGGATTGAGGGATATGGTGGAAGGTGGGTGGGATTGAGGGATATGGTGGAAGGTGGGTGGGATTGAGGGATATGGTGGAAGGTGGGTGGGATTGAGGGAAATGGGGGAAGGTGGGTGGGATTGAGGGATATGGGGAATGGTGGGTGGGATTGAGGGATATGGTGGAAGGTGGGTGGGATTGAGGGATATGGGGGAAGGTGGGTGGGATTGAGGGATATGGGGAATGGTGGGTGGGATTGAGGGATATGGTGGAAGGTGGGTGGGATTGAGGGATATGGGGAATGGTGGGTGGGATTGAGGGATATGGTGGAAGGTGGGTGGGATTGAGGGATATGGTGGAAGGTGGGTGGGATTGAGGGATATGGTGGAAGGTGGGTGGGATTGAGGGAAATGGGGGAAGGTGGGTGGGATTGAGGGATATGGGGAATGGTGGGTGGGATTGAGGGATATGGTGGAAGGTGGGTGGGATTGAGGGATATGGGGGAAGGTGGGTGGGATTGAGGGATATGGGGAATGGTGGGTGGGATTGAGGGATATGGTGGAAGGTGGGTGGGATTGAGGGATATGGTGGAAGGTGGGTGGGATTGAGGGAAATGGGGGAAGGTGGGTGGGATTGAGGGATATGGGGAATGGTGGGTGGGATTGAGGGATATGGTGGAAGGTGGGTGGGATTGAGGGATATGGGGAATGGTGGGTGGGATTGAGGGATATGGTGGAAGGTGGGTGGGATTGAGGGATATGGTGGAAGGTGGGTGGGATTGAGGGAAATGGGGGAAGGTGGGTGGGATTGAGGGATATGGGGAATGGTGGGTGGGATTGAGGGATATGGTGGAAGGTGGGTGGGATTGAGGGATATGGTGGAAGGTGGGTGGGATTGAGGGATATGGGGGAAGGTGGGTAGGATTGAGGGATATGGTGGAAGGTGGGTGGGATTGAGGGATATGGGGAATGGTGGGTGGGATTGAGGGATATGGGGGAATGTGGGTGGGATTGAAGGATATGGGGGAAGGTGGGCGGGATTGAGGGATATGGGGGAATGTGGGTGGGATTGAGGGATATGGGGGAAGGTGGGTGGGCATGAGGGATATGGGGAAGGTGGGTAGGATTGAGGGATATGGGGAAGGTGGGTAGGATTGAGGGATATGGGGGAAGGTGGGTGGTGGGTTGGCAAGTCTCCTGCTCTCATACAGTGAAAACTGGTTGAAGGACACTGTGGGTCTGTAATGCTAACGAGAATGAATCCGACAAATCCAGAGAATTAACCTGAAAAATTCACAATTTGGAGCAGAAAAGATTAAAGCTTCTTAAAGACAGGAGGCAACACACGTGGAGCAATCAGAGAAATGATTAACCTTTCCACTGATTGGTGTAGGGTGGGAGCCATATCAGGAAGTGCCTAATCCTTATTAAAATGTGGCTTTTAATTAACTTAGAGTCGTTAACAATTAATCAGAGTTTAACAGTGTTTGAATGAGAGAATTAATGTGTCACTGGTGACTGTGCGATCGTTTTGAATTGCGTTTGGACTTTCTGGTTTGGAACAGATGGATCCATATGTGTATTTTTCATCCCTCCTCCAGTTTCAGAGCTTGTTTTAAGTGTTAATAAACTCGCTGACTGACCCAAGCCCAGTCAGATTGGTTTGTTCCTGTGTTAGTTTGTGTGTTGTTTGTGGGGGTTTGGGGAAGGTCATCCAGAAAGTTGCTGCTGGAACTGATGGATTGAACAGGCTGGGAGACTTTATACAAGAAAAGGGAAGGATAACGGGTGAGCTGATAGAAGTCTTTAAAATGATGACAGGGTCTAATAGGGTCGACAGAGAGAAGATGTTTCCACTTGTGAAGGGAGATCAGAACTAGGGGCCATCAATGAGAACATAAGAAATAGGGGCAGGAGTAGGCCATTCAGCCCATCAAACCTGTTCCGCCATTCAATAAGATCATGGCTGAACTGATCTTGGCCATTTTCCTGCCTGTTCCCCATAACCCTTGACTTTCCTAATTAATCCAATTGGGAATTCAGGAGAAACTTCTTTCCCCAGAGAGTGGTGGGAATGTGGAACTTGCTACTACAGGGAGTGGTCGAGGTGAATAGTATCGATACATTTAAGGGGAAGCAGGATAAACACATGAGGGAGAAAGGAATAGAAGGATATGGTGATGGAGTGAGATGGAGAGGGGGTGGGAGGAGGCTCATGTGCAGCATAAACACCAGCACGGAACAGCTGGGCTGAATGGTCTGTTCCTGTAAATTCTATGCAAAGTAAGGAAGGAAAGGATTGGTCCAGAGGAGGTGTAAACAATGAAGAACAGCAGAGGGGAAAGGAAGCAGCAGAACATCTGGCAAAGGGAAAGCTGTTGTGACCCAGGAATGTGGCAGAGAGAAGGATGGAGAGCCAGGGGTGCAGACCACCCTATCAGCTCTGTCCCGCTGGAGTTGCTGTTTCAAAAGCATTGCCATGGCAACCCATTTGGTTGAAATTAACACTATTAAAATCAGTTGGGGACAGGAGGAATCCTTGATAACACAAACCTTCCATTTAGACCATCCACTAGTTTTGTAGGAAGAATCATATTGGGAATATTGAAATAATTTGTAACAAACAGAGACTCATCTCTCTCTCTCTCTCTTTCCCCTCTTCTGTCTCTCTTTACCTCTCTCACTGTCTGTAACTCTGTCTGTTTCTCTCTCTCTGATGGTCTACCTCACTCTCTCTCTTTCTGGTGGTCTGCCCCTCTCTCTCTGGTGGTCTGACTCACTCACTCTCTCTTTCTCTCTCTGGTGGTCTGCCCCCTGTATTGTTTGATTGATCTGGGTTTGATTGTATTAGTTTGTCCATTGCTTAAGCCTATGGGTGGAGCTTAAGAGTTTGAAACTGAAACCAAAAAAGAGAGACAGTTCTGAGAATACATGTACTGAGATCCTGTAGTGCAGAGATATTTTGAAGTGCTGTAAATAAACCAGTTGGTGATTTAATACAAATGTGCCATCTGCATTGTTCTAAGATAAATCAGATATATGCATAGCCTATCCAACAACCCGGCGAAAACATAACAAAAACATGGCAATGAGGATGATTCAACAAAATTTAATGCTATTCGCTCCAGCCCCATTTCTTTCAACATCAGGAAATCCTCCCTTGTACTGGGAGCGATGGATTTCGGAGTTCAAGATCTACTTGCTCGCTACGGGGATGGACAGCACAGATGTAGCAGTGAACTGTAAGAAAGCGATACTTGTACATTGTCTCGGAGCAGAAGGCCAGTGCATATCCGAGCAGCTCATAGAAGATACACCTACATTTGATACGGTGGTGAGCGCTCTCGAAAAATACTTCAGGCCAAAGAAAAGTGTGATCATCGAGTGATACACATTCTGCCAGAGATCCCAGCGACATAGTGAGTCCATTAAATAATACATCACAGCATTGCAGCAATTGGCAGCTACATGTAAACTTGACACATTAACCAATGAACTAGTTCATGACCAATTAATTGAAAACACTTCAATTCCACGAGTCAGGAAACATCTTCTCATAGAGGATGATGATTTAACCTTGGAAAAAGCCACAATCTTGGCATTCCAGATCGAATCTGCCATGTTAGATTCAAAGAGGTTACACATACATGTACCCTTAGACTCAGGACTGCAGACACAGCTTGCCCAACCAGCTTCATCGGTTCGACATGTGGGGAATCTCTTCCTGAGAATGAGGTACAATTTCTTTTTTTATTTCCAAAATATACTTTATTCATAAAAATCTGTAAAAAATACATCACCAAACAGTTTCAAACAGCACCAAGTCAAAAAATACAAACAGTGCAAAGGAGGTCAGTTTCCTTCAATACAATCATGAGTTGCCTCACAACCCTTCCATTTCATTTCTCATGCCATATACATTTTTACATTTTACAGCAAATGAAAATTTTCCCGATACAGCCCGAGGGGTTTCCCATGGATCCAGCTCCTCAGTTCAGCTTGGTGGGAGGACCTTACACAGTAGTCTTTCCCCATTGAGCCTTTGCCGCGGCTGCCTCTAGCTTTAGTGCATCCCTCAGCACGTAGTCCTGGACCTTGGAATGTGCCAGTCTGCAAGAATGAGGTACAATATTTTTATTTACTTATTTTTTATTTAGAGATACTGCACTGAAACAGGCCCTTCGGCCCACCGAGTCTGTGCCGACCAAGAACCACCCATTTATACTAACCCTACAGTAATCCCATATTCCCTACCACCTACCTACACTAGGAGCAATTTACAATGGTCAATTTACCTATCACCTGCAAGTCTTTGGCGGTGGGAGGAAACCAGAGCACCCGGCGAAAACCATGTATTTACCATCACAAAATGTAAAGCACCAGGTTATTTTAATGATTACTCAATCGAGAGCACAGGCATCTTAGAGTCACTTCTTATCGATGTTGAGTGACAAACTCTACCACTGTTATTTTTCTCAATTCTCTCTCACTCCTGCAACAGACACACTTCAAGCTTATGACGACTCTATTGTTCCAGTTTTGGGGATGATCACAGTTCCAGTACACCACAAAAATGTCACGCTAGACAGGTTCACATTCTATGTAGCTATAGGCTGAAGCCTTATGGAGGGTAAACCTTTTTTATAGGCTTGGATTCAAACTCGTTGACCCCACCGGAACACACATTAATGGGATTGATAATGCAGATTATACACACCAGTGTCCTTCCTTATTTACTGGATTTGGGGAGATCAAAGGGTACTGTCTTTCTCCCCACGTTAGCACATCAATTTGACCAGTTTCACAAAATTTGAGACAGTTGCTGTTTGCAATCCGTGTCTAAGTTTCACAGGAGCTGAAATAGTAGAAGCAGACGGTATCAATGAGTGAATCAACTCATCGCTGTGGATATCAAATCTAGTCATTGTACAACAAACAAATTGTGAACTTAGACTATGCATTGACCTAAAGACAGTTAACAAAGCTCTCATACCAGACATATATCCACTTCCTACAATCCAAGAACTGTCAGCATCATTTCATGACTCTACAGTCTTCACAAAGCTTGATAGCGATGGAGTTATCTTTAGATATCTCTAGCAGAACAAAGCCGATATCTCACAGCTTTTGTTCCCCATGAAGGTGTGTTTCAGTACAGCAGAATGTCTTATGGACTAAGTTCAGCACCTTGCGCATTCCAGAAGCTTGTTTCTTCAGTCTTGTCGGATGTTGAGGGATGCTCAACCTACTTGATAACGTCATTGTCCGCGGAAGAGACAAAGCTGAACATGATCAACAATTATCAGCCATGCTCACTCGACTTGCAAAACACAATTTGATGCTAAATAAAGACAAATGCACATTTGCGGCACCCGAGATTGACTTCCTAGGTTACAGAGTGACAGCAGCTGGAGTAAAGCTGACACACACAATGTCAAGGCCCTTCATGCACTTACAATACCGTCTAATGTGAAAGAGTTGGCATCGTTCCCTGGTGCCACCAAATTTTATCACAAATTCGTTCCTAGGTATGCAGAGATTGTGCAGCCTCTTTGGAAGCTACTGTGTAAAGATGCCCAATGGGAATGGACCGTCACACTGCAATCAGCATTTGAAACGTTAAAGGTAAAGGTAGCACCTGCGCCAGTCCTCACACATCGCAGCTCATGTTCAGAAAGGTATGATGTTATGACGAGGCGGGAGATGTGCATTGTTAATTCAGTCCCACTTCTCCACAGGTCACAGCATATCAATAAATTTTCCCACTTACCGAAACAGCCAATTAGATACTCTAATTGTCCCCAGAATAAAGCACACCACCCAGGTTTCTTTAATCAACAACAAAATTATCCGTTTACTATAAACCAAGTCTTAACCAATAATGAAGTAAATGTATATACGAGTTGAAATATGAAAGCCCATATTATTATCCTAGCCCTCAGCATGCTGACATACATCCAAAAACTGGTTAACTGGGAAAAAAGGGATTTTTGTTTTCAGCTGTTAGAAAGAAATAGAAGGAATAAAAAATAGCTTATACTGAATATGGAAGTACTTTATTTTGGCAAGGTGTCCCAAAGTCAAATAGGGCTGCTGCTAGAAATCTTTCCAGGCTCTGTTGATGAACAGTCCATTTTGGTAGGCATTCAAAGAAAATCAACTCCTGAAGGCTTCACATAGGTCTTCCATCAGGTGTGCAGCAACAACAGTGTTGGTTCTCACACATTTGATGCAAAGTCCTTTTTAAAGATGCAAGGTTTCTGCAATCATTCAGGAGTTCTTCAAAATATAGGAGGCAAGAGTACAACTTCATATAGGCTTTTGTTTTTCAAGAGCAGGGTTTCTTCAAAGAGAGGTAACAGTGTCTATTTTTTCTACTGATCCCCTGGCAGGAGATATGCAAATTCCAACTGCCTCTTTTAGTCCAAAACCCAGTTGGCTTTTAATAGTTCAAAGTGAAACTAAACTTTTTCCAAGCAAGTCCCATGGTAATCATAAATTCTGTCTTGTCACAACAAAGAATAGCTCTTGAGTCAACCCCCCTGCTATGCTTACTTGAAATCACAGGCTTTCCAGGAAAAACTTGTTTACTGGTCAACCTTTTGTTGAACTTCCTTTGAAACAAACACCCAAAGTTCAGCAATCTCCAGATGATTCAATGTCCATGAAATCCTTTTTCAGTTTTTAAAAATACAGATTCCCAAGTTTGAACATACAAATGGAAACTCTCGTAACAATGTTACAATAGATGTGTCGGCAACTGCAATTAGGGCTGTGCTGTCACAGTCCATTGATGGAAGCAAATGACCAACAGCATATGCATCACAGCCATCTACTGGAGAGCAGGAAGCACTCATCTGCATCTATTCATGTGAATATTGGCACATTTATCTTTATTGTAGAAAGTTTATTTTTTTGCACCGATCACCAAGCAGAAGGTGGTGGAGGTGTGGACACTGAATAATTTTAACGCGGAGGTAGACAGATTCTTGTTAGGCAAGGGAATCGAAGGTTACCGGCGGTAAATGGGAATGTAGAATTCGAAACGCAAACAGAGCAGCCATGATCTTATTGAATGGCGGAATGGGCCAGAGAGCCCGATTGGTCTACTTCTTCTCCTAATTTGTATGTTTGTATATTCATATGTTCATTGACTACATTGTTAGCTACGTCGGGATCAGGTCATTGACCTCTATGCATCTACAGATGGTCAGATTGTCTACATCTGTATAACTTCAAAGTCGAGTACCTTGCAGGTTCACGCAACTGAGTAGCAGATATGCTTATCCATAATCCTGTCGCAGATAGTGTTAGCGACAGCAAAGCAACTTGCGACGGTGAACTTACACGATCGCAGTGATTTCAAGCATGACCGCAAATCTTGTTATGCGAGAGGAGTAGGAGGCAGAATCAGCAGCAGACAACGTAGTGCAGCAAGTATGTCAGTACCTAAAAACTGAGTGGCCTTGTGATATAGAGGAGGAACTGATCCCGTTTTACAGAGTACGCAACGAACTCGCATTGTTTGGTGAGAACTGTATTGTTCCTGGAACTCGAGTTATACCAAAGGCACTACAGTACCGTATATTGCATCTTGCCCATGAAGGACATCCAGTGTTGTTAAAATAAAACAACGATCCCATGGAGCAGTCTGGTGGCCAGGATGGCTGTATAGAAGAGTTCATTATGAACTGTGTAGCTTGTATACTCAGTGACAAATCTGTTAAATTGTGTCCCGAACCTCTACAACCAACCCCATGACCAACAAAACCATGGCAACAACTCCAAGTTGATATTTTTGGAGAAGTGCAAGAAGCCACTAGGAATCAATGTGTTTTTTGTTTGTTGTTCATGATCTACTCAGCAAATGGCCAGAAATCACTACAACAAGTTGCATTACAACCACTTCACTCATTGACATTCTGGACAAATTGTTTACAAGAAGGGGTTTACTGGAGACCATCACTACAGACAATGGGCTGCAGTTTGTTTCCAGTCAGTTCACAGAGTCCCTAGTAAGTTACAGAATTCATCACCATCTGACGTCTGGTTACAACCCGCAATCGAATGGTGGCATTGAACGATTCAACAGAGTGAAAAAGGAAAGTCTGAAAGCTGGTATGTCACAGGGGAAAACATTCGAACAGTAAGGACCTGTTTCCCCTAACCGAGAGTTCAATTACCAGAGGGCACAGATTTAAGGTGATTCGTCGAAAGATTAGAGGGGTCATGAGGAAAAGCTTTTTCACCCAGAGGTTAATGGGTGCCTGGAATTCACTGCTAAAGGCCTGCTACACGATCCGAACCTGACGGGATCCGACAATGTGTTGGGTTTGGGTCGGGTCGGGTCGCACTTCCAGGTCCGGCATTCGGGCTCGGGTCGGGTCGGGCCAGATCGGACATGCTCTATCATCATCTCAGGTAAGTGACCCTAATGTTAATTTACTTTTTGGTTTTTAAAGGTGGTTTATTACAGTTATTTTAAGCTTGTGCAGGTAAGGAACAAAGTGAAAAACATAAGATAAGTTAACTGATGGTCGGGTCGGACGAGGGGAAAAATGGAAGGACTCGGGCCAGGTTGGGCTCGGGGTCGGATGGGGTTCTGTCGGGTCTCGGGTCGGGACTCATTTGCAGTCCCGAGCAGGCCTTTAATCACTGCAGGGAATGATGGTGGAGGCAGAAACCCTCAATTCTTTTAAAACGTACCTGGGCACGTACCACAAGTGCTGTAACCTGCAAGGCTATGGACCAGGTGCTAGAAGGTGGAATTAGATTGGGCAGCTAGTTTGTCAGCTGGCATAGACACGATGGGCTGAATGGCCTCCTTCTGTGCTGTAATTTTTCTCTGGTTCTATGGTTTAAGCCTATGGGTGGAGCTTAAGATTTGAAACTGAAACCAAAAAAGACAGAGATTGCCTGAGAAAGCATTACACTGAGATCTTGTAGTGCAGAGATATTTTAAAGTGCTGTAAATAAACCAGTTGGTAATTTAATACGTGTGATATCTGCATTGATTTGAGATAAATCAGATATATACATAATATATCCAGCAACCTGGTGTAAACATAACATCTCTCTCTCTGGTGGTCTGGCCCACCCCCCCTCTCTCTCTCTGGTGGTCTGGCCCACCCCCCCTCTCTCTCTCTGGTGGTGTTCCCTCTCTCTCTCTCTCTGGTGGTGTGTCCTCTGTCTCTCTCTCTCTCTGGTGGTGTGCCCCTCTCTCTCTCTCTCTGGAGGTCTGCCCCCCCCTCTCTCTCTCTCTCTGGTGGTGTGCCCCTCTCTCTCTCTCTCTGGTGGTGTGTCCTCTCTCTCTCTCTCTCTGGTGGTGTGTCCTCTCTCTCTCTCTCGCTGGTGGTGTTCCCTCTCTCTCTCTCTCTGGAGGTCTGCCCCCCCCTCTCTCTCTCTCTCTGGTGGTGTGCCCCTCTCTCTCTCTCTCTCTGGTGGTGTGTCCTCTCTCTCTCTCTCTCTGGTGGTGTGTCCTCTCTCTCGCTGGTGGTGTTCCCTCTCTCCCTCTCTCTGGTGGTGTGCCCCTCTCTCTCTCTCGCTGGTGGTGTTCCCTCTCTCTCTCTCTCTGGTGGTGTTCCCTCTCTCTCTCTCTCTGGTGGTGTGTCCTCTCTCTCTCTCTCTCTGGTGGTGTGCCCCTCTCTCTCTCTCTCTGGAGGTCTGCCCCCCCTCTCTCTCTCTCTCTGGTGGTGTGCCCCTCTTTCTCTCTCTCTGGAGGTCTGCCCCTCTCTCTCTCTCTCTCTGGTGGTCTGACCCTCTCTCTCTCTCTCTCTCTCTCTCACACTATCTCTCTGATGATCTGCTCTTCTCTCTCTCTCTCTCTCTGGTAGTCTGACCCTCTCTCTCTCTGATAGTCTGACCCTCTCTCTCTCTCGCTCTATCTCGCTGATGGTCTGCTCCTCTCTCTCTCTCTCTCTCTGGTGGTCTGACCCTCTCTCTCTCTCTCTCTCTCTGGAGGTCTGCCCCTCTCTCTCTCTCTCTGGTGGTCTGACCCTCTCTATCTCTCTCTGGCAGTCTGACCCTCTCTCTCTCTGGCAGTCTGACCCTCTCTCTCTCTGGTAGTCTGACCCTCTCTCTCTCTCTCTCTCTCGCACTATCTCTCTGATGGTCTGCTCCTCTCTCTCTCTCTCTCTGGTAGTCTGACCCTCTCTCTCTCTCTCTCTCCCCCTCTCGCTCTATCTTTCTGATGGTCTTCTCCTCTCTCTCTCTCTCTCTGGTGGTCTGACCCTCTCTCTCTCTCTCTCTCTCTCTCTGGTGGTCTGCCCCTGTCTCTCTCTCTCTCTCTCTGGTGGTCTGCCCTTCTCTCTCTCTCTGTCTGGTGGTCTGACCCTCCCTCTCTCTCTCTGGTGGTCTTCCCCTCTCTCTCTCTCTCTCTGGTGGTCTGACCCTCTCTCTCTCTCTCTCTCTCTCTCTCTGGTGGTCTGACCCTCTCTCTCGCTGGTGGTCTGACCCTCTCTCTCTCTCTCTCTCTCTGGTGTTCTGACCCTCTCTCTCTCTCTCTCTGGTGGTCTGACCCTCTCTCTCTCTCTCTCTCTCTCTGGTGGTCTGACCCTCTCTCTCTCTCTCTCTGGTGGTCTGACCCTCTCTCTCTCTCTCTGGTGGTCTGACCCTCTCTCTCTGGTGGTCTGACCCCCCCCTCCCTCTCTCTCTCTCTCTGGTGGTCTGACCCTCTCTCACTCTCTCTCTCTCTGGTGGTCTGACTCCCCCTCTCTCTCTCTCTCTCTGGTGGTCTGACCCTCTCTCTCTCTCTCTCTCTCTGGTGGTCTGACCCTCTCTCTCTCTCTCTCTCTGGTGGTCTGACCCCCCCCCCCCCCCCGCCCTCTCTCTCTCTCTCTGGTGGTCTGACCCTCTCTCTCTCTCTGGTGGTCTGACCCTCTCTCTCTCTCTCTCTCTGGTGGTCTGACCCTCTCTCTCTCTCTCTCTCTCTGGTGGTCTGACCCTCTCTCTCTCTCTCTCTCTCTCTCTGGTGGTCTGACCCTCTCTCTCGCTGGTGGTCTGACCCTCTCTCTCTCTCTCTCTCTCTGGTGTTCTGACCCTCTCTCTCTCTCTCTCTGGTGGTCTGACCCTCTCTCTCTCTCTCTCTGGTGGTCTGACCCTCTCTCTCTCTCTCTCTGGTGGTCTGACCCTCTCTCTCTCTCTGGTGGTCTGACCCTCTCTCTCTCTCTCTCTCTGGTGGTCTGACCCCCCCCCCCTCCCTCTCTCTCTCTCTCTGGTGGTCTGACCCTCTCTCACTCTCTCTCTCTCTGGTGGTCTGACTCCCCCTCTCTCTCTCTCTCTCTGGTGGTCTGACCCTCTCTCTCTCTCTCTCTGGTGGTCTGACCCTCTCTCTCTCTCTGGTGGTCTGACCCTCTCTCTCTCTCTCTCTCTGGTGGTCTGACCCCCACCCCTCCCTCTCTCTCTCTCTCTGGTGGTCTGACCCTCTCTCACTCTCTCTCTCTCTGGTGGTCTGACTCCCCCTCTCTCTCTCTCTCTCTGGTGGTCTGACTCTCTCTCTCTCTCTCTCTCTCTGGTGGTCTGACCCTCTCTCTCTCTCTCTCTCTCTGGTGGTCTGACACCCCCCCCCCCCCCCCCCCGCCCTCTCTCTCTCTCTCTGGTGGTCTGACCCTCTCTCTCTCTCTGGTGGTCTGACCCTCTCTCTCTCTCTCTCTGGTGTTCTGACCCTCTCTCTCTCTCTCTCTCTCTGGTGGTCTGACCCTCTCACTCTCTCTCTCTCTGGTGGTCTGACCCCCCCTCTCTCTCTCTCTCTGGTGGTCTGACCCTCTCTCTCTCACTCTCTGGTGTTCTGACACCCTCTCTCTCTCTGTAACATACAAACATGAAAAGATTCATTTCTAGGAAGCCTCTGACAGGGGTTTTGTACAATATCTCAAAAACACTTCATTAAAACACATGCAGACAACACTCTTTCCACTGACACAGCCTCACACTTAAAAGTCAGAAGCACAGTGAGAGGCTAGAGATGGCCTAAGGCGTTTTTGTTAATTCATGGCTCTTTATATCAGAGGTTTCAAAAATCAGAGAGAACCTTTTCCCAAAAACAAAGAAAGTTTGACATTGTGTATCCTGCACCCCTGTGAGCAGCCCAGCTTCCCAAAGCCTTCATTCAAGAAATCTCTGCAACACAAAATGATGGTGCTCTCCCACAATGCAGTGGGTCACAAGGATTCCTCAAAATCATATATCTGTGGTATTATCCCTGCACTTTACAAAGTTTCCTGATCTCAGCTGCAGCCCATGGAATGTTTGATGGGGACAGTGTCTTCTTTGACCACCTTATCTCGAGAGACAATGGATACGCGCCTGGAGGTGGTCAGTGGTTTGTGAAGCAGCGCCTGGAGTGGCTATAAAGGCCAATTCTAGAGTAACAGGCTCTTCCACAGGTGCTGCAGAAAAATTTGTTTGTCGGGGCTGTTACACAGTTGGCTCTCCCCTTGCGCTTTTGTCTTTTTTCCGGCCAACTGCTAAGTCTCTTCGACTCGCCACACTTTAGCCCCGCCTTTATGGCTGCCCGCCAGCTCTGGCGATCGCTGGCAACTGACTCCCACGACTTGTGATCAATGTCACAGGACTTCATGTCGCGTTTGCAGACGTCTTTAAAGCGGAGACATGGACGGCCGGTGGGTCTGATACCAGTGGCGAGCTCGCTGTACAATGTGTCTTTGGGGATCCTGCCATCTTCCATGCGGCTCACATGGCCATGCCATCTCAAGCGCCGCTTACTCAGTAGTGTGTATAAGCTGGGGATGTTGGCTGCCTCGAGGACTTCTGTGTTGGAGATACGGTCCTACCACCTGATGCCAAGGATTCCCCGGAGGCAGCGAAGATGGAATGAATTGAGACATCGCTCTTGGCTGACAAACGTTGTCCAGGCCTCGCTGCCAAAGAGTAAGGTACTGAGGACACAGGCTTGATACACTCGGACTTTTGTGTTCCGTGTCAGTGCGCCATTTTCCCACACTCTCTTGGCCAGTCTGGACATAGCAGTAGAAGCCTTTCCCATGCGCTTGTTGATTTCTGCATCTAGAGACAGGTTACTGGTGATAGTTGAGCCTAGGTAGGTGAACTCTTGAACCACTTCCAGAGTGTCGTCGACGATATTGATGGATGGAGCATTTCTGACGTCCTGCCCCATGATGTTCGTTTTCTTGAGGTTGATGGTTAGGCCAAATTCATTGCAGGCAGCCGCAAACCTGTCGATGAGACTCTGCAGGCACTCTTCAGTGTGAGATGTTAAAGCAGCATCATCAGCAAAGAGGAGTTCCCTGATGAGGACTTTCCGTACTTTGGACTTCGCTCTTAGACGTGCAAGGTTGAACAACCTGCCACCTGATCTTGTGTGGAGGAAAATTCCTTCTTCAGAGGACTTGAACGCATGTGAGAGCAGCAGGGAGAAGATCTCAAACAGTGTAGGTGCGAGAACACAGCCCTGTTTCACACCACTCAGGATAGGAAAGGGCTCTGATGAGGTGCCGCCATGTTGAATTGTGCCTTTCATATTGTCATGGAATGAGGTGATGATACTTAGTAGCTTTGGTGGACATCCGATCTTTTCTAGTAGTCTGAAGAGACCACATCTGCTGACGAGGTCAAAGGCTTTGGTGAGATCAATGAAAGCAATGTAGAGGGGCATCTGTTGTTCGCGGCATTTCTCCTGTATCTGACGAAGGAAGAACAGCATGTCAACGGTCGATCTCTCTGCTCGAAAGCCACACTGTGCCTCAGGGTAGACGCGCTCGGCCAGCTTCTGGAGCCTGTTTAGAGTGACTCGAGCAAAGACTTTCCCCACTATGCTGAGCAGGGAGATTCCACGGTAGTTGTTGCAGTCACCGCGGTCACCTTTGTTTTTGTAGAGGGTGATGATATTGGCATCGCGCATGTCCTGTGGTACTGCTCCCTCGTCCCAGCACAGGCAAAGCAGTTCATGGAGTGCTGAGAGTATAGCAGGCTTGGCACTCTTGATTATTTCAGGGGTAATGCCGTCCTTCCCAGGGGATTTTCCGCTGGCTAGAGAATCAATGGCATCACTGAGTTCCGATTTGGTTGGCTGTATGTCCAGCTCATCGATGACTGGTAGAGGCTGGGCTGCATTGAGGGAAGTCTCAGTGACAACATTCTCCCTGGAGTACAGTTCTTGGTAGTGCTCAACCCAACGGTCCATTTGTTTGCGTTGGTCAGTGATTATGTCCCCTGATTTAGATTTGAGGGGGGCGATCTTCTTGATGGTTGGCCCAAAAGCTCTCTTGATGCCATCATACATTCCTCTGATGTTTCCGGTGTCTGAGGCCAGCTGAATATGACTGCATAGGTGTTGCCAGTAGTCGTTTGCACAGCATCTGACTGTTGTTTGTGCAGTGCTTCTGGCTGCTTTAAGTGCTGCGGATGTTAACTCGCTGGGGGCTTTCTTGTAGTTCAACAGTGCAATGTGCTTAGCGGCTATGACAGGTTCCAGCTCTTCATTATGAGATTGAAACCAGTCTGCATTTCTCTTCGCACTTTTGCCGTAGGTGGTCAAAGCTGACTCATAGATGGCGTCTCTGATGTGGGCCCACTTGGTCTCAGCATCCCCTGTGGGAGTGTTTTGAAGGGCAAGTGAATTTAGAAATTTTTGTAACAGCTGTGGGTGAGAAATTCTGCTCGTGTTGATGCGCGGGTGGCCCTTCTGCTTGGAATGATGCAACTTCTTTGGTCTGAGTCTAACCTTGCTGCAAACCAGGGAGTGGTTGGTGTCGCAGTCCGCACTGTGGAAGCTGCCTGTGATTTGAACACTGTTTAAGGAGGCTTGCCTTGTGACGATGAGGTCTAGCTGGTGCCAACGACACGATCTTGGGTGCCTCCATGAAACCTGGTGACAGGGTTTAGTGTGAAAGAATGAGTTGGTGATGCAGAGGTTCTGATAGGTACACAACTCAAGCAGTCTCTGCCCGTTCTCATTCATCCTTCCAACGCCATAGCGCCCAAGGCAGGAGGGCCATGAGTCATGGTCGGCCCCAACCCTGGCATTAAAGTCCCCCAGAAGGAATAGGTGTTCGGTGTTGGGGATGCTGCTAATGATGTTATGGAGTTGTTCAAAGAACTGGTCTTTAGCTTCAGGTGGGGAGCAGAGTGTTGGAGCATAGATGCTGAGTAGGTGTACTGGACCAGAGGCGGTGAGCAAAGGTGTAGAGGGAGCTTTACTCTGTATCTAACCTTGTTTTTTTTTTCAACATGAACTGAGTTTACACAGCCTCCTGAATGCTGCACAAAACTAACCTTTTTTCTATGCATGCCATGGCTGAATAGCTTGCTTCAGTTTTTCTTCCAGGCTCACTCTGTATCTAACCACCCGTTTATTTTTTTCCTTTTTGTTGAGGGGGTCTTTATTTCTCAGGCCCCCTTTATATACAGTTTTCTTTCAAAAATAACTTTATTAAAATCAAATAAACAAAAAACTCAAATTAAAATGCCATTCTCGGCGTTGACAATGCACTCCAGTCCCTGCGGTGCCCACCGGTCGCGGAAGGCCTCAAGCATGCTGGCGGACACCGCATGCTCCTTCTCCAGGGACACCCGGGCGCGAACGTAACCGCGGAAGAGGGGCAGGCAATCGGGGAGGACGGACCCCCCAACGGCCCGCAGCCTGGACCTGTGAATTGCCACCTTGGCCAGGAGCAGACCGACGAGGAGATCCTCCTCCCGGCCCACGCCCCTCCGCTCTGGGTGCCCAAAGATCAGGAGCGTGGGACTGAAGTGCAGCCAGAACTTGAGGAGCAGCCCCTTCAAATACTCAAAGAGAGGCTGCAACCTCGCACACTCCGTATAAACGTGGAACACGGACTCGTCCAGGCCGCAGAAAGTACAGGTGGCCTGGGAGTCCGTGAACCTACTTAAAAGCCTGTTGCACGGGACTGCTCTGTGCAACACACTCCACCCCAGGCCCCCGATGTAAAGGCGGAGGACTCCCGCGTAGAGAGACCTCCATCGGGGATTCCCCTCGCCGCCAGATGGCAACGCGGACCGCCAGGGCGTGTCAGGCCGGCTGACGAGGGCGAGGAAGTGGAGAGTGTACAGGAGCAGCCTGTACAGGAAACCCCTCCACACTGATTGGAATGGCACGGAGGGCATTTCCGAGAGGCGGCTCGGGTTGTGCGGGACTGGCTCCCAAGGAGGGTTTCGGGGCCTGGGTCCGATGAGCAGTTCCGGCCGAACGGGGGTCAGCTCGGCCGGGATCGCTCCGCTCTCCCGAGCCCTCTCGCCACCCACAGTGAGGGGCGTCCCGGGGGCTTCGGCTACTCCTCCGCCTGCTGGTCCGTCCCCGGAATCGGCCGCCCGGACAGCCGAGGCACTCTCCTCCGCCGACGGGGGAACGCCCTGACTGGAGGCGACCATGTTCCAGACTTGGAATAGATCCCGGTAAAAGACAGGCAACTCCCTCAGAGAGGCGTGGCTAACGGACTCCACCGGGAGCTGCGTGTCGTCTTGAAGGCAGTGACACTAGCGGAAAAAATACGTCGCCAGCGCACACCATCTGGGAGGACGCTTGACGTACAGGTATCTCTGCAGGGTCCAAAGGCGGAGAGTCGCAGCCTGGGTGCGGATGCACACCAGCAACTGGCCGCCCTCCTCGATCGGGAGACTCAGGACCGCGGCAGAGACCCAGTGTTTCCTCTTGCCCCAGAAGAAATCGACAAGTTTCTTCTGGATCTTGGTGGCAAATGCAGGGGGCGGGGCCAAAGTGACCAACCGGTACCACAACATGGAGGCCACCAGTTGGTTTATGACCAACGCTCGGCCCCTGTAGGAAAGCACTCGGAGCAGTCCTGTCCAGCGCCCCAGCTGAGCGGTGACTTTCGTCTCCAACTCCTGCCAGTTTGCCGGCCAGGCTTCCTCAGCGGGGCTAAGGTGGACTCCCAGATAGAGGAGGTGCGTGGTGCTCCATGCAAAAGGTGTCATCTCCTCCGGCAGGGAGTCCACCCGCCACTGACCTACCAGGAGTCCGGAACATTTCTCCCAATTGATCCTCGCGGAGGACGCGGCAGAAAAGGTCTGCTGGCAGTCGCGCATCCTCCGCAAGTCAACGGGATCTGTGATTGCGAGGAGCACGTCGTCAGCGTAAGCCGAGAGGACGACCCGCATGGCCGGCTCGCGCAGAGCCAATCCCGTCAACCTCCTGCGAAGCAGGCACAGGAAGGGCTCCACGCAGATGGTATACAATTGGCCGGACATGGGGCACCCCTGACGCACTCCTCTCCCAAAGCCACGGGGCGCTGATCCACCCTGTCGAACGCCTTCTCCTGATCGAGGGAGAGAAAGGCGACCGACTGACCAGTCCTCTGGGAAAGATGGACCAGGTCCCGGACCAGGTGGATGTTGTCCTGGATCGACTGGCCTGGGATCATATCGGACTGGTCGGGGTGGATCATGTGGGCCAGCGCGGAGCTCAGGCAGGTAGACATAGCCTGGGCAAAGATCTTATAATCCGTGCTGAGGAGGGAGACCAGACGGCAGTTTTTAAGCAGGCGGAGATCGCCCCTCTTCGGCAGCAGGACGATGACAGCCCTGCGCCATGATAGGGGCATCTCCCCGGTCACCAGGCTTTCCCCCAGGACCTGCGCGTAATCATCCCCCAGGACATCCCAGAATGCCCTGAGGAACTCCACAGTCAAACCATCCAGCTTTGGGGATTTGCCCCTCGAGAGCTGGTGGAGGGCGCCAGTCAGCTCTGCCAACGTGATCGGAGGCTCCAATCCTTCGGCGCCCTCCGGGCTGACCTGCGGCAGGTCCTCCCACAAAACTCTGCGCGCATCCTCGCTGGACGGATGCGGAGAGAACAACGCACTGTAATAAGTACGGACCAGGAGGCCAATTCCCTCCAGATCCATGATGGAGGATCCGTCGTCGGCCAACAGCTCGATGAGCTGCTTACGGACCCCCCGCCATTTTTCCAGCGAGTAGAAGAAGGGTGAGACGCGGTCCAAATCTTCCAGGATCTGGATCCGCGACGTCACGTACGCGCCTCGGGACCCTATGAGCTGCAGATCCCTCAGCGTGCCCTTCTTCTCTTTATACGTCAGCCACAGGGCCGGGTCCACGACGGCGTGAACGAGATGGGACTCCAAGTCGAGCACCTCCCTCTCAAGGCGCCCGATCTCGGCTTCCCGCCTCTTGGTCCACACCTTCGCGTCTTCCTGACAGAAGACATCCCACATCCCACCATAGCCTCAAAGAGGGGAAGCCCCCCTGCTTCCTTCTCCAGTCGGCCCAGAATCGACAGAACGAGTCCCGGAATCGTTCGTCTTTCAGCAGCCGGTTGTTAAAGGGCCAGTACGCGGACCCCGCCCACGTGCGGAGCGGAGTGAACTCCGCCCACACTAGGCGGTGGTCCGAGCACGGCACCAGCCGCATGGAGGCCGCCGAGACACGGGAGACGTACGATTGCGAAAAGTAGAGGCGGTCGATTCGGGACCCTCCTCCTCCAGACCTCCACGTGAAGGCGCTGGAGTCGGGATGGAGATTCCGCCAGACGTCCACCAAGTTGAGGGAGCTGATCAGTCACCTCAACTGCTCCACCGACGCTTGGCTGCGCTGGGGACCGGAACGATCCCCCACCTCGAGGGTGCAGTTAAAATCCCCCCCGAGGATGATGCACTCGCCGCTATCGATGGAGCTCAAGAGAGCGGACACTTCTTCAAAAAAGCGCGCTTGCAACGCGCCGGGCCTGGGCGCGTACACGTTCACAAAGTGGAGCGGCACGCTACCCAGGCGAACGGCGAGGTGGAGCAAGCGGCCCGGCACTAGCTCCTTGACCCCCAAGATCTCCGGCTGAAAAGTCGGGGCCAACAAGATAGCCACCCCACTAGAAATAGGGGTGAGGTGACTCATGTAGACCCCACCCTGCCACTCCAGGAGCCAGGTGGCTTCGTCTCCCGGAACGGTGTGGGTTTCCTGCAGAAAGCTCACCGCGTATCTCCCTTCCCTAAGGACTGAGAGATTGTGAAATCTGCGGTGAGACCTCTGCTGCCGTTGATGTTGAGGCCGGCTATGGTTATCTTCATGTCAAAGGTACTTAAAAAAAACCCGTCACCAACACCTCACTGTGAGGACGGAGCGGAAGTGCACCTGGCCCTCCACTCCCCCAGCAACCCATTGAGGAACACATTAAAACGGCGCCTCTCAACCAGTTTCACGCCCGCGTCCTTGCCCACTTTCTTGAGGGCGGCACGGACAGACTGAATGATCATCTCCAGACTCGACCAACGGCCGAGGGCCAGCTGAACTTTATTGCGGCAACCCCTGCAAGCCGCGAGGAAATCCTGGAGTTCTGCCGTGGGGATGAGAGGAGACTCGGTGGGAGGCACGAGGGACTCCACCACCTCACTGGTGAGGGAATCAAGGTCGTCCTCCGTGCCCCACACCGAGTCCCCGTCCTCCAGCAGCCGACACACCCACCACACAGCCGTGTCAGCTGGTCCCGCCTCCGTCACGATCGCACCCCCAGGATCAATGGCGGAGGAGTCCTTTCTGAGTTTTTCTATGGAACTGGACCCTATAGGCACCACTGGTTCAGGACCCCCCTCCACTTCCGTCCCTGGGCCAGTGAGCAGCCTGGGGAGACGGTAATTCCCGTCTCTGGAAATCCAGCTGGAGCCGAGACCGGAGGTGGAGAGAGGAGGCGAACTCCCGCCCTGCCAGCGCTCTCAGGCCCAGCAGACGGGGAAGACCGCAAATTGGCCTCTGGGTCGGGTACATCCTGGGAGGCAGCATCAGGCCATTGGGAGGGCTGACCCTCACATGTCACTCCCCCACCCAGCGGCCAAAGGAATGTTTTCTCCCATGGGGTCCACAGGCTCCCCTACCATCGGGTGTTCCCAAAGCTACAGAGGCATCTCTCCCCCCTCCTTCCCAAGGGACAGAGGGTTCCCACCCAGGGCTCGAGGCCCTAATGGTGCTGGTGGCAGGGGAAGCCTGAGGACCTACGCCAGGCGATGGGCCTCGCAACTCATGGCCTCTTGAGAGGAGGGGCGTCACCGCCTCTTATTCCGGGAGGGGTGCAGAGCCTCAGAGACCTCCATATCAGTAGAGGTCTCTGCTTCTACCTCCACACCCCCCCTGCCCAGATCCCTTGGGCCCGAGCTCAGCCGAGGGGCAGGTGGGCTCCCTGGACCAGACTTAGGGGAGAGCTCAGGCTCAGGTTGATGTTTTGTGTCCAGACGGCGCACCGTTAGGTGCATTGACCTGTGCTGTTCCTTCCTTCCACTCGGACGGGTTCCCCCCCTCAACCAGAGGCTGTGAAAAGCACAGCCTCCGGAACCACCGGAGTGGTGGTTGTTGCAGGTGTCAGGGGAGTGGGAGGAGGTGCAGCAGCGCCACCCTGGGCCAGCGAGGTGCAGTTCTTCCAAACATGCCCCATCTCTTTACAGGCATGGCACCATGCCCCGTCCGAGGTCCTGAAAACCGGGTCGGCCGCCTCCTGGAATTTGACACTTATTGGCCCTCCAAGACCTCCTCCTGCACCAGCTGCATAAATAATTGGTGACGGAAAGCGTACACATGCTGGAGGTTGCTCTCCTGAAGCCCGAACAGGACTGAGCTGATCCCTGACCTCACCTCCCCCAGATGGTGCAGGTTATGGAGGAGGAGCTCACTGGGAATAAAGGGCGGGACGTTAGATAACATTACTTGCTGTGCAGTGGCCCCCAGAAAGTCCACTGGCAGGAAAGTCCCACCCACTGTGAGCCCCTTACTCGGGAAGAGGGACACTGCCCGCTCGGTCTTCAGGAAAAACTCTGTCTTCCCGTACATCTTTGAGGCTGTCACAATGGCCAAGGGGCCGACAACCTCGGCCATTGCCTTTACGCTCGCCTCAATTGTCATATTTGGGTGGGCGTAACTCTTCACCCCACGCTTTGTTGTTAAAAGCTTGAAAGGAGACGGGGCAACAGGAACGGCTGCAACAGCAGCTGCTGCAGCATAGGAAGATCCCGCTACCAGCGAGGACTGAGCAGCCATGGGGCAGAAGAGCACACCCGTGTGTTGAGAGAGAGGAGACAAACAATGATCAAATATAACAATAAATTGATAGTGTCAGGAGTCAGAGGCAAAGGGTAAGAGGCTGAGGGAGAGGAAGGCAGGAGGAAAGAATCTTTTGCAACGTCAAAACTACAGAGCAGTCTTATCGCTGGTCTTCTGGTTGGGGGGGAGGGTTGATGTCTTCACCTGGGACAGCTGAAGCTGCCCAGACACACACTTTTCCAGATGTTCTCAAACAACAATAAAGTCTCTTCATCGGGACAGCTCCCACTGTCCCAGGACGAGTGTTTGGGATGGGGACGGAGCTCCTGACTCGATGGTAACAACACAGGAGCCCCGTACTAAAACAGACAGCGCCACCCTGGGTCTTCTTCCTTCCTCTTTCCCCCCTCCAACAATCAAATACTAAAAGACTTCAATGTTAAAACAAACTCACAGAAGAGTTTTCAGTTCCTTTATCTTCCTGTTCCTTTTCCTTGTTGACAGAATAAGTGGAAAAATCTTCCTTTCAGTCTCTGTCTCTCTCTCCCTGCAGCAGTTGCACTGACACAACCTCCAGCCTCAGCACACAGCCCACCTTCAGCTGAACCTCATTATCCGCTGAGCAGTCCTCAATCAGTCAGCAGTACGCCAGTTTTTTTTTAGATTAGAAGAGTAAGAGGGGATGTGATTGAAACATATAAGATTCTGAGGGGTCTTGACAAGGTGGGTGTGGAAAAGATGTTTCCTCTTGTGGAAGAATCTGTAACTAGAGGTCACTGTCTAAGACTGAGATGAGGAGAACGTTTTCTCTCAGATGGTCGTGAGTCTTTGGAATTCTCTTCCTCAAAGGCGGTGGAAGCATAGAATATTTTAAAGGCAGAGGTAGATAGATTCTTGATAAGCAAGGGGGTGAAAGGTTATTGGGGATAGGCAGGCATGTGGAGTTGAGTTTACAATCAGATCAGCCATGATCCTATTGAATGGCAGAGCAGGCCCGAGGGGCTGAATGGCCTATTTCTGCTCCTAATTTGTATGTTCGTATGATCATATGAGTGTTTGATGGGACAGTGTAGAGGGAGCTTTACTCTGTATCTAACCCATTTTTTTTTTTCTCTTTTTTTAGACGGAGTTTTACTCTGTATCTAACCCCCGTGCTGTCCCTGTCCTGGGAGTGTTTGATGGGGACAGTGTAGAGGGAGCTTTACTCTGTATCTAACCCCGTTTTTTGTTTTTTTCTTTTTTTTTAGACTTCAGGATAAAACAATCTCACAAAAGAGCTTCCAGTTCTCTGCCTTCCTTCCTTTGTTGAAATTTGGAAAAAACTTTTGTTTCAGTTTGAGTCTCCCTCTTGCAGCAGTCACACAGCCTGCAGCCTCCAACCTCTGCACACAGCCACAGTCAGCTGCACCTCGTTGATGCACTCAGGCTCCCAAATCAGAGAGCAGCCAATCCCAGTGCTGTACCTGTCCTGGGAGTGTTTGATGGGGACAGTGTAGAGAGAGCTTTACTCTGTATCTATCTCTGTGCTGTATCTGTCCTGGGAGTGTTTGATGGGGACAGTGTAGAGGGAGCTTTACTCTGTATCTAACCCCATGCTGTACCTGTCCTGGGAGTGTTTGATGGAGACAGTGTAGAGGGAGCTTTATTCTGTATCTAACCTGTCCTGAAAGTGTTTCATTTATGTCAGCTCTTGCATATTTGAGGTGAGAGATGCAATTTCTCAGTCAAATTCAGCCTTGCTTGTGATCTTGTGAAAGATCATTTTTCTGTTGCTGGTGTTTGTTGTGGAAGTTGGTTGGGACAGTGTTCCAACTCTCTGTATGCTGATCAGCGACTTGGTTACAGAGATCGTCTCTGTGAGGCCTCAAAGCTGCCGCTGGCTTTTTTTCTATATTGCACTCAGCCCTTGATCACATGTTTCCTTATCCCCATCACAGTTCGGACAATGTGTGGACATTCATGTTAAAGCTGCAGCTTTGAAGTGCCACTTTTAAAGAGATAGCTTCCCACTATTGTTAAAGGCACAGTGCGCACTCATCGTATAATCATTTTAGTTTTACAATTTCTGAATAGTGTATAAATTTTCCAAACCAGCTTTTGCATAAAATATGCATAATATGACTGCACATGTTACATTCACATTGTGTAAAAGCATCTATAATAGAACAGATTTTATAATATAGATCAATTTATAATTCATTTTTTATGATGAAGTTCATTTAATTTGACTCCACTTCTATAATTTAAAATGGTAAAATACTGACTATAATTTTCCTACCAAAATATTCATCTAAACAAGGAAAAACATTATTTGATGATTAAATGATGAAGCATGGTTACATCAACATTCTTTCTAAAAGAAAAAAAAGACTTACATAAGATCATAAGAAATAGGAGCTGGAGTAGGCCATTCGGCTCCTCGAGCCTGCTCTGCCATTCGCTATGATCATGGCTGATCTGGTTGTGATTAGATTAGATTAGAGATACAGCACTGAAACAGGCCCTTCAGCCCACCGAGTCTGTGCCGACCATCAACCACCCATTTTATGCTAATCCTACACTAATCCCATATTCCTACCAAACATCCTCACCTGCCCCTGTATTTCCCTACCACCTACCTATTCTAGTGACAATTTATAATGGCCAATTTACCTACCAACCTGCAAGTCTTTTGGCTTGTGGGAGGAAACCGGAGCACCCGGAGAAAACCCACGCAGACACAGGGAGAACTTGCAAACTCCACACAGGCAGTACCCAGAATCGAACCCGGGTCCCTGGAGCTGTGAGGCTGCGGTGCTAACCACTGCGCCACTGTGCCAACTCCACTTTCCTGCCTGCTCCCCATAACCCTTGACTCCCTTCTAGGTCAAAAATTTGTCTAACTCAGCCTTGAATATATTCAATGACCCACCCTCCACAGATCTCTGGGGAAGAGAATTCCAAAGATTAACGACCCTCTGAGAGAAGAAATTCCTCCTCAACTCTGTCATAAATGGGCGACCCCTTATTCTGAAACTGTGTCTCCTAATTCTAGATACCCTCACGGGGGGGGGGAAACATCCTCTCAACATCTACCCGGTCAAGTCCTCTCAGAATCTTATATTGTTATGACCGAGGAAGGCGGAGTGCACTGTTAATTCAGTCCCACTGCTCCACAAGTCATAACATATATTTAAATTTTCCTACTTACTGATACGGCCAACAATAGACTCTATTTTTCCCCAGAATAAAACACACCAGCCAGGTTTCTTTAAAAAACAACAAAGTTAGTAGTTTATTATGAAACAAGTCTTAACCAATAACGAAGTAAAACATACACACGCAGATTGAAATATTAAAGCCTCTTATTTATCCTAGCCCCTCACATACACACACATCCATACACCGGTTAACCGGGAAAAATAAAATGGATTTTTGTTTATAGTGCTGTTACAAAGAAAACAAAAAAAATTACTTAGGCAGAATATTTGTCCTTGGCTTTGGTTTGGCGTCCCAAATGTATATAGATGGCTGCCACTGGGATCTTCCTAGAACAGTTCTTTCCAGGCTATGTTGAAAATCAGTTTGGGTAGACTTTCCAAGAATTGTAGCAACAGAGACTTTGGACAGGCCTTACAAGCAGAAAAGTGACAACAAGGTTTCAGTTCCCACACATTCGATACGCAGGCTTTCTTCAAATACAGTTGAAAATAGGAAACTGACACATTGTGTGCAGGATTTCTTTTCAAGTGAGAGAGATGAGCTGGGTCTTCTTCTGGCAGGCAAAAAAACAGCTGTCTTTTTTACAGTTCAAATTGAAACTAAAAGCATTCCAGAAGTCAAGCCTCCTGCCTTCTATAAATCTTGACCTCTCATTTCTTTGTAAACATCTCCCCAAGTCAAAAACAACCCCTGCTGGGTGATTATCCACAGACAGGTGCCTTCCAGTAAGACTTGTTTACTAGCCAAATCCAGGAACCTTCTGGTGACTTCTTAAAAAAAACACAAAGTTCAGCTTCTTCAAGATTCCAGATGAATCAATGTCCATAATTCAACGATATGTCCTTAAAACATATTTTACAAAAAAAAAAGGCAATCTTGTAACACCTCCACACTTGGAGAAATGAAACCCCATTTTAAATGCATTTCATTACAAAGTGAAAAAAGCAGATGAAAACATTTTAAAACACATTTTCACACACATCCCCATTCAACTCTTTACCTGAACTTAATCCAATTTTGCTTTGCACCATCTGTGTACTCTTATAACTCCAAACAAAGTTAGATTCATGATAAAGCATCTGCAGTATCATTATTTTTGTCCGCAATGTGGTTAAGTGATAGGGTTGTAATAGTAAACTCCATTGGAATAGTCTGGCATTCTGGTTTTTAAATTTTTCTACAAAGGTTATCACCAAATCAGCCAACTGCAACCTTCCAAATAGAGCCCCCCCCAACTGTTCCAAGTGGTCCTTCCAAGTGTCACTGTATACCAGCACATCATCAAGGTAAACCACACAGTTCGGAACATTGGCTACCACTTGGTTCACTAGTCTCTGAAAAGTAATTGGGGCATCCCCAGCCTGTATGGCATCACTTGGCACTGGAAAAATGTGTGTGGTGTGACAAAAAAGCAATATTTCTTTAGCTCAGAGTGTTAAAGGAACTTGCCAGTATCCCTTTAACAAATCTATTTTTGTAAGAAACATGGCACTACCCATTCTGTCAGTACAGTCTTCCAAACGAGCGATTGGGTAGGAGTCTGTCTTTGTTACCACATTAACTTTTCTGTAGTCTATGCAAAGTCTAGTTGAACCATCAGGTTTAGGCACTAATACAACTGGTGAACTCCAGCTGCTTTGACTGGGTTCTATTAGGTGGTTTTCCAGCATGTATTAGATTTCTGCTTTTACCTGGGCCGGTTTCTCTGGACTTAAGCGATAAGGATGCTGTTTTATAGAAAAGGATTCCCCTACATCCACATCTTGTGTGTCTAGGATTGTACATTCTGGCTTATCCCTACAGATTCTTTTAAATGCTGTTAGTCTCCTTGTTATGTCTTTTCATTGTTCTGCATCTAAATATGAAAGCATAGTGTCTAATCTCCCTAACAATGCAGTATTAGCTAACTGGATAGTAGGAGGTTCAATTTGAGAATTGTCTAGGCCTCCTGCCTCATTCTCACTATCCTTTCATCTTTCACTGTCCCTACTACCTGACATACCCGTACTTGCTTATCCTCCTCCCAGTGGTGATATTGTTCCAACATATTGATATGACACAGTTGATTCTTTTTCCGGTGATCTGGGGTGTAAATCAAATAATTTACCAATTCTCTTGACCACTTTATATGGACCACTGAACCGTGCTTTCAACTGTTCACCCTGTAAAGGCAGTAATACTAACACCTCATCCCCTGGTTGAAATGTTCAGGTCTTGACATGCTTGGCTGCCCAGTTCTTCATGGTTGTTTGGGAAGCTGTCAGGTGTTCCTGAGCCACTTTGCAGGCTCTCGTGAGCCGCTCTGGGAACACAGATACATAATTTAACACAGAAGATTCATCCCTCTGTTCTAAAAGCCTTGCTTTGATTAGTTTTAGAGGACCTCTTATTAGGTGAATTCCCGGTGGCAAACAAAATAAATTCTCGCCCTTTATCCCAATCATGAGGATATTCATGACAGTATGCCCTGATCATTGTTTTGAGGGTCTGATGGTACGCTTCTAAAGCTCCTTGTGTCTGTGGGTAGTTTGCTGAAGACTTTAACTGTTTTATACCCAAATTACCCATAACTTCCAGAAAAATTTTAGACAAAAAATTGGAACCTTGAACTAACTGAATCTCAATCAGTAATCCATATCTAGTGAAGAACTGGGTTAACTTCTCTACTACTACCTGAGCAGAAATTGTTCTCAAGGGAACCGAGGGAACCGAGTAGCCATATCCATGATAATGAGTATATATTGATGTCCTGCTTTTGTTTTCAGTAAAGGTCCTACATAGTCTACCATCAACCTGCTAAATGGTTCCCCAAAAACTGGTATGGGAATTAGAGGTGCCGGTTTTATGGCAGATTGCAGTTTTCCCACAATCTGGCACATATGGCACACTTTACAAAACTGCACCACATCTTTGGAAAGACCTGGCCAGTAACAATATCAACTGTGATATGTGATTGGGTCTTCTGGATCCCCACATGTCCCGCTAGAGAAATTTCATGGGCTATCCTTAATAGTTCCCGGCGATATTTGGGCGGTACCACTATCTGATGAACTACTGTCCATTCTTCGTCTGCAGTTCTGTGAGGAGGTCTCCACTTCCTCATCAGAATCCCATTTTTAATATAGTAGCTTTCTGGAACTCCTTTTGCCTCAGCTTCTGTTAGAGCTGATGGTGCCACTTTATTTAACTCTGGATCAGCTTGCTGAGCTTTGATCACAGAAGACTTATTAAATATTTCCTTTGGATTATCCAAATCCCCAAAGAAAGTTTCAGATATTTGACTATTTGTCTGCGGTGCCAATCTGACCTCCGACTTTGGAACTTGTTTAGCCATTGCTCAGGTCACTGCACACGAAGGAAAAATTCCTGGAACCTTTTCCTGCAACTGTTCGGTCTCTTTAACTTCACTTGTTTTTCTCGTGACTACTGGAGGAGCGACTACTTTTGATCCAGCCGAATCATTCCCCAGGAGTAGGTCCACTCTGTCTACCAGCAAACTATGGACAACTCATACAGTTCCAGTTCCAGACATTAGGTCACACTCTAGGTGCATTTGATACAAAGGTACGAGTATATACTCCCCGCCAATACCATTCATTAAAACTTTAGCAATCGGTGCGCTCTCTGGTGGAAATGTTATGCTTTTCCCAGCAAAAGAGTTTGGGTGGCTCCTGTATCCCTAAGTAAAACTGTAGGTTTGCCTGCCTCATTTGAGGGATATGGAGTTACTGTTTCTTTCGACCAGAAGTCCCTATAACTCTCAGGTATCTTATTCACAACCTCTGCACTCACATTGGTTTTTGTATTTGGCTTTACAGCTGCAGTCAGAGCTACAGCCTGATTGGCTGTACTCTCAGTCAGGGCCCCTTTCTCTGCATTAGTTTTGTGTACCCCAGTAAGTCCCATGTGTTTTCCCTGCAACTTCCAGCATTCTGCACCAAGATGGCCCAACTTGTGATAATGATGACACTAAGGCTTTCGGACCTCACTTCTACCCTCAGCATCTTCCTTTCTGGCCTGAGGAGGAGATCCTGGGGCGTTCCCATCTGTCCCTTCTTGTCCCTGGTTACTTGCCTTCCTTGCATTCTCCCAACTTCTATTCTCTGGTTTGTCGGGGTGACAGACATAAGGGCTTATACACAAACTCATAATCATTAGCAATTTCAGCTGCCTGTCTGTCCATTGAAACTTTCTGGTTCTCTACATAGGTTCTTACCAACGGAGGGAGAGAATTTTTAAATTCTTCCAGGAGAATTTGTTCCCTAAGGTTCTCATACATGGCCTCTACCTTCAGTGTCTGCATCGAACAATCAAAATTTATTTGCTTTACCCTCTGAAATTCTACATAAGTCTGCCCAGACAATCTCCAGAGGTTCCAAAATTTCTGTTGGTAAGCTTCAGGGACTAATTCATACACAGCAAGAATAGTTTTTTTGTCATCTCATAATCCGCAGAGACCTCCTCAGAAAGCATGGCATAAACTTCATAAGCTCTGGCCATTAACCTGCTTTGCATAAGCAGTGTCCAGCTTTCCTTTGGCCATTTCATTTGTTGGGCTATCTTTTCAAAAGAAATGAAAAATGCCTCTACATCCCTTTCCTCAAACTGAGGGAGAGCCTGTATAAATTTAAACAACTTTTCACCGGCTCCTGGGCTGGAATCAGATCTTTCATCACCAGAATCTTCACTGGAGTCAAGACCACCCTGTTGTCTTAGTTTCAGCTTTTTAACTTCAAATTCCCTTCCTTTTCTTTCTCTTTGAAATGCTCTCTCTCTCTTTTTCTCTTTCCTCTTTTTGAAATTCAAGCTTCTTCATTGTCAATTCTCATTCAAGCTCAAGATTTTTCAAATTTTTTCATGCTTAACCTTTTCCATTTCTATTTATTTTTCTTTGTCAAGTTCAAGCTGCCTCATCTGTAATTGGATTTTAGCTAATTCAATGGCACTACCCTCTGGTTTGTGTTCTTCTTCTTGCAGTTGTAAATGTTGTGCTATTACTTCAATTATGTCTACTTTTTTAGCTCCTGGTTTGAACTCTAACCCCAATTTTGCTGCCAATGCTATTAGCTTAACCTTGATTAAGTATCTCAAGCCACTTAGGGTTACGTCCTCCATCCCCAGAAAAGTCTCAGCAACTGTTAAAGACATTCCGGTGGTGTAGACTTTATTACACAAGAAACCTGGTTCTTTTATATTTCCTTTTACAATTTTTATTACCCCATTTACAATTGAGCATCATTGGCGTTGGCTTTATCCCAGACGAGCCCCCTATTATGTTGCGACCAAGGTGGGAGGAGTGCACTGTTTATTCTAGTCCCACTTCTCCACAGGTCACAACATATATTTAAATTTGCCCACTTACCAATACAGTTAACCATAGACTCTATTTTTCCTGGAATAAAACACACCAGCCAGGTTTCTTTAATAAACAACAAAATTATCTGTTTATTATAAAACAAGTCTTCACAATAATGGTGACCCTCACACACAGACACACATCCATACACCGGTTAATCGAGAAAAATAGAAGGGATTTTTGTTTATAGCGCTGTTACAAAGTAAACAAAAAAAAACACTTAGGCAGAATACTTGTCCTTGGCTTTGGTTTGGCGTCCCAAATGCGAACAGACATCTGTCACTGGGATCTTCCTAGAACAGTTATTTTCCAGGCCATATTGAAGATCAGTTTGGGTAGACATTCCAAGAATTGCAGCTACAGAGTCTTCAGACAGGGCTTACAGCAGAAATGCAACAACAAGGTTTCAGTTCCCACACATTCGATACGTAGGGTTTCGTCAAATACAGTTGAAAATAGGAAACTGACACATTGTGTGCAGGATTTCTTTTCAAGAGAGGGAGATGAGCTGGGTCTTCTTTGGGCAGACAAAAGCCAACTGTCTTTTTTACAGTTCAAATTGAAACTAAAAACAGTCCAGAAATCAAACCTCCGACTTCTGTAAATCTTGACCTCTCACTTCTTTGTAAACATCTCCCCAAGTCAAAAACAACCCCTGCTGGGTGATTATCCACAGACAGGTGCTTTCCATTAAGACTTGTTTGCTAGCCAAATCCAGGAACCTTCTGGTGACTTCTTAAAAAAAACACAAAGTTCAGCCTCTTCAAGATTCCAGATGAATCAATGTCCATAATTCAACGATAAATCTTTAAAACATATTTTACAAAAAAATAGAAGTAGTCTTGTAACAATATGTTTCAATAAGGTCGCCTCTCATTCTTCTAAACTCCAATCAGTATCGGCTGAACGTGCTTTACATCCAATGAAGTATTTCTGAATGTAGTTACTGTTATAATGTAGGAAATGTGCCAGCCAATTTGCACACAACAAGATCCCACAAACAGCAATGTGATAATGATCAGATAATCTGCTTTTAGTGATGGTGATTGAGGGATATATATTGGCCAGGACACTGGGGAGAACTCCACTGCTCTTCTTCGAAATAGTGTCATGGGATCTTCTAAATCCAGCTGAGAGGACAGACAGTGTCTCAGTTAGTGACTCATCCGAATGATGGCACCTCCGACAGTGCAGCTCTCTCTCGGTACTGCACAGGAGTGTCAGCCTGGATTATTGTACTCAGGTTCTGGAGTGGGATTTGAATCCACATTCTTTCTGTTTCTATGGCTTTCTGTTACTCAAGTTGTATATATTTATGAGAATGGAGCGTCATTGATGGTATTTTCACATAAAAGTGACCCATAGTCTGGAGACTCAATAGCACTGGGGAATCTGAATCTCAATGCTGTTATTAGCTCTCCATATTTGATAGTAACAGTGAGTGTAAACAGGTGTGGGGAATGTTCCAATCAATTTCACAAGCTTCTTGAGGACAAATTACCTCAGCAAAAGTAAAATAGTAAATGGAGAAGACAAGGTCATCATGAACCCATTGCGTGAGTGAGAGATCTCATCGCATGATGGGCGGAGACTGGAGATTATGTTTGACCTGAGGCAGTAACAGTGTCCTCCATGCTGCTTCTCGACACACCCTGCAAGGTCGTAGGTCACAGGTGGCAGGTCGCTCCAGTATTGTGATTACAAGGAGCTGAAGAGCTTTATTACTGTGAGGCTGTTCTGTAAAATGAAAGAAAAAAGAAATTGCATTTCTATAGCACCTTTCAGGGCTTCTGGACAGCCCAAAGCGCCTTCCAGCCAATGACATACTTCTGAAGTGTGGTCATGGCCGCCTAACATCATTCCACAGGATTCACGTAGTTTGATTGTTGAGTGCCTGAGAATTTTATTTCACTGTGTTAATATTTCACTCCGAAACCTGCTCATGCTTACAGCGTGTGGAAAAGCCTGTTCTCAGCTAAACTGTCAAGAGAAAAGCAGAAAGAGGTGTGGCCACTGAGGCTGAAACCAACGATTCCATTTTCCAACCCTCAAAAACCATCTTCATTTAAACTGAAGCTTACCTTTGGAGCCGAGATTCCAAGGAACTTTACTGTGAACTTTCCTTCAACAAAGTGGGTGAAATATGTGGATGTTTGATGAAGGGGAGGCAGCAGAGTTGAGGAGTGTTTTGAGAGTGGAGTCCTGGTGAGGAGGGTCTTTCCTCCAAACTTATGTCAGGCTCTTCTGCCACAGCTGCTTTAGGATTCCGGGGTTCCCCAGTGGGATTAGTCATGGGGGTTGGGGGAGTTTAACCTGCCTGACCCTTTCTCGCTATCCCGGGACTCTCAGAACTTTGCTCATCAAATTATTTACATGAGTGCACTCATTGGGCCAATGCTACAAGACACTTAAATACTGCTGTCACTATTACTAGTATTGTTACTATTACCAGTACTACTATCACTATTACGCGCACCTCTACTGTAACTTCAATAACTATTACTAATAGATATTCTGCAGAACTCCACCTCCATTTGCTCAAGCTGATGAAATCCAGTCTGTAGAGTAGATCATGTTTGACGAACCTAGTTGAATAGAAGAGTGTCTGTGGATATTGTCTCGATGGATTTCCAAAGGATTTAATAAGGTGTTGCACAAGAGATTATTAACAAAAGGAAGACATGTGGAATTGTAGGTAAACTTGTGACGTGGGTTGGTAATTGGTTGGAAGGTCCCTGGGATGGTGAGACTGTCCTCTGAGGAGAGATTGAGGAAACTGGACCTGTATTCTCTAGAGTTTAGAAGAATGAGAGGCATTCTCATTGAAACATACAAAGTTCTTACAGGGCTCAACAGGGTAGATGCAGGAAGGACGTGTCTCCTAGCTGGGGGTTGGTGGAGGGGGAGGGTGGGTGGGTGGTGGTCTAGATCCAGGGGTCACAGTCTCAGAATAAGAGGCAGGCCATTTAGGACTGAGATGAGGAGGAATTTCTTCACTCAGAGAGTGGTGAATCTTTGGAATTCTTTGCCCCAGTGGGCTGTGGAGGCTGAGTCATTGAGTATGTTCAAGACAGAGATTGATAGATTTCTAGATATTAAAGATAATGAGGGATATGGGGATAGTGCAGGAAAATGGCACTGAGGTAGAAGATCAGCCATGATCTAGTTGAATGGCGGAGCAGGCTTGAGCAGCCGAATGGTCTATTCCTGTTCCTATTTCCTATCTCCCTATGTAGGAGACCAGAGAGGAGGGATAAAGGGAATGTTCTCTGACTGGCAGATGAGTCAAGTGATGATTCACAGGGGTCAGTACTGGAGCTTTTCACCACGTAAATCAGTGAATTGGATGAAGGAATAGGAAGTTGTATCTCCAGGTTTGCTGATGCCACTGAGTTAGGAGGCATAGTAAGTTGTGTGGATGGGGGCAGAAAGTTACAAAAGAACCGAGACAGACTGAGTGGGAAAAACTATGGCAGATCAGTTCAGTACATGTTCATAACTTTGCTTTGTATTGTCTTAATTCCAGAAGGTTGAGAGGATGATCCAATCAAGGCATTTACAATGATTAAAGGAGGTTATCAGGCTTATAGAGAGAAATTATTTCTGCTGATGAGGGAGTACAGACCTTAAAATTAGAGCCAGGCTATTTGGGGTGATGTCAGGAAGCACTTCTTTACACAAAGATACACCCACAGTGCTGTTAGGAAGAGAGTTCCAGGATTTTGACCCAGTGACAGTGAAGGAACGGCGATATAATTCCAAGTCAGGATGGTGTGTGACTTGGAGGGGAACTTGCAGGTGGTGGTGTTCCCATGCATCTGCTGCCCTTGTCATTCTAGGTGGTAGAGGTCGCGGGTTTGGAAGGTGCTGTCTAAGGAGCCTTGGTGCGTTGCTGTGCATCTTGTAGATGGTACACACTGCTGCCACTGTGCATCGGTGGTGGAGGGAGTGAATGTTTTTGGATGAGGTGCCAATCAAGCGGGCTGCTTTGTCCTGGATGGTGTTGAGCTTCTTGAATGTTGTTGGAGCTGCACCCATTCAGACAAGTGGAGAGTATTCCATCACACTCCTGACTTGTGCCTTGCAGATAGTAGACAGGTATTGGAGAGTCAGGAGGTGAGTTACTCGCCGCAGAATTTCCAGCCTCTGACCTGCTCTTGCAGCCACGGTATTTATATGGCTACTCCAGTTCAGTTTCTGGTCAATGGTAACCCCCAGGATGTTGATGGTGGGGGATTCAGTGATGGTAATACCATTGAATGTCAAGGGGAGATGGTTAGATTCCCTTTTACGAACATACAAACATATGAATTCGGAGCAGGAGTAGGCCACTCAGCCCCTCGAGCCTACTCTGCCACTCAACAAGATCATGGCTGATCTGATTGTAACCTCAATTCTACATTCCCACCTACCCCTAATATCCTTTCACCCCCTTGCTTATCAAGAATCTATCTACCTCTGCCTTAAAAATATTCAAAGACTCTGCTTCCACATCCTTTTGAAGAAGAGAATTCCAAAGACTCATGACCCTCTGAGAGAAAAAATTTCTCATCTCTGTCTTAAATAGGCGACCCCTTATTTTTAAACAGTGACCCCTAGTTTGAGATTTTCCCAATAGGGCCTTTCCACATCCACCCTGTCAAGACCCTTATATATTTCAATCAAGTCGCTTCTTACTCTTCGAAACTCTAGTGGATACAAGCCTAGCCTGCCCAACCTTTCCTCATAAGACAACCCGCCCATTCCAGGTATTAGTCCAGGAAATCTCTCTGAACTGCTTCCAACGCAGTTACATCCTTCCTTAAATAAGGAGATCACTATTGTGCACAGTATTCCAGATGTGGTCTAACCAATGCCCTGTATAACTGAAGCATAACCTCCCTACTTTTGTATTCAATTCCCCTCACAATAAGTGATAACATTCTATTAGCTTTCCTAATTACGTGCTGTACCTGCATACTAATCTTTTGCGATTCATGCACTAGGACACCCAGATCCCTCTGCATCTCAGAACTCTGCAATCTCTCACCATTTAGATAAAATGCTTCCTTTTTATTCTTCCTGCCAAAATGGACAATTTCACATTTTCCCAAATTATACTCCATTTGCCAGATCTTTGCCCACTCATTTAACCTATCTATATCCCTTTGTAGCCTCCTTAAGTCCTCGTCACAACTTACTTTCCTACCTATCTTTGTTTCATCAGGAAATTTAGCAACGATACCTTCGGTCCCTTCATCCAAGTCATTTATATAAATTGTAAAAAGTTGAGGCCCCAGCACTGATCGCTGTGGCACACCACTCATTACATCTTGCCAACCAGAAAATGACCAATTTATGCCTACTTTCTGTTTCCTGTTAGCTAGCCAATCTTCTATCCATGCCAATATTTTACTCCCTACACCATGAGCTTTTATTTTCTGCAATAACCTTTGATGTGGCACCTTATGGAATGCCTTCTGGAAATCTAAGTACAGAACATCCACCGGTTCCCCTTTATCCACTTCTTCAAAGAACTCCAATAAATTGGTTAAACATGATTTTCCTTTCACAAAACCATGTTGACTCTGCCTGATTACCTTGAATTTTTCTCAATGCCCTGCTATAACGTCTTTAATAATAGCTTCTAACGTTTTTCCTATGATAGATGTTAAGCTAACTGGCCTGTAGTTTCCTGCTTACTGTCTCCCTCCCTTTTTGAATAAAGGAGTTACATTCGCTATTTTCCAATCTAATGGAATCTTCCCCGAATGTAGGGAATTTTGGAAAATTACAACGAATGCATCAACTATCTCACTATCCACTTCTTTTAAGACCCAAGGATGAAGTCCATCAGGACCCGGGGACTTGTCAGCCCGTAGCTCCAACAATTTGCTCAGTACCACTTCCCTGGTGATTGTAATTGTCTTGAGTTCCTCCCTCCCTTCCATTTCCTCATTTACAGCTATTTCTGGAATGTTACTTGTATCCTCTATGGTGAAGACCGATGCAAAATACCTGTTCAATTCATCTGACATTCCTTATTTTCCCTTATTAATTCCCTAGACACACATTCTATAGGACCAAAGCTCACTTTGTTAACTTATCTTTTTAAATATCTATAGAAACTCTTGCTATCTGTTTTTATATTTCTAGCTAGCTTTGTCTCATACTCCAATTTACTGCTTTTTATATTCTGTCCAATCCTCTGACCTGCCACCCATCTTTGCACAATTATATGCTTTTTCTTTAACTTTGATACTGCCTTTAACATTTTTAGTTAACCATGGATGGTGGGTCCTCCCTTGGAATTTTTCTTTCTCGTTGAAATGTATCTATTTTGTGTATTCTGAAATATCCCCTTAATGTCTGCCACTGCATCTCTATTGACCTATCCCTTAACCTACTTTGCCAGTTCACTTTAGCTAGCTCTGCTTTCATGCCCTCATAATAGCTCTTATTTAAGTTTAAAATACTAGTCTTAGAACCACTCTTCTCTCCCTCAAACTGTATGTCAAATTCAATCATGTTATGATCGCTGCTACCTAGGGTGCCTTCACGATGAGTTCATTAATTAATCCTGTCTCGTTGCACAATACCAGGTCTAGCACAGCCTGCTCTCTGGTTGGCTCCAGAACGTGCTGTTCTAAGAAGCTATCCTGAAAACATTCTATGAACTCCTCATCTAGGCTACCTTTTCACATCCTGTGCTGCAGGCCCAGTCTGGCAGATATGTCCTTTAGGACTTGGCCAGCTCAGTCAGTAGTGGTGCTACTGAGCCACATTAACAGCAGCTAAGGTTTCTGCAGCTCTGTTGGGAGACAACTCGAAGAACTTTACCTTAAAGAGGAAAGGCAGAGAGAACAGGGTCATTCCCAGGTACAGCCACCACCTACACATTCACCTCTAAGTCACTCACCATCCTAACTTGGAACTACATTGCCATTCCTTCAATGCCGCTGGGTCAAAAATCCTTGGATATAAACATTTACATTTCTGGGCCGGGATTTTGTGAGGCCCCCTGAGGTGGGGTTGGAGGTGATGGGATGCTGGGATGGGGTGGGGGTCATGAAGTATCGTGAGGAGGGGGCGGGGGGACGGAGGTGGGGAGGAGGGCCCATTGCCTCCCCATCACCAAGCGATCTTCCCGGGTGTAGGACAGGCTGACGCTGACCTTCCCACCTGATGCCAATTAAGGGTCAATTAAGGGCCAATTAAGGGCCTGGTTCCGCCGCCGCTGGGATCTTAGCAGCGGGAGGGGTTCTCCGCTATGTGGGGAGGAGGCCTTGTAGAATGAGGCAGGCTTGGAAGGGAGGTCCCTCCTCCGTGGGCAATTTGTGGCCCACAGCGGACCCCCACCCGGAACAACTTTACCCTCCAGAGACCCATCCCCCGGACTGAATGACTACCCCCCCAACCCCCTTGCCAGGGCCTTCCAGACTGGCCCAAGTGACTCACCTTGCCTCACCTCCAGGGTTCTACCGCTAGGCCTGAGTCTGAGGCTTCTGCAGTACCTGCAGTGGCCACCGCTCCCATAGCAACTGCCTATTCTGCTGAGCTGCCAGCCTTCTGATTGGTCAGGAGCTCTTGGAGTCGGGATACCTATCCCTTTAAAGCAGGTTTTTCCAACATAGGATCTGGCCTGCCAAAGGTTTCCATCCGGCCCACGGATGTAAACTGTACCCTGGGTTGTTCCTCATCCTAACCAGGGGATTGTGACAGCAGATGAGAAATTTCCCATTGTCAGACCGGCTTTTAAAAAACATCCTGATTAATTTTCAGAGCTGACAGGTGCTGACATTGGGAACAATAGTTTCCCAACTTCGGAGAGATTTGGGGTTTTCCGGCGGGTTGCGACTGTTTTTTAAAAATCCAAATCCGTCCTGAGTTGAGAAATGGCTGTTCCCAATGTCAGAGGCTCTCAGCTCTGAAGCTAACCTGTAATCTTTTAAAAAAAAACCTGACTGACCATCTGCTGAGGGTTCCCGCTCCCTGCAACATTCAGAGAGAGGGGGCGGGCGGAGGGTGGGGGGGGTACAGAGAGAGGGGGGGGCAGAGAGAGAGGGGAGGCAGAGAGAGAGAAAGTGGGACAGAGAGAGAGAGGGGGAACAGAGAGAGAGAAGGGGACAGAGAGAGAAAAAGGGGGGACAGGACAGGGCAGGGGGGAACACAGAGAGCGAGGATGACACAGAACAGGGGGTGAACAACACAGAGAGGGGGGACACGGAGAGAAAGATCGACAGACAGAGAAGGGGACAGAGCGCGATCAAGATCACTCCTGACAGAATGACGTCTATCTGGAATATTCAGCATTGCTACAACTAGTGTGCAGGATAGCATTGACTACTTGTGCAAGCAAAAAAATGCCCGGTATCTCACTAAATCAGTGTCCAATATAGTGAAGAAAGTAAGTCAATAAATTAGTTTTCTCATTTAAAACTTCTTCACAAAAATGTACATTTGTTGTTGTTTTGATTCATAGTATGGTAAATTTTTAAAGCCTTTATATTTCCGAAATTATCTCTCTGTCCCCCTATGTCAGAGAAAAATTGTAATGTGGACCCCACGCGAAAAGGTTGGACAATCCTGCTTTAAAGACTTTAAAGGGGCAGGGAACCTGCCTCCTGAAACTTTGATTTAAAAAGACTGGAGGATCGTTCTGGAAGGCAGGGTGGGGGAGGGGCACGGAAAGGCAGAGGTACGGTTGCCCCTGCCTTTTTCGCCCAGTAGCAGGTGCCCCCCGTCCAGCACAAAATCCTGCCCCTGGTGTCTGTGGGTGGAGAGTATTTGGGTATCCTTAATTAGATCCTATTTCCAATGATGGTGGGTAGGTGAGGTTGAGAGTTGAGCGATATGGTAGGACGGTGGGTTAAACTATCAGAATAGGAATGCAATGAATGATGCAGCCTTGTTGTTGCACTTGTCTCTTTTCCCCTGAATTGAATGTATTCTGCTGTCTTGTTAATGAAAGAAATTAGAGAGCAATCAATAACATTATTTTCTTATTCTCGAACACATTTACCTCTGGCTTAGCCTCAAGCACAACATACAGTTCTCGATCATCTGTTGTGACCCCATGGGACCAGCGCAGTGTTTGCACAATGAATCTTTTACAATTTCTTACCTAGTTCTGTCAGTGTAAGTACACAGACCTCATCAGAGATGTTATTGCTACTGCATCATTTAATTAGGAGCGAGACTGATAGTCAACAATTAAAAACAAGAGCTTGACTTCAAATCACCATTTCCCCAACAAAGACAGCGTTTGAACCACAGGGACTCAAGTGAGAAAGAAATGGCCAATGTGGAACGCAGCCATACAAAGCAGGAGGTCACAGCTTTGATGTCTGGTCTGCGCTGAGTTATCTGACTTTAGTTCAGTTGACTGATTTAAGGTAATTGGCAAAAGAACTGATGGCAACATGAGTCATAGAGTCATTTATGGCAAAGAAGGAGGCTATTCAGCCCATCATGTCCATGCTGGCTCTCCATGGAGCTATGCAGTCAGTCCCACACCCCCATTCAATCCCCCTAGCCCTGCAAGTCTATTTCTCTCAGATCCAACTTCCTCTTGAAGTCATTGATCGTCTCCACTTCCATCACCCTTGTGGGCAGCGAGTTCTAGGTCATCACCACCCACTGTATGAAAATAGTTCTTCCTCATATTCCCCCTGCATCTCTTGCCCAAACCTCAATCTGTGTCCCTTAGTCCTCACATCATTAGTTAATGGAATCAATTTTTCCTTGCCTAACTTAACTAAAATCTTGAACACATCTATTAAATCTTCCCTCAATCTCCTTTGTTCTAAGGAGAACAACCCCAGCTTTCCCAACCTAAGGGCGGCACAGTGGCGCAGTGGTTAGCACCGCAGCCTCACAGCTCCAGCGACCCGGGTTCAATTCTGGGTACTGCCTGTGCGGAGTTTGCAAGTTCTCCCTGTGTCTGCGTGGGTTTCCTCCGGGTGCTCCGGTTTCCTCCCACAGCCAAAAGACTTGCAGGTTGGTAGGTAAATTGGCCATTATAAATTGCCCCTAGTATAGGTAGGTGGTAGGGGAATATAGGGACAGGTGGGGATGTGGTAGGAATATGGGATTAGTGTAGGATTAGTATAAATGGGTGGTTAATGGTCGGCACAGACTCGGTGGGCTGAAGGGCCTGTTTCAGTGCTGTATCTCTAAACCTAAATCTAACCTTGTAACTAAAATTCCCCCATCCCTGGGACCATTCTGGTAAATCTCCTCTGCACCTTTTTATACTTTTTTACACAGCACGTGGTTAAGATCTGGAATGCACTGCCTAAGAGTGAGGTGGAGGCAGATTCAATCCATCCTTCAAAAGGGAATTGGATAATTATCTGAACAAAAAAAATTTGCAGGCTGGGGTGGGGGGGGTGGGGGGGGGGGGTGCGGGGGGGCGGGGTGTGGAAGGGCAGAGGATTGGGACTAGGTAAGTTGTTCTTGCAGAGAACTGGCACAGACACGATGGGCTGAATGGCCTCCTTCTGTGCTGTAACCATTCTATGATTCTATGACCTCATAGGATAAGGATAGGGTGAGAAAATCTGCCAGTGTGTACACTCTTGATGCTACACAATAACATCTGTTCTACACACCAGTGAGTGTCAGGTAAGAACAACAGCATCTCATATTTATATAGCGTCTATAATGTATTAAAACAACCCAAGGCCCTTCACAGGAATGTAATCGGACAAAAACTGACATGGAGTCGAAGAATGAGATACTAGGAGGGGGATTAAAAGCTTGGCCAAAGGAGTTGGTTTTAAGCATTGCCTTAAAGAAGGATAGAGAGAGGTGGACAGGTTTAGGGAGGAAATTCCAGAGCTTGGAGCCCAGGCAACTGAAGGCACGTCTGTCAATGGTGGAGTGATTAAAATTGGGGATGTTCAAGAGGCCAGATTTAGAGGAGGGCAGTTACCTCGGAGGGTTTCAGGGTTGGAGGAGATTACGGAGATAGGGAGAGGGAGACCACGGAGGGATTTGAACACAAGGATGAGAATTTTAAAATTGAAGTGTTGTCGGACCAGGAGTTAATGAGGGTCAGCGAACACAAGGGTGATGGGTGAGTGAGACTTGGTGCAGGTTAGGACATAGGCTTGTTAACCAACACCCTTGGAAGATTCAGTTCCTTCTTGAAACGTAAGATGGTGAAGTAGCTGAGGTAATGTAGACACTTTGTGAACCTGAATACTTGATGGATTTGTTTAACACAGCAATCAATATCGAGGAAATCAAAGATGGAGCTTGGCTCATGAAAATGTCTCCAACTCGACTCATGACCTTGGACAGAGAGATATCATAATCAGGAAGACACTCAGACAATGGGAGATGAGACCTTTGCAACATCAGCAATGGGAGAGGCAGAGATGAATCTTGAATTGATGCCGACTGTGGAAATGTTGGTTTTTGCTCACTGTACAGAAGCCGGATGACTCAATACGACAACAGGAATATGAAGAGTGTCAGATGACAAACTCCTGACCATCTGCACAAATTACTAATTGTATGGAAACATTTGTTGGCTCCCACAAGTCTTCTGTCTTTCATTCAAGGTAGTGACTAGTACTGAGCTATGGTTTCACGTCAGTTCAGTCATTTGCCCAAATGACTATTCTTGATATGGTGATGCAGCTGATTGATGTGCCCCTGTTGTCACGTCAGCTGAGACAAGCTACCTCAACAATGATCAGGGACCAATGCCTGCAACGGTTTAGCCCTGGGCAGTGCAATTACATTGTGAGCTGCTGGTGGAGGTTTGTCATTTCCCACCAGTTTCAAAATTGAATGTTAACCAGTGACATTAGGTTCTGAGTTTGTAGAAAGAGCCAGTTCATTTACATCAGGGATGTACCAAATTCGTTTCCAAAAGTCCTAGATGGGAAAGTGTCCCTGACAGGAAAAGGTCCACTAGTAGGCAAAAAAGGCTAGGATCCAAGAGAGATGCAATCCTTCAGTTGTGTCCCCTGGTGGAACATTGGCGAAGGACCAGACTTGAGGGAAGACAAGGAAATGATTACTGTATTTCTCAGCTGCAGAAATAAGTAAATACCCAACTGATAAAAGACTAGCATTTATTTTGGTATCATCTTTCATGACCTCAGGATTGACAAAGTGCTTTTAAAATGTAGTCAATGTTGTAATACAGGAAATGCTGCAGCCAGTTTGCACATAGGAAGGTGCTACAAACAGAAATGAGAAATTAACTAGCTAATCTGTTTGACTGATTTCAGTTGAGGGATAAGTATTGACCAGGACACTGGTGAAAACGCCACTGCTCTTCCTTGTAATAGTGCCATGAGATCTATTTTACAGACAGGGCCTCAGTTTAATATCTCATCCAAAAGACAGGACCTCTAACAGTATAGCACTCCCTCAATACCACATCAGGAGTGCCAGCCTGGATTATTATGCTCAAGATTCTGGAGCAGGACTTTAAACGTACAACCTTCGCACTCAGAGGCAAGAGGGCCACTCAATGATCCAAGGCTGACAGACTGAAGTTAGGGCCTGAAAATTTGCATTATATCACCTCATTGCATTTCTGTTTAAGTCTGAACTTTGTGCTGAATTATATATGACCTTATCTCCCAATGCTCTCTCAGTGCACCATCATTGTGTAATGAGCTGTGTTATGAGGTGTTGTTATGCTACATTTGCAGTAAAACATTCAATGTCAATTCTGTGAAACTGGCTTCTTTTCCTCACAGAATGTTTTAGTTAATTATAACCCGAATTTCCTTGTGGCCCACCTCCCCACACTTGTGGTTCTTGATAGATTGGTTGCTGTGTGCATGTCTCTGTTTCCATTCCTGGCTTGCCCAGCTATACATTCACTAGGTTTCTCTCTGTTTGCTGTTTAAGGAGAGAAATCAAGTGAATTAAGAATCAGGGCTTTCCCAATCTCTATTATCAATTTAAAAAGCTACATTAACATTTATGGGCTGAATTTACAGAATAATGCTGCTGGTCGGGAGCCTCGCCTACTTGTTAGGAAGTAGGGTAGTGTAATGGTTCTATTACTGGACTAATAATAATCCAGAGTTAACATGAGTTGTTAACTTGTTAACATCAAAGAAACTGAACCACATTACAGGAAGGCCATAATTGCTCTGGAGGGAGTACAGAGGACATTTACAAGAATGTTGCCAGGGCTTGAACGTTGCAGCTATGAGGAAAGATTGGATACGCTAGGGTTGTTTTCCTTAGAACAGAGGCGATTGAGGGGTGACTTAATTGAGGTGTACAAAATTATGAGGGGCCGAGATAGAGTAGAGAGGAAGGACATGCTTCCCCTAGTGGAGAGGTCCATTATCAGGGGACACAGATTTAAGGTGATTGGTAGAAGGGTTAGAGGGGACATGAGGAAAAACTTTTTCACCCAGAGGGTGGTGGGTGTCTGGAATTCACTGCCAGGATCGGTGGTGGAGGCAGAAACCCTCAACTCTTTGAAAAGGTACCTGGACCTGCACCAGAAGTGCTGTAACCTGCAAGGCTACGGACCAGGTGCTAGAAGGTGGGATTAGATCGGGCGGCTAGTTTTTTCAGCCGGTGCAGGCACGATGGGCTGAATGGCCTCCTTCTGTGCTGTAATTTTCTATGGTTCTAACATGATTCTTAGGAAAAGAATGCTGAGGTGCTACATTTTGTCAACTATGTTATATGCCTCGGAGACATGGACAACAAACAGAGACTATTGAGGATGCTCCGCATATCCTACACAGACAGAAAGACTAATGAGGAAGTGCTGGAAATGGCTGGAAAAAAGAGGAAATTATTGCATAACATCAAAGAGCGAAAGATACAATATTTCAGGCACAACATTAGAGCAGAAGGCAGACAGAAACACTCACTGGAAGGAAAGATCAACAGAAAAAGGAGGGAAGCAGAGAAGAAAATGGATGACAGATATAATGGAATGGATGCAGTTGATCTATGCAAAATGCATAAGGACAGAGAGGTGGGGATCCATGGCAGTCAATCTTCTGGGAAGACAATGACACAAGTGAATGAATGAACATGAGTTCAAATCCCACTGTGACAAATTAAGGTCATGTGGAAATAAAAAACTGGCATTGGTAAATGTGACCATGAAAATGATGGGTTGTCATAACAACCCAGCTGATTCACTAGTATCTTTTTAGGAAAGGAAACTATTCCTTATTCCATTTGGGGCTTATATCTCACTCTAGTCCCACACCAAATGCTTGACTCTGTACTGATGAAAGGTCACAGACTTGAAAAGTTAACTCTGTTTCTCTCTCCAGTTACTGCCAGACCTGCTGAGTATTTCCAGCACTTTCTGTTTTTATTTCAGATTTCCAGCATCCACAGTATTTTGTTTTTCTATTGTTGACTCTTTAATTGCCCTCTGAAGTGACCCAGGAAGCCCCTCAATTCGAAGACCTGAGATCGATGGATTTTTGGACACTTAGGAAATAAGGGATAAGGGTGAGTTGAGGTCGAGGATCAGCTACAATCGTACTGAATGGCAGAACAGGCTTGAGGGGCCGAATGGAGTACTACAGCTCCTAATTCTTATGTTCTTATGTAAGACACACCACCACCTTCACAGGATGGACAGTAAATGCGAGCAATGCCAGTGACGCCCACATCCCTAGAATGAACTTCAGTTTTGTATGCAGTGCACCTGCAAGTTGCTGATATATACAATCTGCTGGGAGGGTGCATTCATAAAACTAGCCCAATAAAACATAACATGACTGAGAGCTAAATTGATCGGAGCATTAGTGAGATTGGCCCTCAAGCAAGACACTCTAGCATTGTGATCCTGACAGCAAAGATTTCGCAACACTGAGCTAGGCAAAAAAAACAAAGGGCTTCTTGAATGTAATAATTCAGGTGATACTAATGTTTCTGCAGCTGTGTCTCATTAAGTTTCTCCAGTAGTTTGTGAATATTTACTTGAACGTTTGTGTCTGGGTCTGGGAATTGCTGCAGGAAATGAGAAAAAGTGACAGGCTGATTGGAAAACAGTTGGGAGTTTGGGTCACCTGTTTTACATTTTGCATGGGTTTAACGTATACAAGGTTTAACATGCACACAGTTTAACATGTACACGACTTACTATGTATATAGTTAACATACGTAGGTTTAAAATGTATAGGTTTAACATATACACGGTTTAACATGCAAACGGTTTTGGGCTTTTTCCAATTGCTTTTGTGGAGTGATTGAGTGTCTGTGTTAAACACCAACATCCTCTGAAGGACCAGTGCAGGAAATATGCTGCCTCAGAACGCTGCAGTTTCAAATGGAAACACAGACCAGCCCCCTTTCAATAACTGATCTGGTTTTTGTAGTTCTGCTTCCCTGGGTTACACAGCACTCACAAGGAATGAACAGAGCATCCCCCAAAGTTAAAGAGTGCAAATGAAATCATCATCTCCCTGCATGGCTTCAATGTTGCAATGGATTTCAAAGTATTTTCAAAGGGAGTGGGTCCCTATACAGGATTCAGCTCATCAATGGTCTCTAAAAAGTAATGATCATTTACAAAGCTATTGATTGCACCAATACTGCATCTTACAATGTGCTGTATTTTACCATTCACAAGTAGAACAGTTAAAAACAACTAGTTAGCGTTAAACCCTGCACATGCCAAACTGTGTGAGCAGATGATTCGAATTGGGCACTGCATTGATTTTATAATTGAGAAAGCAAGCTGAAGAGTAAAAGAAAAGAAAGACTTTCATTTCTATAACATCTTTCATGACCTGAGATGTCCTAAAGCAATTCAAAGCCAATGAAACAATTTTGAATGTAGTCACTGTTATAATGTAGGAAAGACAGCAGCCAATTTGCATACAGCAAACTCCCACAAACAACGATGTGATAATGACCAGATAATCTGATAATATTGGTTGAGGGGTAACTCCACTGTACTCCTTCAAAATCGCAGCCATGGGTTCTGAGTTAGAAGGTTGTGGGTTCAAGTCCATTCCAGAGACTTGAGCACAAAATCCAAGCTGACACTCCCAGTGCAGTTCAGTACTGGGGGAGTGCTGCACTGTTGGAGAGTCAGTACTGAGGGAGTGCTGCACTGTCGGAGGGGCAGTGCTGAAGGAGTGCTACACTTTCGGAGGGTCAGTTCTGAGGGACTGCTGCACTGTCGCGGGGTCAGTACTGGGGGAGTGCTGCACTGTTGGAGAGTCAGTGCTGAGGGAGTGCTGCACTGTTGGAGAGTCAGTACTGGGGGAGTGCTGCACTATCAGAGGGGAACTACTGAGGGAGTGCTGCACTGTCGGAGGGTCATACTGAGGGAGTGCTGCACTGTCAGAGGGTCATTACTGAGAGAGTGCTGTAGTGTCAGATGTGCTGCTTTTGAGATGAGATATTAAATCCCGGCCCGCCTGCCCTCTCAGAAGTTTGCACAAAATTTGAGGCAAGTTTGTCAAAAACTCTAAGGCTTTGACAACAGTTCAAGAAAAATAAGTTTTATTTGTTTTTGAAAATTATATTCTATTCAATTTCCCCTCGCAAACTTGTCAAAAAATACATCTGCTTGGAATAAAGATGGAATGAAACCTTCACATTGTCACTTTCCACCTTCCCATTCATGGTAACCTTAGAAATTAGAACAAAACAAACAGAGAAGATTTAATAAACAGGCCTAAAAGCAGCCTTTGACATTCTGTATTCACCAGGGGCATCCGGCATGTGTAATTCAGCAACAATTTCTGCATATTCTCCTTGTATTAAAAAGTTTCCAGCCACCAAGGTCATATCATCTTTCAGTTCTCAAGTTAAAAATACACCTCTCTGGGTGCACTGTTAATTAAAGAAAGCTTTGTTCCTGATAGTTAAATTATATGAACACACGTTGTACTGTAAGCACAGAAAAGAACCCTGAGTACAGCTGATGGCTGAATAGTGCTGCTCTCTCTCTTAACCACAGTTTGGGGCTGTAACTAATCCATGGTCCCCACTGGCTGCATAATTAAAAGGGTAAGTCTTTGTGAAAGATGAAGTACAGAAAATGTTTAGTACACAGAAGTAATTTGACTAACAAGTGCACACTTCCTTTTGTTTATTGATTGATTTCAAAACACGGACTCCTTGTCATATATCCCTCTTAATCCATTTCTCCAGAATCACCAGCTGCACTTTTTGCTTTAATAGTCTTTCCTAGTACACTGTGTTTGGTAAACCTTAACACAATGCAAGCAATGCAATGATGTAAAGTCACACAGAGATGCATCATCACTTTACTAGATATCAATGTGTCCGAAATGGCACACAGTGACCCATCCCCCCCAACTCCAAATAGATTTGCAGAGATGAGGGACCTCAATTATGTGGAAAGACCAAAGAAGCTGTAATTGTTCTTCTTCGGGCAGAGGTTAAGGGGAAATTTAATAGAGGTGCTCAAAAATCATGAGGGGTTTTGATCGAATAAATAAGGATAAATGTTTCCACTGGAAGGAGGGTTGGTAACCAGAGGACACAGATTTAAGATAATTTGCGAAAGAACCAGAGGGGGAGATGAAGAGGCATTATTGTTAAAGAGAGTTGTTGTGATCTGGAACACGCTGCCTAAAAGGGCGGTAGAAGCAGATTCAATAGTAACTTTCAAAAGGGAATTGGATAAATACTTGAAAAGGAAAGGATTATTGGGGAAAGAGCAGGGGAGTGGGACTAATTGAATAGCTCTTTCAATGAGCCAGTACTGGCTGTATCATTCAATGGAGATGCTTCTTCCTTCAATACACAAGGGCAACAAAAAGGAAACATCAGCAAGTAGATTCTGAAATAAGTTTAACATTTACACAGTGGATACCATTGGCCCTGGAGGATGCAATGTGTTTGCATATCGAGAAATACATAAATACACACTTTAAAAACAAACTAACGCAGCAGGTTTGTAATTTTCTTCCCTGAGAGTTGGCTTTACTAGTGGGAAATAAGGTCATTTCAGGCCAAAATTGGAAATAACTTCTAGAGAACTAAACTGCATTCTTTAAGGGCATCTAACGTGTCCATTTTCATATAAATGCACCAGGTAAAATACAACAAAGGCCTTTTCATAAAATGGACAATATTTTGGTCCATGTTTGAATAAACTCACACCTCTGATAAAAAATATTATTTACAAATTAATTTGGTCACAGTAGAAAAATATAACCGCAGACTGGGATTAAACACTACAGCCCTCAGGCACTGGGGCTGCTGTCTCACGGCCCAGAGTCCTCACACAATCACTTTGGTGAAAATCTCAAGTTGTCCAGCTGAGCTGTCAAATCCTGGGAGCCAACTTCTACCTAATGGGGGAGGTGGAAAGGAGGAGGAGGGAGAGGAAGAGGGGAGGAAGGGAGAGAGGTGGGGGAAAGGAGAGGAGGAGGGGGGAGGGGTGGACAAGAAGGAGGGGAGGAAAGGAAGAGGAGAAGGGGAGATGAGGGAGGATGACAAGTGGGTGAGGAGGATGAGGAGGAGGAGGAACGGGGAATGGGGGACGAAGGAAGAGGAGGGGAGAGGAAGAGGGAAGGGCAACGGGGAGGCGAAGGTAGAAGATGGGGAGAGGAAGAGGAGGAGGAGAGGAGGAGGGGAAGAGGAGGAAGGGAGGAGGAGGCATGGAGGAGGAGAAGAGGGGGAGGGGAGGAGGAGAGGGGAGTGGAGGGGGAAGAGGAGGATGAGAAGGTGAAGAGGAGGGGAGGAGGAGGGGAGATTGGGAGGAGGAGGAATGGAGGAGGAAGGGAAGGGAGAAGGGGAGGAGGAGGATGAAGGGAGAGGAGGAGGATGAAGGGAGAGGAGGAAGATGAAGGGAGAGGAGGAAGATGAAGGGAGAGGAGGAGGAGGAGGAGGAGAATGAAAGTATGGGAGGAGGGGGAGGAAAGTGACACAATTAATTTCATTAAAAAATGTTGCATATTTACATTTTTGTAAAACATTCGAACCCATTGTACCCTGCATAGAGATGAAAAGAACTCATCTCAACACAATTCACACCCACAAAACAGGAGCAAATTCAATAGTGACTGTCTATTGGAAACTGGATAAATACTTGAAAAGGAAACATTTGCAGGTATAGAGAAAGAGCATGGAGAGTGGGATCGCTCCATCAGAGAGGTACAGGTAGGATGGGCCTCCTTCTGTATCATTTTGAATCCTTGCCCTTGTTCCAATTTCCAATGCTGCAGTTTTGTCTTGTACCATCTGTAAATGTGGGTCGATTTAAATCAGGCAGTAATGATAAACAAGCCAGATTTGACCTGAGGAATATCTTTTTATATACCAGACAAATCATCAGGGGAAATTGAGGTAATCATCGTTAAGAACTCGCAAGTTTATCTCTTACCTGTTTTAAATTGACGAGCATCATCATTAAATACAATGGCACATACAGTTCTGAGTTCTGTATTTCTTACAGGTCTTATTATCAGGGACTCCTTAAGATGTACCAAATCAATTTTTTTGTGTCTTGCTTAAGTAAATATTGGATTTTCCTACTGCTGTGGGAACAGGAAACTCAAGGCAATTTTCCACAATTATGACCTATGTCCTTCTTTCAAGATAGAGGAGTTCAGGTTTGGATTATTCTGCAACTTACTGTTGTGGATTGTGATGCCATTGTTAGATCTATCAAACTGAGAGGTCCCACTCCCATCACTGCACAAAGGGGCCCAACTTAGACAAGCCATTGAGGTAATGAGAATAAGATTCATAAGGGGCTTGACAGGGTAGATGTTAAGAAACTGCTTCCCATGGCTGGAGAGTCTAGAACTAGGGGGAATAGTCTCAGGATAAGGGGTTGGCCATTTAGGACTGAATGAGGGCTGTGATTCTTTGGAATTCTCCATCCTGGACAGCTGTGGATGCTCAGCCATAGAATATATTCAAGACTAAGAACTCTAGATTTTTGAACACGAAGGGAATGAATGGATATGAGGATTGGGTGGGAAGGTGGATTTGACGTAGATCAGCCATGATCTTATTAAATATTGGAGCAGACTTGAAGGGCTGAATGGCCTCCTTCGGCACCTGTTTCTTGTCTTAATCAATGAGTATGATGTTACCAGTTCACCTGCTACATCAAATAAAAACTTTTAGGGCTGCTGAATCTTTTGTTTTGATTTTTCACAAGGAATGTTATGGGCAAGGAAAGGCCAGTGAGCAGTTTCAGACACAGTCAGCTTGGTTTTGGAGAGCCGGTGGGGCCAGGCAAAGGCGGTGGGAAATCACCTCGGCCATTCAGAGCCACACCAATGGCTCTGCTTAACGGCGCTCGATCAATTAATAGCCCGGCACTGGGATCCCCGTCCCTTTAAGGACTGGGATCCCGCCTCCAAGAGCTGCTGGCCAATCACAGGGCCAGCAGCTCAGTGGTATGGGCAGTGCCACCATGAGCGGTGGCCACTGCTGGTACTACAAGAGGCCTTGGACCCCTGCCCAGTGCTGGAGACTGGGACCTAAGGTAAGTGTAGCAGGGCCACCGGAGCCAGTCTGGCAGGCCCTGGCAATGGTGGGCATTGAGTTCAGGGGGAAGGAGGTTCAGGGAAGTGGGTAGCTTTCCACCAGGGGCCATTAGTGGGCCCACTGCTTGCCCATGGAGGAGGGCAAGTCCGCAGGGAGGTTGTGTTGTTTTACTGGCTGATTGCCCCTTGTGGTGGAGGCTCCTCTGTCACTGGCTTAATTCCAGCTGCGATGGCAGAGGCCCTTAAGGGCCTCAATTGGCCTCTGGGTGGGAAGGCCACAGGCCCTCCACCCCCCGCCTCTCGTTGCAATTTCATGGGCCCCCCAACCTCCTAGCTTGTCTCCGGGGTGCCCATTAAATTCAGCCCATGTGTCAGCATCAAACACTCTGGGATAGATGCAGAGTAAAGCTCCAAAAACAGGCCTCAGATCCAACCTGCACCAGGGTGGTATTGCTGACTGTTTCCCACAGCAACTTCCCTTCCAGCTGACTGAGTACCGTTGCCAATTTTTTCAATATTTGTTCTTGGTGACACACATCCTGGTTTCCTAGTGTTGGTCACTGTTAGAGGGCATTAAGAGTCAACCAAATAGGGTAGGGGTGACAGGACCCTTTCCCTCAAGAACAATAGTGAACCAGTTGGGTTTTTACAACAATATGACAGCTTTCATGGATGTTTTTGAATGTCTGCTCACACAGTCAGACATCATAAGAACATACGAACATAAGAAATAGGAGCAGGAGTAGGCCATTCAGCCCCTCAAGCCTGCCCTGCCATTCAATAAGATCATGGCTGATCTACCCCAGACCTCAACTCCTCTTTTGTGCCAGCTCCTCATAGCCCTCAACTCCCCGATATTTCAAAAATCTATCTACCTCCTCCTTAAATACATTTAGTGACCTAGCCTCCATCACTCTCTGAAGCAGAGAATTCCAGAGATTCACCACCCTCTGAGAGAAGAAATTCCTTTGCATGTCAGTTTTAAATGAGTGTCTCCTTATTCTATAACTATGTCCCCTAGTTCGAGATTCCCCCACTAATGGAAACGTCTTCTCAACATCTACCCTGTCAAGCCCCCTCAGAATCTTGTATGTTTCATCAAGATCACCCCTCATTCTTCTAAACTCTAACGAATAAAAGCCTAACCTTTTTAACCGTTCTTGATAAGTCAACCCCTTCATCCCAGGAATCAGCCTAGTGAATCTCTTTTGAACTGCCTCCAATGCCAGTATATCCTTTCTCAAATACGGAGACCAAAACTGTACGCAGTACTCCAGGTGTGGCATCATCAACACCCTGTACAGTTGTAACAAGACTTCCCTATTTTTAAACTCCAACCCCCTAGCAATAAAGGCCAAAATTCCATTTATCTTCTTAATTACTTGCTGCACCTGCATGCTAACTTTTTGTGTTTCATGCACAAGAACACCCAGATCCCTCTGTGCTGCACTTTTTTGTAGTCTCTCTCCATTTAAATAATAGTCGGCCTTTTATTACTCCTACCAAAGTGCATGACCTCACATTTTCCTACATTAAACTCCATCTACCAAGTTTTTGCCCACTCACTCAACCTATCTATATCCCCTTGCAGATTCCTTATGTCCTCATCACAATATGCCCTCCTACCTATTTTTGTAGCGTCAGCAAATTTGGATATATTACACTCTGCCCCTCCTCCAAGTCATGAATATAGACAGTAAATAATTGAGGCCCTAGGACTGATCCTTGTGGCACTCCACTAGTTACGTCTTTCCAACCTGAAAAAGACCCATTAATCCAGACTCTCTGTCTTCTGTGAGTTAACCAATCCTCAATCCATGCTAATACATTACCCCCAATACCATGAGCTTCGATCTTGTGCAATAATCTTTTATGTGGCACCTTATCAAACGCCTTCTGGAAATCCAAATACACTATATCTACCGGTTCCCCTTTATCAACTCTGCTTGTTATATCCTCAAAGAACTCTAGCAAATTTGTCAAACATGATTTCCCTTTCACAAAACCATGTTGACTCTGTTGGATTGCGTTAAGCTTTTCTAAATGTCCTGCTATTTCTTCCTTAATAATGGACTCTAGCATTTTCCCAATGACCGATGTTAGGCTGACTGGGCTATAGTTTCCTGCCTTTTGTCTCCCTCCCTTCTTGAACAAGGGCTTCACATTAGCGGTTTTCCAATCCGCTGAGACCCTCCGGAATCCAGTTCTGGAATATCTCAACCAATGCCTCCACTATCTCTGCAGCCACTTCCTTTAAAATCCTTGGATGCAGACCATCAGGTCCTGGCGACTTGTCTGCCGTTAGTCCCATTAGTTTGTCAAATACTTTGTCCCTCTTGATAGAGACTGTTACAAGATCTTTCCTCCCATTAGCTCCATGCTTATCTGATATCTGTGGGATGTTTATAGTGTCCTCCACCGTGAAGACCGATGCAAAATATTGGTTTAAATTATCTGCCATTTCCCTGTTCCCCATTATTAATTCTCCAATCACATCCTCCAAGGGTCCCACGCTCACTTTAGCTACTCTCTTTCTTTTTATATACCCGTAGAAGCGCGGTGGGCCGAAGGGCCTGTTTCTATGCTGTACGACTCTATGACTCTAAGCTCTTGCTGTTTGTTTTTATATTTCTTGCCAATTTACTTTCATAATCAATTTTCTCTCTCTTTATTAGCTTTTTAGTCATCTGCTGCTGGTTCCTAAAATATTCCCAATCCTCTGGCCTACCACTAGTTTTCGCCGCTTTGTATGCCTTAGTTTTTGATTGGATACTCTCCTCAACCGCCTTTGTTAATCACAGGTGGTTCGTCCTTCTCATCGAGTCCTTCCTTTTGACTGGAATAAATTTTTGCTGAGTGTTATGAAATATCTGCTTAAATGTCCGCTGACCTTCCCCTTAGTCTGTTTTCCCAGCCCGCTTTAGACAACTCTTTCTTCATATCTCTGTAATTGCCCTTGTTTAATTTGAAGACACTGGTTTGAGAACCGAGTTGCTCACCCTCAAACTGAATTTGAAATTCTACCATGTTGTGATCGCTACCCCCTAGAGGATCCTTAACTACGATATTTCATTAATCCTACCTCATTTCACATTGCTAGATCTAAAATAGCCTGTTCCCGGGTAGGTTCTGCAACATATTGCTCTAAGTAACAATCCCTGATACACTCTACAAATTCGTCTTTCATGTTACCTCTGACAATCTGATTTGTACAGCCAATATGTAGATTAAAATCACTCATGATAATTGTAGCGCCCTTCTTACACGCCTCCATTATTTCCCGATTTATACTTTGTCCTACAGTGAGGCAACTCTTCTGGGGCCTATAGACGACTCCCACCTGTGATTTCTTCCCCTTGCTATTTCTTATTTCCACCCAAACCGACTCCACATCACGATCTATTACACCTATATCACTACTCACCACTGCACTGATACCTTCCTTTATTAACAAATCTACTCCACCTCCTTTTCCTTTTTGCCTATTTTTCCGGAACGTCGAATACCCTTGAATATTGTGTTCCCAGTCTTGGTCAACCTACAACCACGTCTCTGTAATAGCTATCAAGTCATATTCATTTATTTCTATTTGTGTCGTCAACTCATCTATCTTGTTACAAATGCTGCGTGCATTATAAAGAGCCTTAAGCTTTGACTTTTTACCATTATCACTCATTCTGGTTCTAATTTCTGCTGCACTCTTCTGTTTATATTTTCTGCCCCTTCCTGTCACACTTTGATTACTGTTTGCCTCTTCACTACCCTGCACCTCTGTTCTCTTGTTTCTTGTTGATTTTTTAAACCCTCCCCCCCAATAATTACTTTAAAGTCCTAGCTACAACCCTAGTTATACGATTCACCAGGGCACTGGTCCCAGCATGGTTCAAATGAAGCCCGTCCCAACAGAACAGCTCTCTCCTTCCCCAGTACTGGTGCCAGTGCCCCATGAATCAGAACCCATTTCTCCCACACCAATCTTTGAGCCACACGTTTACCTCTCTAATCTTATTTACCCTATGCCAATTTGCACATGGCTCAGGTAGTAATCTGGAGATTATTACCTTTGAGGTTCTGCTTTTTAATTTGGCCCCGAGCTGCTCAAAGCCCTTCAGCAAAACCTCTTTCCAAGTCCTATCTATGTCGTTAGTACCTACGTGGACCACGACAACTGGATCTTTCCCCTCCCACTCCAAGTTCCTCTCCAGCCCAGAGAGATGTTCTTAACCTTGGCACCAGGTAGGCAACACAGCCTTCAGGACTCTCTATCTTTGCTGCAGAGAACAGTATCTACTCCCCTAACTATGCTATCCCCTACTACAACTACATTTCTCTTTTCTGCCCCCACTTGAATGGTGCTCTGAACCACGGTGCTGTGATCAGTTTGCCCATCCTCCCTGCAGCCTGTGCGTACGTCCACACTGGGAGCAAGAACATCGTACCTATTGGATAAGGGCACTGGCTGAGGCTCCTCCAAAGCTAAATTCTGGATCCCTGTGCCTGCCTCACCAGCAGTCACACCTTCCTGTCCCTGACCACTGGCCGAATTCAAGGTAGTTAATCTAAGGGGTGTGACTGTCTCCTGAAACAGTGTCCAGGTAACCCTCCCCCTCCCTGATGTGTTACAGTGTCCGCAGCTCGGACTCCAGCTCATCAACTCTGAGCTGAAGTTCCTCGAGCAGCCAACACTTGCTGCAGATGTGGTCACTGTGGATCGCACCGGCGTTCACCAGCTCCCACATACTACAGCTGCAACACATCGCCTGCCCAACCATCTCTATTCTATTTAATTAATTAATTTGGATGTTAAATATTTTAAAAGTGAATTTCTTAACTGTACTCTGCAACTGTAATAACGTCTCCTGATTTAAACCACTTGGCCAATCAAAAGAGACACGGAAGAGATACCCACCAATCACCTACCCGTTTTCCTGTGATGTCACACTTCGGCTCTGACAGGTAGAAACAGGTAGAAGGGGCTCTCTGCCGCTGGTTTTATATCCTGCTGCCGCTGCCCTTCTCAGAATAATACAGCACAGCATGGGGCCATTCGGCCCATTGTGCCTGTGCTCTCTTAGGTAGAGCTATCCAGTTAATCCCACTTCCCTGTTCTTTCTATTGGATTTAATTTCACAACTTGCCATGGTGGGACTGGTCCCCACCCTACCCTCACCAATTAGTCCCAAATTAGGGACAGTTCTGTGCTGTCGACCCATACCCTATTGAAACTGAATCACATGTTATAGCTAAGTACAGAACAGTCTTTCATTGCATCAGTCTGGGCTGAATGTGAATCCACCATGCATGGCCATTGAACGCTCTCTGCCACACAATTACCCACAATGCTCCCTTCTTGACATTCAGCTCACCTACCCATCTTCTCACCATCTCCCCAAGTTCATATGCCTTGTAGACTGAGACGCAATTCCTATCGTATTTAAACCCCTCCTAACCTTGATTGAGGAGCAGAGGGCATTAAGGAGGAAGGAAGGCAGATTCCAATATGAAAGGAATAAAAAGAAATCTAAACGAACCGAGAAAGTTTCATTTCATCATCAGAGAACGAGAGAAACAAAACAATTGCCTCGTTGCTGGATTGCACAATTTCTCCTGTAGCACACTCACTGTCTATTTTACACTCTACTGGCTCTCACCTCCTTTGATAATGCCGTGATATTTAATACACGGCACTGCTTCATTATGATATGATTTTCTTCCAATGTCCTCTGGAAATAAAGGACCTTGCGCTCCTAATTGCTTTCAATTGACAGCAAGTCTGATGTGAGCAGGTTATAAAGGAGACAATCCCACAAAGTCTGCCTTAGTAGCTATCTGAACCTTCCCCTGGGAAATCTGGACAAGAGATGTATCTCTAGACACTATGGATGAGGTGTTATTTGGATGGCTCGAAGATTGAAGTTTGACTATTTGTATTTTTATTGCTCCCTGGGGCTAAGAATCTTAAGCACCATCGTTTCTACTCACGCCCTCAGCCTCTTTCCAGAGGCCCCTACAAATCATTTCCTTTCTGTAAAGCACAGATTGATTTCTGGAATCTTCTATTTTCCTTCAGTCTGCCCCCTTCCTGCGCTATGTTCTGACCACACATTGGCTATCAGCATGTTACATTGAGTAGTTACAAACAGGAAAATTCAACAACTCCCAAAGCAATTGATAAAAGTACAATTTTGTATTAGAATTTCTGAGCTAACAAGGCCAGTGAGCATAAGAAATGGTGCACTAAGGAATTGGAGCAGTTCGGAGGGACCTTTACTCTGTATCCAACCCCGTGCTGTACCTGTCCTGGGAGCGTTTGATGGGGACAGTATAGAGGGAGCTTTACTCTGTATCTAACCCCGTGCTGTACCTGTCCTGGTAGCATTTGTTGGGGACAGTGTAGAGGGAGCTTTACTCTGTATCTAACCCATGCTGTACCTGCCCTGGGAGTGTTGGGACAGTGAGTGCAATCTCTGGACAGTAATACCCACACCCTGACCAATGCAAAATTATTAACCTAAAAATATGAAAAAAGACCTGACTTGCACCAAACTAACAACGGAATACAAATTGCTTAGAATGAAATATTTTTGGCTGTTTTGAAATTCTTTCTTATTCACTAATTTGAATTAACATTTTTTTTTATTCGTTCCTGGGATGTGGGTGTCGCTGGCTAGGCCAGCATTTATTGCCATCTCTAATTACCCTGAAATCTGAAATATAAACAGAAATTGCTGGAAATACTCAGCAGGTCTGGCAGCATCTGTGGAGAGAGAACGTTTCAGGTCGGTAACCTTTCAGCAGAACTGGAAGAAGTTAGAGATTTAACAGGAGGAAGAACAAAGCACAAGGTCTGTTACAGGATGGAGGGCAGGAGAGATTAAATAACAAAAGTGATGGTTCAAGGCAATCGGGGATGGTAATGGGACAAGTAAAGAAACAAAAGATGTGTCTAGAGGAGGTGTAAATCGCCACAGCAGAATAACAGAGGGGAAGGGAATCACAGAAAATCTGATAACAAGGAGAAGGTTCACGTGGCCTGGGAATGTGGAGGAGTAATTTGGGGCGGGGCAGACCCCTGGGGTGAGGACCACCTCAGCCGGCTGTTTACCTAACGGGGAGCCCCATTCCAAGCACCAGCCCCACACCTCTCCACTCCCATTTGCTTGGGTGCAGAATCCTCCATTACCTGCTATCCAAGAAAAAATGGGAACAGTGGTTCAGATCTAAAGTTATTAAATTTAATGTTATCAACAACAACCTGGAATTCTATAAGTACCTTTAACATTGGCACTTCAGGGAGCTTTATCAAACAAAATTTGAAAAGAGAAGGTTCAGGGGTGAGCTAATAGAGGTCTTTAAAATTATGAAAAGTTTTGATTGAGTGGATACAAAGAGAATGTTTCCACTTGTGGGGAACAGCATAACCAGAGGCCATCAATACAAAATAGTCACCAAGTACTCCAGTAGGGAATTCAGTGAAGAAGTGTTTCCTAACTTCTCTCCTGAATAGTTTGGCTCTGATTTTAAGGTTATGTCCCCTTGTCCTAAACTGCCCTCCCACCTACCCACCCCCCGAAGAACAATGGAAAAATCTTCCATCTACACTATCAATTACATTCAAAATCCTGAAGACCTCAATCAAATCATCCCTTAACCTCTATATTCCAGGGAATACAAACATAGTTCATGTAATCTCTCCTCATAATCTAACCTTGGAGCCCTGGTGAACATTTTGGTCAATCTGCCCTACACTCCTTCCAAGGACAATATATTCTTTCTAAGGTGCAGTATCTAATACGTACATAGTAATCCAGATGTGGTGTTACCAGGGTTTTGTACATCCATAGAAAAGAATTCTCAACATTATACTCTAGTCCTCTAGTTATAAAGGTTAACATTCCATTAGCCTGTTTGAATATCTTTTGTACCGAACTGCAACATTTTAGTGATCTATGTACATGAACCACTAAAGTTCATTGCATAAGGTAGCATAGTGGTTATGTTACTGGACTAGTAATCCAGTGGCTTGGACTAATGATCCTAACCCATGAATTCAAATCCGACTGTGGAAGCTGGGGAGTTTAAATTCAATTAATTAAATAAATCTAAAATTAAAAAGCTAGTATCAGTAATGGTAGCTATGAAACTATTGGATTGTTGTAAAAACCCATCTAATTCACTAATGTCCCTACTCAGTCTGGCCTACGTGTGACTCCAGACTCACAGCAATGTGGTTGGCTCTTAACTTCATTCTGAAATGGCCGAGCAAGACACTCTGTTGTATTCAAGAAGGTGGCTCACTATCACCTTCTCAAGTGCAAAAAGGGATGAGCAATAGTGCTGTTAGTTGAATGAATAAAAACACCCTCTAGTGTTTCACCATTTAAAAAGTACTCAGATCTATCCTTTATTGGCCCAAAATGGATGATCTCACATGTACTTGTGTTGAAATCCATCTGACACAGTTTTGCCCACTCACTTAATCTACCAATGTTTCATTGTAATTTTATGCTACAGTCTACACTGCTTACAATGCCACCAATTTTTGTCTTATCGACTAACTTAAATATATGGCTCTGTATTGTGTTATCTAAGTCATTAACAAATATAGTGAATAATAGAGGTCCCTATACAGATCCTGGAGGGACACCACTAGTCACTTCCACCCAATTCGAGTATATATCCATTATCCCTACTCTCGGTCTTCTATCACCTAACCAATCTCTTAACCAGGTTAATAATTTGCTTTCAATTCCATGAGCTTTAGTTTTAGCAAATAGTCTCTTATCTGAAATTTTATTGAATGCTTTCTGGAAGTCTGCATAAACTACATCCATGGACATTCCCATGTCCACTACTTCAGTTACTTCCTCAAAAAAATCAAATAAGTTCATTAGGCATGAGCTATCCTTTACAAATCTATATTGGCTCCCCCTAATCAGCTCACATTTCTCTGCAGTCACTCTGTCCTTGCTTATAGATTCCGATAACTTCCCCACAACAGATGTTAGACCAACAGGTCTATGATTTCCTGGTTTCTCTCTCACAGCTTTCTTAAATAACAATGAAAGGTAGTTTCCTCTCCTGTACACTCCTGTGTTCCTAAGTTTCCCATTGAAAGTCTGTGATTAACCGAAACACACAATACAGGAACATAATGCATCAACATGTGCCCTTGGAAACTGCTCCCAAGCTCAACACTTTGATTTCTTTGTAGGGAAAGCCCAGATGTGGAACAGCATGCAAATAACAAGAGTTAGTAATGTTGCAATTATCTAAGGCTTTGGTGAGACCACAGCTGGAGTACTATGTACAGTCTTGCCTATGGAAGGATACACTTGCCTTAGAGGGGGTGCAACCAAGGCTCACTACATTGATTCCTGGGATCAGAGGATTGCCCTATGAGGACGACTTGAGTAGAATGGGTCTATACTCTGGAGTTAAAGAAAATGAGAAATAATTTAGAGATACAGCACTGAAACAGGCCCTTCGAGTCTGTGCCGACCATCAACCACCCATTTATGCTAATCCTACTTTAATTCCATATTCCTATCACATCCCCATCTGTCCCTATATTTCCCTACCACCTACCTATACTAGGGGCAATTTATAATGGCCAATTTACCTATCAACCTGCAAGTCTTTGGCATTTGGGAGGAAACCGGAGCACCCGGAGGAAACCCACACAGACACAGGGAGAACTTGCAAACTCCACACAGGCAGTACCCAGAATTGAACCCGGGTCCCTGGAGCTGTGAGGCTGCGGTGCTAACCATTGCGCCACTGTGCCGCCCATCTCAATGAAACATGTAAAATCCTGAGAGGGTTTAACGGGGTAGATGCTGAGAGGCTGTTTTCCCCTGGCTGTAGTGTCTAGAACTAGGGGGTCATAGACTTAGGATAAGGAGTCGACCATTTAGGACTGAGATGAGGAGAAATTTCTTCACTCAAAGGTTGCAAATGTTTGGAATTCTTTACCCCAGAGGGTTGTGGATGTTCATGATAGAGAGCAATAGATTTTTGGGCTATAAGGGAATAAAGGGATATGGGGATCGGGCTGGAAAAGTGGAGATGAGGTAGAAGATCACCCATGATCTTATTGAATGGTGGCGCAGGCTTGAGGGGCTGAATGGTTTACTCCTGTTTCTGTTTCTTATGCTCTTAAATGCAGAAAATCCCCAGATTCCAATAAACATATAAAAGAGTAAGTTGCAGCCTCATGATTGAAGATGCACTACAACCCAGTCTATACAGCATACTGATCTCCCCTTATAATTAAATGGGCTGCACTGAAGGAGGAACAACAACCACAACTGATATTTATATAGAGCCTTTAATGTAATAAAATGTTCTAAGGTGCTTCACAGCAGAATTATAAAACAAAATATGACACAGAGCCACAAAAGGAGATATTTGGTCAGATGACCAAAAGCTTGGTAAAAGCAGTAGGTTTTAAGGAGTGTCTTAAAGGAGGAAATGGAGGTGGAGAGGCCCAGAGGTGTAGGGAGGGTATTCCAGAATTTACAGCCTAGACAACTGAAGGCATGGCCATCGATGGCAGAGTGATTAAAATCAGGGATTTACAAGAGGCCAGAATTACAGGAGCACAGATATCTCGGAGGGTTGTGTGGCTGGAGGAGATTACAGAGATAGGGAGGGGTGAGGCCATGGAGGGATTTGTAAATGAAGATGAGAATTTTAAAATCAAGATGTTGCTTGACCAGGAGGCAATGCAGGTCAGCGAGTACAGGGGTGATCGGTGAACGGAACTTGGTGCGAGTTAAGACACAGTCAACAGCAGAGTTTTGGATGACCTCAAGTTTATGGATGCTAGAATGTGGGAGGCCAGCCAGGAGTGCGTTGGAATAGTCAAGTCTAGAGGTTATGAAGGAATGAATGAGGGTTTCAGCAGAAGATGAAACTGTGTGTTAAAACTTTGCATCTTTACTGATTAGGTCTTGTTTTATAATAATTTAATACTTTTGAGATGAGGGTGAGGTCAGACGATGTTACGGAAGTGGAAATAGGCAGTGTTATGAACGTGCTTCTATTTTAAAATATTTTTTGAGGACTCGTGTTTTAGAATTGTGGAGATGGATTCATTGGAGGACTGAAGTGATTCCATAGATGCTGCACTTTGTTTTTTTGAAGGGTCACTGGAAGGACTCTGTTTAAAAACAACATTTATTGGATGTCACATGTCTTCAGCTAAGTAAACAACAGGTGCCTTCCGACTATGGGAGTTGTTTACAAGAGAAGTGACATGTCAAGATTAATGGTGCTGAAGAGCGGGTTTCATTTTTGAATACTGTTTTGAGTCAGTTGGGTTTAAGGCCTGCTGAAAGAAACACCCAGCTCATTTTTTCTCCACCTCTCTGAGAAACTCTGCACAAAAATCCAGTGTGTGATAGCTGTAACTCCTGATGCTGCATTTTTCCTGAGAAGCTTTTGAAAGACTTCTTCTTGACATCTCCTGAATGAACTGCTTCTGAAACGATCCCAGTGACCTGTCTACGTGTACTCGGACGCCAGACTGTATGCCATCTGGAACATAACATATCTTATCTTTTTTCTTCAAGAATCAAAAAGTACTTTGGCCAAAGCATCTTTATATTTCCTTTAACCAGTGTGTGTGTGTTGGGTATTTAGAAGGGAATGTATATAATGACATTCATATTTCAAACTGTGTGTTAAAACTTTGCATCTTTACTGACTAGGTCTTGTTTTATAATAAATTAATACTTTTGTTGTTAATTAAAGAAACCTGGTTGGTGGATTTTATTCTGAAACTAAAATAGAGTATATAATTGGCCGCATCGGTAACTGGGTACACATTTAAATATATGTTGTGAGCTGTGCAGAAGTGGAACTAAAGAAAGACAGTGGACTCCTCCCACATTGGGCATTAACAGAGGTCTTAGTGACAGGTGTGAATATGTGGTCAGAAGCTCATCTCAGGGTCAAATGTGACACCAAGTTTGCGAACAGACTAGTTTAATCTCAGGAAAAGGGATGGAGTCAGTAGTTAGGGAATGGAGTTTGGAGCAGTGACTGAAAACAATGGCTTCAATCTTCCAAATATTTAATTGGAGGAAATTTCTGCTCATCCAGTACTGGACGTCGGATAAGCAGTCTGATAATTTAGAGACAGTGACAGAGTCGAGAGAGGTGGTGGTGAGGTAGAACTGGGTGTTGTCAGCAGACATGTGAAAATTAATATAAAAGCAAAATACTGCAGATGCTGGAAATCTGAAACACAAACAAGAAATGCTGGAAAGACTCAGCGGGTCTGGCAGCATCTGGAGAGAGAAGCAGAGTTAACGTTTCAGGTCAGTGACCTTTCATCAGAACTATGAAAACTAATGCTGCGCTTTTGGATGATGTCGCCGAGGGGCAGCATGTAGATGAGAAAGAGGAGGGGGCCAAGGATAGATCCATGGGGGAATCAGAGGTAATGTTGCGACAGCAGGAACAGAAGCCATTGCAAGTGATCCTCTGGATGCGATTAGATAGATAAGAATGGAAGCAGGTGAGAGCACTTCCACCCAGCTGGGTGACAGTGGAGAGAGGCTTTGGAGGAGGATGGTGTGGTCAACTGTGTCAAAGGCTGCAGACAGGTTGAGAAGGATGAGGAGGGAGAGTTTTACCTTTGTCACAGTTACATAGGATGTCATTTGTGACTTTGATGAGAGTTGACTCGGTACTGTGGCTGGGCAGAAACCTGATTGGAGGGATTCAAACATGGAGTTCTGGGAAAGTTGGGAACAGATTTAGGAGGTGACAACACTTTGGAGAGGAAAAGGAGGTTGGCGATGGGGCAGTCGTTTGCAAGGACGTTGGTGTGAAGGGTTGGTTTTTTGAGAGGGGTGATGATAACAGATTTAAAGGAGAGAGGGAAAACACCTGAAGACCTGACTAACATGGGGATCAGGTGGGGAAATTGGGTGATCAGCAGTTTAATGGGAATAGGATCGAGGGAACAGGAGGTGGGTCTCATGGGCAAGATGAGCTTAGAGAGAGCATGAGGGGAGATAGGAGAGAAACTAAAAAAGATGTGAGTTCAGGGTTAGAGTGTAGGGGAAGCATTAGAGGAGGTTTGGCCTGGTGGGCTAGTGGGAGGGAGGGGCACAGCAGAGGCAGCTGATCAGATGGTCTCCATCTTAGTGACAATGAAGTCCATAAGCCCCTCAAACTTATTGTTGGAGGTGAGGGTGGAGAGGACAGGGGAGAGGGATTTAAGAAGATAGCTTGCAGTAGATAAAAGAAGCCGGGGGTTATTTTTGCATGCCAGATTGATCCTGGAATCGTGAGCAGTTTTAGCAATTGAAAGCAGGACTTGATAGTGTTTTATGTGGTCTAGCCAGATCTGATAGTGGATGGCTAAACCAGTTGTCCACCATATCCTTTCAGGTTTGCATCCCTTGAACCTCAGAGAATGCAAATAAGGGCCGTACCAGGAGAATGGCCAGGGTGAGAGAGAGTAATGGTTTTACTGGGGTCTAGGGCATTAAAGGTGGAGGTGAGGGTGCAGTTGAGCAAATCAGCAGCTGCAGAAATGTTGTGGCAAATGGAGGGCCAAAGGCTAGATAGTTGGGATTGGCATTGACCGATTGTTATGTCGGGAACAGCAGCAGGCTCCAAAAGCCCTGGCACTCAAGGGAAAGGGAATTGCGAATCCCAAATCCCTGAGGTTTCGAGGAGAATGTTATGCGCTGGGAATGTGCACCATTCCAGGCCTGAATAGCCCAGCACTATGGATACTGTATTGCAGGAACGCATCATGCTTGCCTTGAAGTAAAATTCATAGCTCCAATGCCTCGCATTACAGCTCGTTGATGGAAAACAACACAAACCTGCAATTGTCTCATGTTCACTCACTGAGATGTGGGATCATTGACATGCCAGTGTATTAGCATGCCTGATATTTGATTCTGAATTATAAATCCTGCTTGCCCTCGTGGGCTAAGATATTTGCTCAATGAGAGTCCATCTTTTATCAAATGCTAGATTTAACTGTTCCATCATTTATGGATTTTTTTAAACAACTGTATAAATTACAGTTATTGAAGCAAAATATTGCTGATGCTGGACATCTGAAATAAAAACAAGAAATGCTGGAAATACTCAGCAGGTCTGGCAGCATCTGTGGAGAGAGAAGCAGAGTTAACGTTTCAGGTCAGTGACCCTTCATCAGAACTGGCAAATATTGGAAATGTAAAAGGTTTTAAGCAAGTAAAGCGGGGGTGGGGCAAGAGATAACAAAAGAGAAGGTGTAGATAGGACAAGGTCACAGAGAATAACTGACCAGAAGGTCATGGAGCAAAGGCAAACGGTATGTTAATGGTGTGGTGAAAGACAAAGTGTTAGTACAGAGAGGGTGTTAATGGACAGAAAACCGAACAGCTTGGCCCCAAGCACAAACATGAAAAAAACAGTGGGTCGGCATAGTAGAAACAAACTAAACAAACTGAAATAAAATAAAAACATAAAAAAGAAAAAAGAAAGAAAAAATAACTAAAAATAAATTATAGCAATTACAGACATTAGAAGGCCATTTAGCCCTCAGTGTTCCTGCTGGTGCTAACTCTTCAGTGACAGGTGGAGCCTATAAATCGAACCCGAGGATCGAGGCCCAGTCTCTTACCTTCCGGGAGCGGAGTGGAGCGGACCTGTGGGGAGAACGCCGAGAGTGGAGCCTATAAATCGAACCCGAGGATCGAGGCCCAGTCTCTTACCTTCAGGAGCGGAGTGGAGAGGAGCTCTTCCATCGCACCGGAGTTTTGAAAAAAAAAGCCAACAGTGACGTCACAGGAGAGCTGCAAGGTTGGTGAGTCACTGTTGTTAGGGAATAGCTCTAAATAGCTGGGTAAGTATCTCAGGTAAGAAAAGTTTAAAAGTTTAAAGTTTATTTCAAATATAGTAAGTAGTGCTTTTTGTTTAGGGAGTTCTGTAGTAACGAGGACCAGGGAAGAAGGGCCCTGGAGTAACTGATATTATTGGACATTACGATCTTCCAGAAGGCTTAATTTAATTTAAAGGTTTAAGCCATGGCAGGAGAGCTCAAAGTCGTGGTGTACTCCTTGTGCTCCATGTCGGAAGCCGGGAACAATTCCAGTGCCCAGGACCAGCATGTGTGCAGGAAGTGTCTCCAGCTGCAGCTCCTGGAAGCCCGGGTTTCGGAGCTGGAGTGGCAGCTGGGGATACTGTGGAGCATCCACGAGGTGGAGAGTATCGTGGATAGCACGTATAGAGATGTGGTCACACCGCAGGCTCAGACTCCACAGGCAGGAAGGGAATGGGTGACCACCAGGCAGAGCAAGAGGACTAGGCAGGCAGTTCAGGAATCTCCTGTGGCTATTCCCCTGCAAAACAGATATACTGCTTTGGATACTGTTGGGGGGAATGGCCTCTCAGGGGAAAGCAGCAACAGCCCAATTTGTTGCACCGCGGTTGGCTCTGCTGCACAAGGGAGGAGTAAAAAATGTGGGAATGCAATAGTTATAGGGGATTCAATTGTAAGGGGAATAGATAGGTGTTTCTGTGGCTGCAAAAGAGACTCCAGGATGGTATGTTGCCTCCCTGGTGCTAGGGTCAAGGATGTCTCAGAGCAGTTACAGGATATTCTGAAGGGGGAGGGCGAACAGCCAGTGGTCGTGGTACACATTGGTACAAACGACGTAGGTAAAAAAAAAGATGAGGTCCTAAAAGCAGAATATAGGGAGCTAGGCAGTAAGTTGAAAAGTAGGACCTTAAGGGTAGTGATCTCAGGATTACTACCAGTGCCACGTGCTAGTCAGAGTAGAAATAGCAGGATATATCAGATGAATATGTGGCGAAGAGATGGTGTGAGGGGGAGGGTTTTAGATTCCTGGGGCATTGGGACCAGTTCTGGGGGAGGTGGGACCAGTACAAACCGGACGGGTTACACCTGGGCAGGACCGGGACTGATGTCCTAGGGGGAGTATTTGCTAGAGTGGTTGGGGAGGGTTTAAACTAAAATGGCAGGGGGATGGGAACCTTTGCAAGGAGTCAGAGGAGGGGGTGATCAAAGACAAGAACAAAAGACAGTAAGGGGAATAAGAAAAGTGATAGGCAGAGAAATCAAGGTCCAGAATCGAACAGGGCCACAGTGAAAAATAGTGGGAAGAGGACAAGTAATGTTAAAAAGACAAGCCTTAAGGCTTTGTGCCTTAACGTGTGGAGCATTCGCAATAAAGTGGAAGAATTAATCGCGCAAATAGATGTAAACGGGTATGATATAGTCAGGATTACGAAGACATGGCTGCAAGGTGACCAGGGATGGGAAATGAACATCCAGGGATATTCAGTATTTAGGAAGGACAGACAAAAAGCAAAAGGCGGTGGAGTTGCTTTGCTGGTTAAAGAGGAAATTAACGCTATAGTGAGGAAAGATATTAGCTCTGACGATGTGGAATCTGTATGGGTACAACTGAGAAACACTAAGGGGCAAAAAATGTTAATGGGGGTTGTATATAGACCCCCAAACTGTAGTGGTGATGTTGGGAATGGCATTAAACAGGAAATTAGAGATGCATGCGATAAAGAAACATCTGTAATTATGGGTGAATTTAATATGCATATAGATTGGGCAAATCAAATTCGTCACAATACCACAGAGGAGGAATTCTTGGAGTGTATATGGGATGGTTTTCTGGACCAATACGTTGAGGAACCAATTAGAGAACAGGCCATCCTAGACTGGGTTGTGTAATGAGAGAGGAATAATTGACAATCTAGTGGTGCGAGACCCCTTGGGGATGAGCGACCATAATATGATAGAATTCTTCATCAAGATGGAGAGTGACGTAGTTGATTCTGAGACAAGGGTCCTGAATCTTAGTAAAGGAAACTCCGAAGGTATGAGGTGTGAGTTGGCCATGACGGATTGGGAAACGTTACTTAAAGGGATGACGGTGGATAGGCAATGGCAAACATTTAAAGAGCACATGGATGAACTGCAACAATTGTTTATCCCTGTCTGGCGCAAAAGTAAAACGGGAATGGTAGCCAAACCATGGCTTACAAGGGAAATTAGAGATAGCATTAGATCCAAGGAAGAGGCATATAAATTTGCCTGAAAAAACAACAGACCTGAGGATTGGGAGCAGTTTAGAATTCAGCAAAGGAGGACCAAGGGATTGATTAAGAAGGGGAAAATAGAGTACGAGAGCAAGCTTGCGGGGAACATAAAAAGTGACTGTAAAAGTTTCTATAGGTATGTGAAGAGAAAAAGATTGGTGAAGGCAGATGTAGGTCTCTTACAGTCAGAAACAGGAGAATTTATTATGGGGAACAAAGAAATGGCTGACCAACTAAATGCATACTTTGGTTCTGTCTTCACAAAGGAGGACACAAATATCATACCAGAAATGTTGGGGAACACAGGGCTTAGTGAGAGAGAGAAACTGAAAGAAATCAGTATTAGTAGAGAAATGGTGTTGGGGAAATTGATGGGATTGAAGGCTGATAAATCCCCATGGCCTGATGGTATGCATCCCAGAGTACTTAAGGAAGTGGCCCTAGAAATAGTGGATGCATTGGTGGTCATCTTCCAAGATTCTAGACTCTGGAACAGTTCCTACAGTTTGCAGGGTATCTAATGTAACCCCACTATTTAAAAAGGGAGGTAGAGAGAAAGCAGGAAATTATAGACCAGTCAGCCTGACGTCGGTAGTGGTGAAAATTCTAGAGTCCATTATCAAAGATTTTATAGCAGAGCACTTAGAGAACAGTGGTAGAATCGGGCAGACTCAGCATGGATATACGAAAGGGAAATCATGCTTGACAAACCTACTAGAATTCTTTGAGGATATAACTAGTAGAGTTGATGAGGGGGAGACAGTGGATGTGGTTTATTTGGACTTTCAGAAGGCTTTCGACAAAGTCCCACATAAGAGATTAGCGTGTAAAATTAAAGCACATGGGATTGGGGGTAGTGTATCGCGATGGATAGAAAATTGGTTGACGGACAGGAAACAAAGAGCAGGGATAAATGGGTCTTTTTCCGAAATGCAGGCAGTGACTAGTGGGGTACCGCAGGGATCGGTGCTAGGACCCCAAAAATTCAGAATATACATTCATGGTTTAGATGAGGGAACTAAATGTAATATCTCCAAACTTGCAGATGACACAAAACTGGGTGGGAGGGTGAGTTGTGAGGAGGATGCAGAGAGGCTTCAGTGTGATTTGGACAAGTTGAGCGAGTGGGCTAATGCATGGCAGATGCAGTATAATGTGGATAAATGTGAGGTTATCCACTTTGGTAGCAAAAACAGAAAAGCAGATTATTATCTGAATGGCTATAAACTGAGAGAGGCGAATATGCAGCGAGACCTGGGTGTTCTCATACACCAGTTGCTGAAGGTAAGCATGCAGGTGCAACAGGTGGTAAAAATGGCAAATGGTATTTTGGCCTTCATAGCAAGAGGAATCTAGTACAGGAGCAGGGATGTCTTGCTGCAATTATACAGGGCCCTGGTGAGACCAGACCTGGAATATTGTCTGCAGTTTTGGTCTCCTTATATGAGGAAGGATGTTCTTGCTATAGAAGGTGAGCAGCGAAGGTTTACCAGACTGATTCCTGGGATGGCGGGACTGACACATGAGGAGAGATTGTGTCGGTTAGGATTATATTTGCTGGAGTTCAGAAGAGTGAGGGGGGGATCTCATAGAAACCTATAAAATTCTCACAGGACTTGACAGGGTAGATGCAGGAAGGATGTTCCCGATGGTGGGGGAGTCTAGATGGTAGGGTCATAGTCTACGGATGCGGGGTAAATCTTTCAGGACTGAGATGAGGAGAAATTTCTTCACCCAGAGAGTGGTGAGCCTGTGGAATTCGCTACCACAGAAAGCAGTTGAGGCCAAAACATTGAATGTTTTCAAAAAGGAGTTAGATATAGCTCTTGGGTCTAAAGGGATCAAAGGGTATGGGGCGAAAGTCGGAACAGGTTACTGATTTGGATGATCAGCCATGATCATAATGAATGGCGGAGCAGGCTTGAAGGGCCAAATGGCCTACTCCTGCTCCTATTTTCTATGTTTCTATGACCGTTCTTTCCTCTCATCTCATTTTTCTGCCCTTTCCCCATACCCTTTCTTGGTCTTCCTTTTGAATTCCCGTTTAAATGTTATAGTGTCTGTCGGAATAAACCCTTGTGGTAAAGCATCCCCTGCTCTCATAACTGTCTCTGGGTGACAGTGATATAGTGGTAACGTCACTGGACTAGTATTTCAGAGGCCCAGGTTAATTCCCTGGGGATACAGGATTGTTGTAAAAACACATCTGATTCACGAATGTCCTTTAGGGAAGGAAATCCTTGTCCAGTCTGGCCTACATGTGACTCCAGACCCACAGCAATGTAGTTGACTCTTAACTGCCCTCTGAAATGGCCAAGCCTCTCAGCTGTCAAGGGCAATTAAGGCTGGGCAACAAATGCTGGCCTTGCCAGTAATGCCCACATCCCATGAAAGAATTAAAAAAAAAGGTTTTCTAACTTCCTCTTCATTCTGCTAGTGGCAATCCTCAATCTGTGGCTGCCTTGTTACTGATTCACCAACCAGAGGAAACAATCTCTAACTATTTACCCTCTTCAAACCTTTCAATCCTAACAGATCCCTCTTAACCTTCTCTGTTCCAGTGACAAAGCCAACAATCATTATAAGCCCACCGACTCCCACAGCTACCTCGACTACACTTCTTCACATCCTGCCTCCTGTAAGGACTCCACTCCATTCTTCCAGTTTCTCCGTCTCCGACGCATCTGCTCTGATGATGCTACCTTCCATAACAGTGCTTCTGATACGTCTTCCTTTTTCCTCAACCGAGGAATCCCCCCCCAAAACTGTGGTTGACAGGACCCTCAACCATGTCCGGCCCATTTCCCGCACCTCTATCCTCACTCCTTCCCCTCCCTCCCAGAACCGCAACAGGGTTCCTTTTGTCCTCACTTTCCACCCCACTAGCCTCCAGATCCAAAGGATCATCCTCCGCCACTTCCGCCACATCCAGCGTGATGTCACTACCAAATGCATCTGACCCGCCCTTCCCCTGTCAGCATTCCGAAGGGATCATTCCCTCCACGACACCCTCATCCACTCCTCCATTACCCTCACCACCTCATCCCCTTCCCATGGCAATCGCAGGAGGTGTAATACCTGCCCATTTACCTCCTCTCTCCTCACTATCCCAGGCCCCAACACTCCTTTCAGGTGAAGCAGCGACTTACTTGTACTTCTTTCAATGTAGTATACTGTATTCACTGCTCACAATGTGGTCTCCTCTACATTGGGGTGACCAAACACAGACTGGCTGACCGCTTTGTGGAACACCTCCGCTCCGTCTGAAGGCAAGACCGCGAGCTTCCCATTGCTGGCCATTTCAACACACCCCCCTACTCTCATGCTCACATCTATGTCCTGGGATTGCTGCAGTGTTCCAGTGAACATCAACGCAAGCTCGAGGAACAGGACCTCATTTACCAATTAGGCACACTACAGCCTGTCGGACTGAACATTGAGTTCAATAATTTCAGAGCACGACGGACCCCCCTTTTTATTTTAATTTTTAGTTACATTTTCTTTTTTCTTTTTTATGTGTTTATTTTATTTTAGTTTGTTTCTACTGTGCCTACCCACTGTTTTTTTTCATGCTTGGGGCTAGGCTGTTCAGTTTTCTGTCCATTAACACCCTCTCTGTACTAACGCTTTGTCTTTCACCAAACCATTAACATACCGTTTGCCTTTGCTCCATGACCTTCTGGTCAGTTATTCTCTGTGACCTTGTCCTATCAATGCCTTCTCTTTTGTTATCTCTTGCCCCACCCCACTTTACTTGCTTAAAACCTATTACATTTCTAATATTTGCCAGTTCTGATGAAGGGTCACTGACCTGAAACATTAACTCTGCTTCTCTCTCCACAGATGCTGCCAGACCTGCTGAGTATTTCCAACATTTCTTGTTTTTATCTCAGATTTCCAGCATCCGCGGTATTTTGCTTTTATGATATTATTATTAGGCCTTGTTTTCAGAAGTATACCAAAAAAACCTCTCATTCCTGGTTTCTTTCTTGTGAATCATCCCTGTTCTTGCTCTGATAAAGTTCCAATAATGGGGTGCCCAGAACTGTACACCATATTCCAAATGTTGTTTAACCAATGTTGTGTAAAAATCCAATCAATACTGGTATTTTCCAACAGAAAAGTATTTACTATTTTAAAAATAAAATTTCCTGGGGATATTGTTTCAGGGTGAGTTTACCTCCTAGATTTTTGCCCTGTTCTCCTTTCCCTGGTCTAGCTGGCCACATTGTGATGTGAGGATTGTTTGCAGGTGTTGCCTGCGTCCTGCTGTGATGACTTCCTGGTGACCATGTCATGCTTCTGCATCTGGGCTTTCAACTGGCTGGAAAACTTGGTTGCAATACATCAAATCAGGAAGGAGGAAGAGGCTCTCCTGAATGAGCAAACTCATCAGCTAGCCTTGGAGTCCGTCCGTGCAAGGGCAAGCTAGCTTCTCTGGGTAAAGACCAGAACAGCAACCAAGTTGAGGCCCTGGGAGCAGATTTTTTTGAGTTGAACTTCCCTGATGTGACACAATGAAGTTCTGCTCCAGACACAACGGGAATGGGATGGGGAGGGAATGGGAATGGGACTGGAAGGGAATGGAATGGGACAGGGAGGAAATGGGTTGGGGTAGGGGAAAGGGGAGACAATGGGATGGGCGCAAGACTATGTTTAGGGTCTGTTTACAGACATCCTGGAGGTTGGGGCTTTACTGGTGTTGAAGTCCTCACTAACTTGGCACTTTAGCAATTACTCAAAGAGCCAGTGACAAAATGTCTAACGTATAAAATGTACGTCAGTGTTAGGATTTGAAAATAGGGGTGTTTTATAGTTGTACTGTCAGCACTGGGAATGCACTCAGCTGCTCCTAGCTCTGCCCCACTGAAAACTAATGTGGACTCCATTGCATTACAGGTTATACGTCTCCAGTTCGAGTTTCCTATTCTCTACCTGTCCACAGCAAAAGTAGTAGTAAAATCAAATGTTCCCTCTCTAAAGTGCTGCAGAGACAGATGAGGGGCATCTTATACATGGATTAGAAATAGGTTTCAGCTAGAAAAGGATGTTGGATTACCTTCGACACAAGTATATACACAAGTGTAAAACAAGTATGGAATTACCTTGGAGGGGATGATAGCTTTTCCTTTGACTTGGAATTGAGGAGCAACTGCGAGTTCGTCATCTTGATGTTGATGGCCCAAGATTTCTTGCACTTCCTCATTCTCATTAGTTTCATCATCCCAATTGCCTTCATTACTCTCACTACCTTCATCATCGCTGTTTAAACAAGAGTCAGTGTTGAAGTGCAGATACCACTCCATTTTTGTTCCAATAATAACCCCACATTATCATCAAACACCAGAGATGATTTTCCATGCTATAGCAATTTGTTTATTGTCTCCAGACATTCTCCCTCTGGATCAGCTTTTGGTTTCAATCCATGTTTCAGAGCTGGAGGCAAAATCTAAATTATGAAATGGCACCTGAAACCAGCGCAGAGATATGGAGAAAAGAGCACCAGTATAGCATGAGCGGCATTTATCCAGAAGGAGGGGGCACAGAGGAGGCAATGAGAGGAGGAGAAAGAGGTGGGGAGGAGGCAAAGGAGGGGAAGAGGAAGAGGGGGAGGAGATGGAGGAGGAAGGTAAAGGGAGGAGGAAAAGGATGAGGAGAAAGAAGAGCAGAGGAGGCAGAGGAAAAAAGGAAGGATGGAGGAAGAGGAGGAGGAAGAGGTGGAGAGGAAGGAATGAGAGGAGGAGAGAGGTGGAGGAGGGAAGGAGGAAAAGGAGGAAGAAGAGGGAAAGGAGGTGGAGCAGGAGGAAGAGGAGGAGAAGGGGGCAGTTGTTTTTATAGCTGCTGTGGGGCGTATGGGAGTCGGGTGTTTGACAGTACTGTCCAGAGTGAGACAATTACAGGGCCACAGTCAAACCCCATCGCATTGAGGGACACTACCTGAAGTTCCACTGTGGCGAATGCTGCCACTGATTCTCTTCTATAAATCTCGCCGAAAATTATACAGGCTGAAATTGTGAGTTTAGGGCAGCAATACTGATCTGAGTTAGGAATGAGTTTTGATACGCTAAATACCTAAGAGTATCATTGAAGAACACATCTGATGTTTTTCCTACATCACAACAGTAAGTACACTTCAGAATAATTGGCTGTAAAATGCTTTGGAACATCCTGAGATACTGAAAGGTGCTATATAAATGCAAGTCTCCTGTACACATGTAGGTCTTGTGATTGGCACTCTCGCCTCTGAGCCAAAAGGTTGTGGGTTCAAGTCCCACTCCAGAGACTTGAACCCATAATCCAGACTGACACTCCCAGTGAAGTATAGGGGGAGTGCTGCACGGTCAGAGGTGCCGTCTTTTGGGTGGTATGTTAAACGGAGCCCCCGTCTGCCCTCTCAGGTGGACATGAAAGATCTCACTGCACGATTCGAAGAAGAGCAGGGGAGTTCTCCCCAGTGTCTCTCAACCAACTCCACTAAGACAGATGTTATGGTCAGTATCTCATTGTTGTTTGTGGGAGCTTGCTGTGTGAAATTTGGCTGCAGTGTTTCCTATATTACCACAGTGACTACACTTCGCTAGTATATCATTGGCTGTAAAGCACTTTGGGATGTCCTGATGTTGTGAAAGCTGCTGTAGAAATGCAAGTCTGTCTGTCATTTCTTTCCTTTATGTTTATAAACCCTTTAGAGCTCCTCCTCATTCCCTGAAACATTGTGCCAGCTGCCTGTTACTGTCCTTGTTTTGATTAGAAGGTCAAACAAAAGAACACGCATGCAAACAATGAACCTTAGTTATGGGAAGATAGCCTTAGATCATGGCAGCTACACATTGAAGCAGATGAGTCAATTCAAAATTGGTTTCCAGAAAGAAGGTGATGCGCTAATGAAATTCTCTTCCCTCTGAACAGCACAGCTCGTTAGAGACATCCCAAGGGAACTTCGGCTGCTATGAAAAAAGGGAAGGGGATTTAAAAAGCCTGTAATCAGCAATTTTGCTAAGATTTTCAAACAAATAACTTTACAAAGCAGGACAGCCACGATAAATCTTCCTGGATGAAAGGGATCGAGGTGGATGGGTGGCTATTCTCAATGCCAGTGAAAAGTCTGTAACTTTTTTATTCTTTCTGTTGTATGCAGAGAAACCATGACAAAATCCAGAGAAAACTAGATCCCTTGCGTTTCACCTCCTCTGCTGGGGTATAGATCCACAGGCACCCAAAGCCTCTGGTACCTCATTCAACTGCCCACTAATCACATGAGAATCTGGACAATGGGTATTGCAGGGCTATTTAACATCTGCGGCATCACAGTCAGTTCCATCCCATCTGCAAACTATGTTAGCAACAACAAACACCAGGACCCACTCTCAGTATTCACCATACACAGTGCCCACCCTGACCCACTCCCAATACTCACTATACATGAGTACCCACCAGGACCCACTCTCAGTATTCACCATACACAGTGCCCACCCTGACCCACTCCCAATACTCACTATACATGAGTACCCACCAGGACCCACTCTCAGTATTCACCATACACAGTGCCCACCCTGACCCATTCCCGATATTCACCGTACACAGGATGAGAATTTTAAGATCGAGTCATTGCCGGGCCAGGAGCCAATGTACGTCAGTGAGCGCAGCGGTGGATGGGTAAGCAGGAGCTGGTGCAAATAGAAAGATATGGCGATAGGGATTGATGAACTAGGGGTGGGAGCATAAACACTGGCAGAGCCCAGTTTGGCCAAATGGCCTATTTCTGTGCTGTAAAATTCTATTCTGTAATTCCGGGTAATTCGTCATTCCTTGTTTTTTTATGTTTCTATATATCCAGCTAGAAGTTGAATGCTTGAGCGATGCTGTATGTTCCCTGCCCTCAATCATCATTCAGGAGGCCAGTGGTACAGGGCTGCTTTTTAAATTTCTATCAATCAGGCATTCCCTTTTAGCCGCAGCAACAATTTGCCAATAATCTGAACAACCCAACCATATACACAATTACTGTAAGTCTTAGAGTGTAACATGCATACTCACTCCCAGATTTACAAAATTGGGCAATTTATCTGTGTGTATATTGGACACGGATATGTATTAAATTCAGAGATTTATGGTAACTGGGCGTATCCGTGCCTGGCTTTAGATCAATGTTAATGGCAGCTGACAAACAAGGACTGTGCACTGATTATCGGATACGTTTCAGCTCCCTGCGTTCTGGACATTTTTCATCAAAAGATAGATCCAGAAAGGCGTCCAAGCGCTAAACCAATATATTATCGACCTGGAACATAGAACAATTGTCTTATGCCCCATAACCAACCAAGTGAATTATATCAATGGTTCCCACAGCTGCTATAATCAGACGCTGCAAAATTTGCGACCATCAGCCAGGAAAGATTATTCCCTAAAAATGCCAAAATGTGCTCTTACGTCACATGTCGAGATACCAGTCCAATCAGAAATTCAATAGTGCAACTGGAGGTTACAGTCTTCTGGCTGCACAATGCGTGCAGGAAGTGTTTTGCATTGCTCTAGAAACCTTTGGGCAAAGGGGAGAGAAAGGAAACAAAGCAGTTGTGCACTTGTAAACAAAATTTACATTTACCAGTCCTTCAGGCGATCGGATGTTTAGGACAGTTCTGTGTGTTTGAACAAACACCACTACAACATTGGGGAGAGCCTCGCTGGAGCTTATTAATAGGTTGTTGTGCAGAAATCAAAGGCAGAAAAAAGGTACTGGATAAACAGAGTGCATGCACTTTACAAATGCAGCAGTTAAAACCAGTTCACTCAATTACATCAAATTTAATTTTACTGAATGAGATTAAATGGTCAAACTCATTTAATTCTTTTTAAAAAAGAAAATGAATGACATTTAAACTATGCTCCACAATTCATTTGCACCGTCATATTCTGTTTCTCAAACACCTGTTGCTGAATTTTCAGGTCCCACCATGAGTGGGAAGAGAGACGGGTGGGGGATGAAAATACAGGTGCCGGCTGGCATGCCAGTTTCCAACACCAGCAAGTTTTACCAGGGCGGGGGGAGGGTGGCCACGAGATCCTGCCTGATCCATTAACAATGGCAGCTAAGATTGTTAAGGAGCTCATTGAGAGATCACTAATGGGCATGTTCTGATTTTGACAGGGGTGCACAGGCTGCATGCACTGTCTGCAGTAGACTAGGTGAATGGAGGCGGACATACAGGGGACAGCCAGTCATGGTCAGCCCGGGGAATTAGATGGGTCCCATGAATGGTGCAGAGCGGGACTCGGCCATTGGCACTTAGGTGCCATCGGGTCAGCGCAGGTTGCCTGGGTGTGGTCAGTAAGTGCTTGGGCAGTGCAAGGGGGTCATCACCCTCCTAGCATTATGGAGCCAGAAAAGGAGGGGACAAATCTGTCAAACACAACTGGGGATCCCCTGAGCACAAGGAAGGCAGCACCTGGCAATGGGGGCACGACTGTCAGATTTTGGGTCCAGTAGTGATGAGCAGCAACATCCTTCAGGAAGGGCAGAGCACTGGGCATCAGGCGGGTAGGGAGAGGGATGAGGAGCAGGAAAGACGCAGAGGCTTTACCCTCAGCATAGGACCTACTGACGAAGATGGAGGTACCTGGAGATGACCGAGAACCAGTGCTGCAGGAGACTGCGACTCTCCAGGCAGATGGTACCGACATGTGTGATCTTGCCACAGGCGATATTACAACTCTCAGCATTGCTCGCCATACCCTGCCAGTAGCCATCGTAATCGCTGTGGCCTTGAACTGCTTTGCTTTTGGCTCCTTCCAAGGATCAGCTGCGGACCTTTGTGGCATCTAGCAAATGGCTACACACTACTGCATCTTGCAGGTCACTGATTCCTATTTGCCAGACCGGGACAGTACATTCAATTCCAGACAGACACAGTCTCACGGACACAGACGGCAGTGGGTTTTGCCTCCATTGCTGGACTCCTCCAGCTGCAGGGCATCATCGATTGCACCCATGTGGTCATTAAGGTGCTCACTGACCAGCCAGTGAGATTCATCAGCAGGAAGGGGTTTTCATTCCCTCAAACATTCAGCTAATCTATGACCACAACAAGAACTTCCTGCAGAAAGTGCTGCAAATACTCAGCAGGTCTGGCAGCATCTGTGGAGAGAGAAGCAGAGTTAATGTTTCAGGGTCAGTGACCCTTCATCAGAACCCTGGTTCTGCTAAAAGGTCACAGACCTGAAACATTGCCTGACCTGCTGAGTATTTCCAGCACTTTCTGTTTTTATTTCAGATTTCCAGCATCTGCAGTATTTTACTTTCATTTAAGAGCCTCCTACATGCTGCAGCTCCACTTCCCCCAAACTCTGTGGATAGATTCAATGGGACAAGGAATATCCCTTGAAGAGATGGCTAGTCACTGCTCTACAAGAGCCCGAGACAGAGCCACAGAGGTGATACAACCAAAGCCATCGGCTCACCACTGAGCAGACCATCAGGTTTCTGAAGATGTGATTTCGGTGTCTGGGTTGCGCACTGTAAGACACTCCTGCATGGTCTTGCTCACTGTGGTGGTCTGCTATGTCTCCATAACATGGCCCTCCAGAGAGGGGTGCACCTTGAAGAGGGTGAGGCCCTGAAAGGACACAGCTCATCAGAGGAAGAGGAGGAGCAGGATGTGGAAGAGGAGGAAGAAGAGGAGTAGGAAGATGCAGAACATCGAGGTGCCCCGGCTACACAGGGAAGTGGCTTGGCCTGGAGCGGCCTCGAAGGTCTTATCAGGATGCCATTGATGTCAGGGGTCATCCTATTCAGGCTCATGTTGAATGAACCCCTCTGACCCAGGAGCAAGAGCTTGGAACTCACTCGGAGCTGCCTGTGCTAACACTTCCATTGGGGATGCAGCCTGGAACATGTAAACGTTTACTGCCAGTGAAGGATGCACATATGCCCAGAGGTTTTACCGTCACCCTTGACAAACCCTTGCTCTCCTTCATCACTTCATACCTCTTTCCTTGTCCCTCCATTAATAAAAGGAGGCTCACGTGTCTGGCCTCATATGTCAATATTTCCATAGTGCTCATAAAGAAAAACAATGCATCATTACAGGTAGAAGACACCCCAGTGACCCACTCAGTGCCCTGCCCATCACAGTGGGCTCCTCTCTCAGTCACTGTTATACTGTGCGCCCCATGTGGCCATGGAGGAGGTGAAGGCAGTCTGCTCACTTGTCCCTGCCTGTGGCTGAGCTGCATGTGGAGGTTGTCCTTGTCATGGAGGTGCCCATGGGTGCACCTCCTGAGGCTGCTGCACCTGCATCATTGCAGGGGCAGCCTCCGTCACTGGGCCCTGCTGCACAGATGCTCCCTCCATCAGAGAGGCCAAGGAGGCCGATGATGATGGTGGTACCCTCATCCTCCTCAGTGACTGCCTCAGCCTTTGGCTGGTGCTCTGGATGGCTGGAGGGGACCACCAGCTGGGGCGCACCTTCAAACATTTGCGTGGCATCAGCGCCACTGACCGGTCAAGGCTACATTCTGTGAATGTCAGTGTGCAGTTTCTGCACGCACTGCAAAAGTTGCTGCATATGGCTCTCCGTGAGGTTGGCCATTTTCTCAAATGGAGGAGCCCATGTATTCAAAGCTCTGAGCTATGGTGGTGTACATCAGTGGATGGACTCCTCTATGCTCAGCCCATGACTGTGCACTGCCTCAGGGAACTGATACATGGGAGCGCATGTGTTGCTGCTGGTCTAGGTAGAGCCTCCTTTCCTGTGACTCCTGAGGTCCTGCATCTTGCCCAGCTAAGCAAGGCTGTGTCTGTCTGACCACCTGCAGCTGCTTTGGCCTCTGGCACCTCCCCTGCTCATCACCCAGTGCCACCCTATCTAACTGTGTGTGAGGACCCACTGAGGTGACCTAATCTGCGCTTGTGGAGGGTGTGCGTGTAAGTTGTGACGGTGCCTCTTCTGAGCTCTGCTATGGCTGCACTTGGTCCAGTGATGGTGAGGAAGTTGATCTAAATGGCTCAACATCTGCACCTATGGGAGACACAAGGAGAGATCATGAGAACTAGCCTTGCATAGCAGAAGCCTCAGCACCTGCTGAGGCTTCTCAATGCATCTCAGTGTCCATATGCCATCAGATGGGCTGGAGTGCAATGCACCCCCTTAAAGAACACTTTGCACTCTCTAATCACTATTTCCAACATGGATGCCCATTTCGCCTTGCCCAATTTGCTCTTCGTCAGCAACCCTGAAGAAGTACATGGCTCCCTCCTCCATGGTGGTGATAATATGCAGATAGGGAATCCCTCCTACCGTCTGGGTCCTCTGTTGTGCATTATGAGTTATTTTCTCCTGCAAGGACAAAAGAGGGCAAGATAAGGCACTGCTGGCTGCTATGGCCAATGCCAGCTCCTCCTATTCATTGGAAGCTCAATGTTTCACTGCTGGCAGGTCCACAGCAGCACTGTGGCTCTCAGCCTTGCTGAGGGGTCAGTCAGTACCCTGGGCTCCTCAGTTAGTGTGTCTACTGGAGGGTGAATACCCAGAGGCCTGTCCTGAGGGTTTGGTGTTGCACTCACCTTGCCAGGGCAAATTAGGTCATTGAACCTTTTCTTACTCTGGACCCAATTTCTGTGCACCACATTCTGTTTGCTGACTGTGTCAGCCATCTCTATCCAGGCCTGCTTGATCTGAATGGGTGGCCTCCTCCTGCCACCCTCCAGGAAAAGGACCTCCCTCCTCTTCCTCATGGCCCAAGGAAGACCTCCAGACCCGCATCTGCAAATTGAGGGGCTGCCCTGCCCCGGGATCCAGGCCTCTGCCTCTCCTGAGACATATTCCAAACTGAAGGTAAAACAATGAAATGGCAGTGACAGTAATGGCTGCTGTGGTCTGCTTAAATTGGGCTAACACTTGCACAGTCCCACCTCCATTCCTGCCCCCAAGGATGCTAATTGGCACCAAGCCCGACTCCAAGCCAATTAAGGGGGCACCCCGTGAAAATCAAGGCTGGTGACTGTTCCCTCCCAGGGGCAAACTCAGGACATGGAAACAGTCCCGACTTCCGTTTCCCAACCCCGGAAGGTAAATCCTGCCCCTATTCAGCAATTTTTCGGTTTCACTTCTGCCTGTTGAAGTTGGGCCTGCTTTTGTTCTCCAATGTCTAAAATGGAAAACGTTAAGGGCAGGTTGGGCGGGTGGGATTACAGCAGTAGAAGGGGTAGAATCAGGGAATCTTGGATAGAGGGCGAGGTGGGATAGAGGGAGAGGAGGAGGAGGGGGATAGCGGGACGGAGGTGGAAGGGGACAGAGACAGGGGAGGTGGGACAGAGACAGGGGAGGTGGGACAGAGACAGGGAGGTGGGACAGAGACAGGGGTGGGATGGGAAAGAGGCAGGGTGGCTTAGCTGTACAGGAGGGGAGGAAGAAAGTAGTGATAGGGGATTCGTTAGTTAGGGGAACAAACAGGCATTTCTGCAGCCACAGACAGGACCCCAGGATGGCATGTTGCCTCCCTGGTGCCAGGGTCATGTCACAGAATGGCTACAGGACATTCTTCTGGGGGAAGGCGAACAGTCAGTGGTCGTGGTTCATGTTGGCAACAATGACATACGTAGGACTAGAGGGTGGTGCCAGAGGACTGGGGAATTGCAAACGTTACACCCTTGTTCAAAATATGGTGTAAAGATAAGCCCAGCAATTACAGGCCAGTCAGTTTAACTTCAGTAGGGGGGAAACTTCTAGAAAAAAATAATTCGGGACAAAATTAATGGTCACATGGACAAATTAAGGAAAGCCAACATGGATTTCTTAAAGGAAAAATCATGTTTAACTAACTTGCTGGAGTTTCATGAGGAGGAAACAGAGAGGGTTGATGAGGGCAATGCTGTTGATGTGCTGTACATGGACTTTCAAAAGGTGTTTGATCCAGTGCCACACAACAGACTTTTGAGCAAACTTGTAGCTCATGGAATAAAAGGGACAGTAGCAACATGGATACGGAATTGGTTGAGTGACAGGAAACAAAGTGTAGTGGTTAATGGATGTTTTTTGGGCTGGAGGAAGGTTTGTAGTGGAGTTCCCCAGGGGTCAGTGTTGGGACCCTTGTTTTTCCTGATATATATTAATGATCGAGACCTTAATGTACAGGGCACAATTTCAAAGTTTGCAGATGATACAAAACTTGGAAACATTGTGAACTGTGAGGATGATAGTGTAGAACTCCAAAAGGACACAGACAAGTTGGTGGAATGCGCAGACACGTGGCAGATGAAGTTCAATGCAGAGAAATGTGAAGTGATTAATTTTGGTAGGAAGAACATGGAGAGACAATATAAAATCAAGGGTACAATTTTAAAGAGGGTGCAGGAGCCGAGGGACCTGGGTGTATATGTGCATAAGTCATTGAAAGTGGCAGGACAGGTTGAGAGCGTGGTTAATAAAGCATACAATATCCTGGGCTTTATTAATAGGGACATAGAGTACAAGAGAAAGGAAGTTATGTTGAATTTGTATCAGACACTAGTTCAGCCTCAGCTGGAGTATTGCGTCCAGTTCTGGGCACCGCACTTTAGGAATGATGTGAAGGCATTGGAGACAGTACAGAAAAGATAGACAAGAATGATTCCAGGGATGAAGAATTTCAGTTATGAAGATAGATTGGAGAAGTTAGGACTGTTTTCCTTGGAGAAGAGAAGGCTGAGAGGTGATTTGATAGAGGTATTCAAAATCATGAGAGGTCTGGACAGAGTAGATAGACAGAAACTGTTCCCACTTGTGAAAGGATCGAGAATGAGAGGGCACAGATTTAAAGTAATGGGTAAGAGAAGCACAAGTGACATGAGGAAAAACTTTTTCACGCAGCAAGTGGTTAAGGTCTGGAATACACTGCCTGAGAACGTGGTGGAGGCAGGTTCAATTGAAGCATTCAAAAGGGAATTAGACAGTGATATGGAAAAGAAGAATGTGCAAGGATACGGGGAGAAGGCGGGGGAATGGAACTGAGTTAATTGCTCTTTTGCAGAGCTAGTGTGGACACGATGGGTTGAATGGCCTCCTTCTGAACTGTAACGATTCTGTGATTCTGGGTAGCTGGATAAAGGGGAATGAAGGAAAGGGATAGAAGCAGTGGTGGTGGGATGGAGGCATAACTTTAGATGTTCACCCTACGACCTGGTTTTGATTCTATCCAAGACGAATATTCCCATACTACTGAAGATTTTCAGTGAAATGAGCTGAGGAAGTTTGAGTCATCTCCCAGCAGACTCAAGTCTATATTACAGGGCTGCACTCATATTTACCAGTGAAATCAATTTAGTAATCTCTTTCTCGGAGGCCATTAGGGAAGGCTGCAGCATTTCGAAGACAGCACATTAGCTCTCCATGACATTCCCTCTGCATTCTTCATGTGTGCAAGAATGAAGTGCACCAGAGCAAAGCAGAAAACACCCATGGGATTCTACACATGCTTTTCTATGTAATAATGACATTTAGAACTTCAAGCTCAACTAATTGGTTTTCACTGGTTAAATTGCAGCACTGACTAGCTCTGAAGAAAAGAAAGACATGCATTTTTATAGCATTTTTCACGACCTCAAGTCGTCTTAAAATGTTTCACAGCCAATAAATTCCTTTTGAAGTGTAGTCACTGCTCAAATGTAGGAACTTGGCAGCCAATTTGTACATAGCAAGCTCCCACAAACAGTAATGAGTTAATGACCAGATAATCATTTTCAGTGATGGTGGTTGTGGGATAAATATTGGCCAACTGGACTCCCCTGCTCCTCTTCAAATCAGGCTGTGGGATCTTTCATGCCCAGCAGAGGGTAGGCAGAACGTTGTTTTAACATCTCATCTGCAAGACTATGCCTCCAGCAGTGCAGTACTCCCTGAGCACTGCACTGATACTCTGGAAAAACATTTGTTGTCTCTGTGTCTATCAAGTGATCTAAGGCAATTTTCTTTGGAAAGAAGGAGTGGTCCGATGAAAATAAATATTTTTTGGGGGCATTTGAACAACTCAGTTGCTTCCGCATGTTAATTGTATATCAATTGTGTTTAATTTTATGCAGGTGGAGAGCATTAATTGGGATTTCACTTGAGCACATGTAAAGACACTTACTAAAACTGTAGGGTGGTTGAGTTAGGAGGTGTATGCTTGTAATGTTTCACTCTGTAAATAAATGTAACACTGAGTAAAAATTGGCTCCAGTATCATGCTTCACCAACTGGCTTTCCAGAATACAATATGGTAGCAGAGGATGGTTGCCTAAAGACAAATGTTGGAAGCTAAAAAAAAAAATTCGGAAAGCAAACTGCAATCCTAGCAGCCACTGTGAGAAATGGCAGAAAGCAAGTGTAAATTGTCAACCTCCAATGTTCTCAGAGTCTTAACCATATGAACAGCGGAAGAATGAAGTGGATATGTGGACATGAGTTACTTCCCTACCACAGAGGAAAGATGGTATGGGCTTGGCATTGTCACTTCCCACAAGAAGTAAAATCAGAAATAAAGTATTTTTTGAGCTGGATGCCTGTCAGTTGGATAATGATGAAGTTTTGGATCTTCCATTAGACTTCTTAGACGCAATTTCCAAGAAAGATGAGGCATGATTAGACTTTGATAGATTTCGGAAAATAGATGGATCTTAATTGGAGAAATATATCATAGACTTTAACAGACTGTATAGAAGACTGAGGAAATTAATTTGGAGTGCAAACATTTAAATTTCTGGATTGTGCTCAGGTGTCACATAAGGACAGGCTCCTGGTTCTAACTGGTGTAGAGTTCTCGGAGACAAGACTCCCTGTAAGATCAGATGTCTGCTGCCTTGAAAAAACTCCTTGGGAAACAGTCATTTCCAGCAGCATTGTTGGAACAAATGTGACATTTTACAGTGACACAAAGAATAGAGGACTCAATGATTGCTGGATTTTGAAATGGTCCAGGTACTGGATGCAGGCATAGACAGGTAGAATGAGGATAAAAGCACCTTCAGCACATCTGGCTATTACAGAAGATGACAGAATTGGAACAACAATAATCCCAAGAATGCAGTTAATAGGTACTTCAGGTGTGACTCAAAGTATCATTATGTGACAAACTGCCCAAAGTGTCCTCAAAATGACAAATGACACAGAGAATTCTGAGGCAGAAGACAAAGATAATGATGAATCCAAATGAATTGTACTAGTCACATGGAATTTTGGTCCTGTGATGAATGTTTTAGTTGAGGACTCATTCAACTGTGCTGTGCTAGATAGTGCTTGCATCTTGACAGCATGTGGAACAGATTGGTTAAAATGTTATAATAAAATAAAAGCAAAATACTGCAGATGCTGGAAATCTGAAATAAAAACAAGAAATGCTGGAAATACTCAGCAGGTCTGGCAGCATCTATGGAGAGACAAGCAGAGTTAACATTTCAGGTCAGTGACCCTTCTTCAGTTATTTATGGTTAAAATGTTATCTACATTCACTAACTAGTGAGGATCAATGCAAGGTTAAAGAGTATAAAAGTACTACTTGCTTTAGGTTTGGTGATGACAACACATTGAGGTCATTAAAGAGAATTAAAATTGCTTGTAAAATAGCTGCAGTACGCCACTTTAGCAGTACTGATAAAGTCATGAGTGAAATATCTTTGCTGTTGAGTAAACCATCCATGAAAAAGGCACAAATGAAACTTGACATGGAGCATGTCAAAGAAAGCCAGTGGATCTGCAACTTAGCCAACCAAGACGTCATTGTATCCCCTTAACAAAACCTGATGTTTCAACACACACCCCTGCTCTCACACCCACATTTCTGTCGTTGGCCTGCTGCAATGTTCCAGTGAACATCAACACAAACTCAAGGAGCAGCACCCATTCTTTGATTAGGCACTCTACAGCCTCGCGGACTCAACCTTGAGTTCAACAATTTCAGAGCACGACTGGCCTTCTTTTAAAATATTTTTCTTTTTTTAATCATTTTATTTTATTTTTTAACCATGTGCCTGTTTTTTTCATGTGGACAGAGCTGCTCATTACTCTGCCATTAACACTCTCTCTGAACCAATGCTTTGTCTTTCATCACAAGCATTAACATGCTCTTTGCCTTTGTTCCATGATAGCTTTGTTATTTAATCTCTGCTGTCCTCTCACACAACTTCCCTTTTGTTCTCTTCCCCACCAACCACACCCCCCACCAACACTTCACTTCCTTAAATCCTAATTCTTTTCTCACCTTTGCTTGTTCTGATGAAAGGTCACAGACCTGAAATGTGAACTCTCTTTCTCTCTCCACAGTTGCTGCCTGACCTGCTGAGTATTTTGAGCACATTCTGTTTTTATTCCTGATGTTTCTCATCAGTGTTAGACAAATATTAATGACATCAGATGATGCCCACGATGTTGTGCCGAACCTTTAACCTACTCTAAGATCAAACTAACTACCTACCCTTCATTCTACTATCATCCATGTACCGATCCAAGAGTCGCTTAAATGTCCCTAATGTATCTGCTTCTACTACCACCGCTGGCAGCGCATTCCACGCACCCACCACTCTCTGTGTAAAGAACCTACCTCTGACATCTCCCCGAAACCTTCCTCCAATCACCTTAAAATTATGCCGAAGAAGGGTCACTGACCCGAAATGTTAACTCTGCTTCTCTTTCCACAGATGCTGCCAGACCTGCTGAGTGATTCCAGCATTTCTTGTTTTTGTTTAAAATTATGCCCCCTGGTGATAGCCCTTTCCACCCTGGGAAAAAGTCTCTGGCTATCCACTCTATCTATGCCTCTCATCATCTTGTACACCTCTATAAAGTCACCTCTCATCCTTCTTCGCTCCAATGAGAAAAGCCCTAGCTCCCTCAATCTTTCTTTGTAAGACATGCCCTCCAGTCCAGGCAGCATCCTGGTAAGTCTCCTCTGCACCCTCTCTAAAGCTTCCACATCCTTACTTGTCAAAGATTTAAAAACCTCCTAAAGGATTCAGGTGTGGTTGATGAAATGTATATGAGGTTAATAGAAGAGATTAGTGAGAAGTGTGAAATCTGCATAAAGTGTTGGAGGATGCTGCCACATCTTATTGTAAGCCTTCCATTGACAGGTGACTTTAATGAGATAGTTGCCATGGATCTAAAAGCATGGGACAAAGAGGAAATATTTTCATTTTACATTTTATAGATCTGGCAATCCAACTTAGTCTTTCTACAATAATACATAGTAAGGACAAATGGGTGATTATGGACAAAATCATGGAGAAATGGATAGAGACCAGACTTGGGGCAGTAGTAAGTTTCTGACTGATAATGGAGGGGAATTTGTCAATGACAAGTTCAGAGACATGTGTGACAACATGAACATTATGGTCATGAATATCGCAGCTGAAAGTCCTTTTAGCAATGGGCTCTGTGAAAGGAATCACATGGTGATCGCTGCATAAAATCTTAGCTGATCAACCAGACTGCAAGATAACAACTGTCCTGGCATGGGTAGTTCATGCAAAGAATTCACTTCAGATGGTTGGAGGATATAGTCCCTATCAATTGGTCTATGAGTGAAATCCCAAATTGTCTTCTGTACTGTGCGACAGCCCTCCTGCTCTAGAAGGTACTACAATTAGTTCCATTTTTTCTGCACACTTGGATGCTTTATGTGCAGGGAGATGGGCCTTCATCAAGGTTGAGGTTTCGGAGAAAATTCGGAGAGCTCAGAGGCATCGTATAAGACCATCCGAGACAGAATTTAATTCAGCAGCTTTGGTGTAATAGAAAAGAGAGGGTCATAGGGAATGGAAAGGCCCTGTTAAAGTAATAGGACGAGATAGTAAGACTGTACTTATCAAACATGACAATCAAACTTTTAAGGTTCATTTCTCATGATTAATCGGGATTAATTACAAAATCTCAGACTCTGAGCAGCTGATAGAAGTAAATGAGGCATCTTGTACCTCAAATGCTCATGTCTTTTGTAATGAGGAACAGTAGATCAAGGGCTGGATAGTGGTAATGTGAGTGATCATGACACACAGGACAGAACTATCACATCCACAGGCCAATTGTCCAGAATGGGTACTCGGGTGACATATATTCCAGAGGGGTCTAGTGAATTGAGGGATGCAACAACTGTGGGACATGAAGGAAAAGCTACTGGCAAGTTTAAATATTGGTTAAATTTTCAGGATGATGGCCAAGAGGTGAGGTCAATGACTGGTAGAATGGGGAGAAAGAGAGGTGAGTAAGAAAGCTCAGTGCAAGTACTGATAGTGGGTCTGGAAATGACTCTTTTGTCAGTAAACAATCAATTCGTGGAGAAAGAGCCTCTGATAGTGCGAGCAGGCTATTAGGAAAGTAAATGGCATGTTGGCCTTTGTTGCAAGGGGATTGGAGTACAGGAATAAAGAACGCTTCCAAAATTGTGCAGGGCTTTGGTGAGACTACACATGGAATACTGTGTGCAGTTTTGGTCTCGACATTTAAGAAAGGATATACTTGCACTGGAGGCAGTAGAGTGAAGATTTACTAAATTGGTCACTGGGATGAGGAATTGTCCTATGATGAGAGGCTGAGTAAATTGGGCCTATATTCTCTGGAGTTTAGGTGAGCTAATTTTTCATACAAGATTCTGAAAGGGCTGGATAGGGTAGAAGCTGAGAGTTTGTTCCCACTGGTCAGGGAATCTGGAACATGGGGACACAGTCTCAGGTTAAGGGGTCAATCATTCAGGACTGAGATGAGGAGAAATTACTTCACTCAAAGGGTTGTGAATCTTTGGAATTCTCTACCCCAGAGGGTTGTGGATGCTCCATTGTTGAATATATTTAAGACTGCGATAGATAGATTTTTGGTCTCGCAGGGAATTGAGGGATATGGGGAGCAGCAAGAAAGTAGAATTGAAGCCCAGGATCAGCCTTGATCGTATTGAATGGCGGAATAGGCTCGATCGGCCATATGGTCTACTTCTGCTCCATTTTCTTGTGTTTCCAGGTTCAACTCAGTGCCTAAAAGTGAATACCACAGTACATGCTGCTTTGTAGGCTACACAGTACTTGCAGAAACATATACTGAGGGAATGATATTCCCACAAAGATCTATGCAATAGGCTTGGGACAGGGTCATTCCTCATCAGAGGGGCTCAGGTCATTAGAAAGGAAGGTGAAGGCTCTTTCATGGGTTAGAATTATGCTCAGTTCTTCTCCGGAGAGGCTGTGGGGACCTGCCACTTCAGAAATCAGGATGTGGTTACGGGGTGGTTTGGGCCAACATCTCCTTGGTGTTTCTCCGGCTCCGGGGCAGTCAGTGCATCACTTATTCTTTGTCCACGTGCTTAGCGTGGGGATGTTGGGAGCATCAGAGCTGAGAGATCCATGTTTCGACTGCTGGATGAGCTTGTGAAAGGCAGCAGTTTTTTGTCTAACTGGCAGTAGGCTGAGCATTGGCTTGGATCTCACGGGTTAGTAAGATTTTGGTGGCTGGAGCAAGGGTGCAGGATCACAGTGTGTGTCTCAGTGTGTCCTTCGAAGCGCAGTTCCACCAGTACTTGTCTGATGGCCATGGGTACGTTACACAGAATTACCTGGAATGTACAGCACAGAGACAGGCCATTCAGCCCAACTACAAGTGTTTATGCTCCACATGAGCCTCCTTCCACCCTACTCCATCTAACCCTATCAGCATACCCTTCTCTCCCTCTAGTGCTTATCTAACCTTCCCTTAAATGTATCTATGCTATTCATGTCAACCACTCCCTGTGGTAGTGAGTTTCACATTCTCACCACTCAGACTCTCCTTCCCCTTACAATCTACAGGCTTTGGAAACCCAAACATGGCATTACCCAACCTCTACTTCTTGACTCAATGGTGGATCTCTTTGCTCGAAAGCCACACTGTGCCTCAAGATAGACACGCTCAGCCAGCCTCTGGAGCCTGTTTAAGGCTGAGCGTGTCTATCCTGAGGCACAGTGTGGCTTTCAAGCAAAGAGATCCACCATTGACATATTGTTCTCCCTTCGCCAGCTACAGGAGAAATGCCGTGAACAACAGATGCCCCTCTATGTTGCTTTCATTGATCTCACCAAAGCCTTTGACCTAGTCAGCAGACGTGGTCTCTTCAGACTACTAGCAAAGATTGGATGCCCGCCAAAGCTACTAAGTATCATCACCTCATTCCATGACAATATGAAAGGCACAATTCAGCATAGCGGCACCTCATCAGACCCCTTTCCAATCCTGAGTGGCGTGAAACAGGGCTGTGTTCTCGCACCTACACTGTTTGGGATCTTCTTCTCCCTGCTGCTCTCACATGCATTCAAGTCTTCAGAATAAGGAATTTTCCTCCACACAAGATCAGGTGGCAGGTTGTTCAACCTTGCCCGTCTAAGAGCGAAGACCAAAGTACGGAAAGTCCTCATCAGGGAACTCCTCTTTGCTGACGATGCTGCATTAACATCTCACACTGAAGAGTGTCTGCAGACACTCATCAACAGGATTGCGGCTGCCTGCAATGAATTTGGCCTAACCATCAGCCTCAAGAAAATGAACATCATGGGACAGGACATCAGAAATGCCCCATCCATCAATATCGGCGACCACACTCTGGAAGTGGTTCAAGAGTTCACCTACCTAGGCTCAACTATCACCAGTAACCTGTCTCTCATGCAGAATTAAACAAGCGCATGGGAAAGGCTTCCTCTGCTATGTCCAGAATGGCCAAGAGGGTGTGGGAAAATGGCGCACTGACACAGAACACAAAAGTCCAAGTGTATCAAGCCTGTGTCCTCAGTACCTTGCTCTATGGCAGCGAGGCCTGGACAACGTACGTCAGACAAGAGCGACGTCTCAATTCATTCCATCTTCGCTTCCTCCGGAGAATCCTTGGCATCAGGTGGCAGGACCGTATCTCCAACACAGAAGTCCTCAAGGCAGCCAACATCCCCAGCTTATACACACTACTGAGTCAGCGGCGCCTGAGATGGCTTGGCCATGTGAGCCGCATGTAAGATGGCAGGATCCCCAAGGACACATTGTACAGCAAGCTTGTCATTGGTACCAGACCCACCGGCCATCCCTGCCTCCACTTTAAAGACGTCTGCAAACGTGACATGAAGTCCTGTGACATTGATCACAAGACGTGGGAGTCAGTTGGCAGCGATCACCAGAGCTGGCGGGCAACCATAAAGGCGGGGCTAAAGCGTGGCGAGTCGAAGAGACTTAGCAGTTGGCAGGAAAAAAGACAGAAGCGCAAGGAGAGAGTCAACTGTGTAACAGCCCCGACAACGAATTTTATCTGCAGCACCTGTGGAAGTGTCTGTCACTCTAGAATTGGCCTTTATAGCCACTCCTGGCACTGCTTTACAAACCACTGACCACCTCCAGGCGCTTACCCATTGTCTCTCGAGACAAGGAGGCCAAAGAAAGAAGATTTCTTGACTCAGCTCACCTGCTCTCACACTCTTTGCGACCTTTGTGGTGACCTGCACTGGGAGCCTTGGTTTTCCACCTGGATTTCTCTATCAGATTGTATCCTGCACTATCCCAGCATTAGTATCACAGGTCAACATTAACATCAGGGTTTCGCTTCCACCATTGTCATTTCAAGAAAGAAAGAACTTGTATTTCCATATTGTCTTTTAAAATCTCAGGACATCCCAAAGTGCTTCAAGGCAAATGACTTTTTTTTGCAGTGTGGTCACTGTTGTAATGCAGGAAATGTGGCTTCCAATTTGTGCACAGCAAGCTCTCATAAATAGCAATGAGATAAATAACTAGATAATCTGTATTAATGGTGTTGATTGAGGAATAAATATTGGCCCAAGATATCGGCAATAACTCCCCCGCTCTTCTTCAGAAAGGTGCCTTGGGATCTCTTATGTCCACCTAAGGACAGACGGGGCCTCGGTTTAACGTCTCATCCAAAAGATGGCATCTCTGACTGTGCAGCACTCCCTCAAGTATTGCCACCTGCAGTGCCATCGCATTCAAAGAGGAGGGGAGCGTGTGAAATATTAAGACTTGTCTTTACTGCTTTCGGTCTCATTATTGTTCCTGCCCATTATGCACACCAGTCGAGTTAATGCCTTCAGATTTAAGCATGATTCCTTGAGGAGCAACGACACATCACTATTAGCTGATGTTTGTGAGAAAATTTTAACACATTCACAGAGTGTATTCAATTAACAAGCTAACTTGGGGAAGTATAAACATCAAAGCTCCTAATTAATGATGTGTATCAGATGAATTAAAAAAATCTATTTTTCCATAAACTGGTGATTTGTTTGCCTGCTGCGCCTTGGCTAAGATACTAAGCAGGACGTGTACTGGTTACTGATGCACCTTTTAAGCTGAGTACAATGTTATCATATTGAATTCACAGACTTGATAACTTACAAATCAATTTGTGACGCACACGCACACACAAGGTAAGAAACCTAGGATGGACTTCTTCATAGAGATGTGGAAACATAGACTCGAGGCACTCCGCAACTCAAAAACTGGGAGCTAGACTTTTCGCAATATGATGCACTGTGTCCCCAGTTTTGAAGAGTGAGAGATATGGCAGAGTTCCCTATTATAGGGCCAGGGCCATGGAGCAAAATACAAGTCAAAAACACTATAGTAACAAATTTGGCTAGTAGTAAAATCTCTCAGGGTGCAATCAGTTACTTACGATTTCCAGGCTGGTCATTGCACCACATGGATTTACTAATCCATTCTCCATTTCTGTAAGCTCCAGCCTCTTTCTGTTCAGCAGTCTCAGCCATGGTTCAGTGGGTCACACTCACCTCTAAGTCAAAAGGTTGTGGACTCAAGTTCCACATCATAAACTTGGGCACATAATCCAAGGCTTCAGTGCAGCACTGAGGGAGTCCTTCAGATAAGACATCAAACCAAGACCTTGTCTGCCCTCACAAGCAGTAGTGTGTACTATCAAAAAGATACACTACAGCAATGCACCAAGGCTCCTTAGACAGCACCTTTCAAACCCGCGCCCTTTACCAACTAGGAGGACAAGGGCAGCAAATGCATGGGAACACCACCACCAGCAAGTTCCCCTCCAAGTCACACACCATCCTGACTTTGAATTATATCGCTGTTCCTTCACTGTCGCTGGATCAAAATCTTGGAACTCCCTTCTTAACAGCACTGTGGGTGTACCTACCCCACATGGACTGCAGCGGTTCAAGAAGGCAGCTCACCACCACCTTCTCAAGGGCAATTAGGGATGGGAAATAAATGCTGGCCTGGCCAGCGACGCCCACATCCCAAGAATGAATAAACAAAGTGGGCATAAAAGATCCTGTGGAACTATTTGGAAGACGAGCAGGGGCGTTCTCCCCGGTGTCCTCGCCAATATTTATTCCTCAACCAGCTAACCACTAAAAAGATTATCTGGTCATTATCACCTTGCTGTTTGTGGGATCTTGCTGTGGATAATTTGGCTGCCATGTTTCCCCGACATTACAACAGTGACTACAGTTCAAAAGTACTTCATTACCTGTAAAGCGGTTCAGGATGACCTGAAGTGGTGAAAGCAACTGTAGAAATTCAACGCCTTCCTTTCTTTCACCCTCAACATCATTCAGGTCCTCCTGTCGAGTCCTACTATCTGTATTGGCCACCCATCTCAGGCGAGACCCTCACTTTGAGGACATTGGGCTGCAGTCATGTGGCATATATGCCTTACCCACATATATCGTCTGGGTGTATCACCTTCTCTCACTGCCTGTTAGCCACTCCAATTGGTCAGGGCTATAACCTATGAGCCTCCTTCCTGAATGCTGGCATGCATCAATAAGGCAATAGGAGCAAGGCCCAGAAATGAAGTGAGTCACAATGATAATAAGTTAATTGGGTACTGATGGAAATGAAGAGGAAATCAACATCAACATCCCGTTGGTTAAGACTATAACTGTCACACAAGGAAGAGGTACTGTCAAAATAAGATTGGTAACCCTGGGCTTGTGTGGAGTTAGCTGATGTCAGCTACAGTTGCAGTAGAGTTGCTACTGGTGCTCCTGGGTTAGGGAGCAGAAACAAATGAGCCAGAGTTCCCACTCTCGATGGCTTTTCAACGAACCACAGGAGGGAACGTGTGTACAGATTTTGAAGAATAAGGTGAAATTTTATCTTACTCAAAATCCATCCATGTGCACAGAGGTAATATCAGACGCAATTGGGCTTTGGCAGTGTTGCACCCATGTTGAAAGAGAGTCACCTTCGGGGTTCATTAATGAGGAACAGCCATTTGGGTGGGATCCTGGGAGCTGCAGAATTGTGCCCCGCAATCTTCAGGATCAGAGTGGAAAAATCCGTGTGAACAAAAAAAGGACACTGCTCAGTTTAGACGATCATTGAGCAGGGAGAAAGGGAGCTGTAACTCAGGAAACACTGAACTGCATTAGTAAATGCTTACCACTGCGACAGTTGCATGGTAAAATTGAAATGGTTATTCTCTCTGGAAATCGTAGCCTGTGTGTGTGTGTGTGTCTAGTTATAGGTGTGGACACAGGGTGCCATGTATTCTGAATTGGTGAAATTAGCCAGGTGAGAACACACACTGAGGCCGTGACGTGCATCACTCACTGCTGCCGTTTCATGAGAGGTCAATACCAGGTTGCTAAGCAGAGAATTCACAAATCGGTCATTTCCTGTTGTTGAGGACATTGTATCATAAACAGCTCGATCGGTGAATTAGTTCTGAATGTAGAATTTGAGATGTCATGGGCGAGAGAGGCCCAAGGGATCACGCTCAAGTTTAATTTAAACACCTGAGATATCAGCTGGCTTTCAAAGAAAAAACATATATTTCTCTATTCCTTTTTACATGATAGAATTTCTCCCCCTCTTCAAGCTCCATTTCTCAGATTGTAGAGCCAGGTATCAGTGGGCATTGCTCGAGTCAACCACTGGGTGGTCTGCAGTGAAAACCCAAAAATGGATACAAACATAAAGTTGGAAAGATATTTTATAGATAGTTTAGATCTGAGCGAACTGCATATTCCATTCATCAAACTGAACTTGCACTTGGGTTAAAATTAGAGCCAGGCTGTTCAGAGGTGATGTCAGGAAGCACTTCTTCACACAAAGGGGAGTGGAAATCTGGAACTCTCTCCCCCAAAAAGCTGTTGAGACCATTCAACAGAAGATTTCACAAATGAGATTGATAGGTATTTTTTGGGTCAGGGTATTAAGGGTTACAGAGCCAAGGTGGGTAGATGGAGCTAAGATACAGATGAGCTGTGATCTAATTGAATGGCGGAACAGGCTGGAGCGGTTGTTTGACTCCTTCTGTTCCTATGTTTTTAACGTCCAGTTGGGAATGTTGGGATGGAAAAGATGTGGGGCTCAGTGCTTTCACCCAAGTGCTGGTCTGTATTACCCCATCGGAAAAAGCTGCATCAGCTGCTGCATTTCTTCTCTATAATTGGGTGCATGCTCAGGGGGCTGCGGTATGTTTAGTGTCTCTTCATGTGGGCACTTGCCAGAAGTTTCCATTTATTAAACTGCCATTTTTCTCTGTTTAAGTCCTTTGAAGGATCCTTCATCTGCCGGAGTCAGTGCTTAGTCTGAAAGGGACCTGGGCTCTCTTTCCTGCTTCTGAAAAGATTAACGCTTCACTTCATTAAGCTATTGGCTTTATAGAATGGTGTCTTTTGTCTTTTAAAGAGATTGTGACAAATCTTTCAGTTCCTTGAGGCAATCAACCATCTGCCAAGAACATGAACAAACCCTTCGGTGATAATCTGTGAAGCATTCCGGTTTAAGAGGATCTCTCATTGCTACCTCTCTTTTGGATCTTCAGGAACAGTATTTGAATCGTGATTAGGAGCTGTGAGTGACAGCCAAACCCTCATCAAACTTTCACAGTTGATGGTCTAGCCAAAGTGAGCTAGAATTATTCCCCACTTTCTGGAAAAAGAGGCCATTTGTGTATTTCTGTCACGTTGTAATAGCATAAAGTTTTTCCATAAATTCTGAGAAGTGACTTAACTCCAATCGAGACCTAAACAGTGCTTGGTGTGCAACTAATTCTAATCTTGGAGTCCGACAATTCCAGCCTGCAGAAATCCTGCTGTTCACTTAATTTTAACAAATACTCCATCAAAACAAAATGAACTATGGGCTTGCAGGGATTGTGGTAAAGCAATGAATAATTCTCATTGGAACGTATATAATTCTGAGAGGGCTTGACAGGGTTGATGCTGAGAGGCTGTTTCCCCTGGCTGGAGAATTAGGATCATAGTCTCGGAATAAAGGTTGGCCATTTAGGACTGAGAAGAGGAAAAATTTCTTCACTCAGAGGGTTTTGAATCTTTGGAATTCTCTACCCCAAAGAGCTGTAGACGCTCAGTCAATGAGTATATTCATCTGGACATCTGCTCTGGACATCTGCTCAGGGCTGGAAAGGAACTTGCAGTGGGAGGGGGAGGATCCAGTTGTCATGGTCCACGTGGGTACCAATGACATAGATATGACTAGGAAAGAGGTTCTGCGTCGGGAGTATGAGCAGCTAGGGGCTAAATTAAAAAGTAGAACCTCAAAGGTAATAACCTCTGGGTTGTTACCTGAGCCATGAGCAAATTGGGATAGAGTAAATAAGAATAGAGATGAATGTGTGGCTCAAAGACTGGTGTGATAGAAATGGGTTTCGATTCATGGGCCACTGGCACCAGTACTGGGGAAAGTGGGAGATGGGACCAGTGTTCTGGCAAGTCATATAACTAGGGTGGTAGAGAGGGCTTTAAACTAAATAGTGGGAGGAAGGGATCATGTGAGAGGAGATGTGGTAAAACAAAGGGAAACAATGAAGTAATAGAGCAGGATAGTGATTTGGGTAATGATAACCAGAATGTGGCAGGAAGGGACAGAGCATACAAACTTAAGACTGCACCAACAGACAAGGCCAAAGATTGCAGAAATGACAAAAAGACAGAGTTAAAGGCTCTTGTATCTGAATGCACGCAGCATTCGTAAAAAAAACTGATGAATTGTTAGCAGATAGAAATAAATATGTATGACCTGATAGCCATTACAGAGACATGGTTGCAAGGTGACCAAGGCTGGGACCTGAATATTGAAGGGTACTCGACATTTCGAAAAGACAGGAAGCTAGAAAAAGGTGGTGGGGTAGCTTTGTTAATTAAGGATGTCATTAGTACAGTAGTGAGAGATGACCTTAGCTTGGAAGAGCAAGATGTGGAATCAGTTTGGGTAGAGATAAGAAATAGGAAAGGTAAGAGGGTACTTGTGGGAGTAGTTTATAGGCCCCCTACACTGTAGGACAGAGTATACAGAAAGAAAGAAATGGGACATATAAGAAAGGTACGGGAATTGTCACGAGTGACTTTAATCTGCATGTAGATTGGGCAAATCAGATTGGCAAAGGTAGCCTGATAAATGAGCTCATAGAGTGTATTCGGGACAATTTCTTAGAGGACTACGTTCTATAGCCAACCAGGGAGCAGGCTATTCTAGACCTGGTAATGTGCAATGAGACAGGATTAATCAATAACCTCATGGTAAAGGAGCCTCTAGGCGACAGCGATCATAGCATGATAGAATTTCACGTTCAGTTTGAAGGGGAGAAGTGTGGGTCTAAGTGTGTTTTGAACCTAAATAAAGGTAATTACAAGGTTATGAAGGCAGAGCTAGCTAAAGTGAACTGGGAAACTACGTTAAAAGGCAGGACAGTGGAGATGCAGTGGCAGACTTTTTTGGAGATATTTAATAACGCTCAGCAAAGATTTGTTCCAGTGAGAAAGAAAGATTATTTGCGAAGGATGCATCATCCGTGGCTAAATAAGGGAGTTAAGGATAGTATTAAATTAAAAGAAACACTGTACAAATCTGCAAAGATTAGTGGTAGGTCAGAAGATTGGACAGATTTTAAGAACCAGCAAAGAATGACAAAAAAAAATAAAGAGGGAGTAAGTAGAGTACGAGAGAAAGATAGCTAGTAACATAAAAACAGATAGTAAGAGTTTCTACAAGTATTTAAATAGGAAAAGAGTAACTAAAGCAAGAGTTGGTCCTCTAGAGAGTGTGACTTGGGGAATTGATCATGGAAACCAAGGAAATAGCAGAGGTGTTGAACAGGTATTTTGTGTCTGTTTTCACTGTAGAAGACTTACAAAACCTGCAAAAGATAGTTGAAAATCAAGAGGTGAAAGGGACAGAGGAATTTAAAACCACCATCACAAGGGAAAAGGTGCTGGAAAAACTATTAGACCTAAAGATGGCCTGCATCTTAGGGTCTTAAAAGAAGTGGCTGCAGAGATAGTAGAGGTTTTTGTTATTATCTTCCAAAATTCCTTTGATTCTGGAAGGGTCCCAGCAGATTGGAAAATAGCAAATGTAACACCTTTATTCAAGAAAGGAGGGAGACAGAAAGCAGGAAACTATAGGCCAGTTAGCCTAACATCTATCATTGGGGAATTACTAGAATCCATTATTAAGGAGGTTACAGCAGGATACTTAGAAAATCATAATGGGATCAGACAGAGCCAACATGGTTTTGTGAAAGGGAAATCGTGTTTAACTAATTTATTAGAGTTCTTCAAGGAAGTAACAAGCAAGGTGGATAAAGAGGAACCTGTAGATGTGGTGTACGTAGATTTCCAAAAGGCATTTGGTAAGGTGCCACATCGAAGGTTACTACAGAAGATAAGAGCACATGGTGTAGGGGGTAACATATTACAGAATCACACAATCGCAGAATAATACAGTGCTGAAGAGGCCCTTCGGCCCATCGAGTCTGCACCGATGCATTAAAACACCTGACCTGCCTACCTAATCCCATTTGCCAGCACTTGGCCCATAGCCTTGAATGTTATGACATGCCAAGTGCTCATCCAGGTACTTTTTAAAGGATGTGAGGCAACCTGCCTCTACCACCCTCCCAGGCAGGGCATTCCAGACTGTCACCACCCTCTGGGTAAAAAAGTTCTTCCTCAAATCCCCCTTAAACCTCCCGCCCCTCACCTTAAACTTGTGACCCCCCGTAACTGACCCTTCAACTAAGGGGAACAGCTGTTCCCTATCCACCCGGTCCATGCCCCTCATAATCTTGTACACCTCGATCAGGTCACCCCTCAGTCTTCTCTGCTCCAGCGAAAACAACCCAAGCCTATCCAACCTCTCCTCATAGCTTAAATGTTCCATCCCAGGCACCATCCTGGTGAATCGCCTCTGCACCCTCTCCAATGCAATCACATCCTTCCTATAATGTGTCGATCAGAATTGCACACAGTACTCCAGCTGTGGCCTTACCAAAGTTCTGTACAACTCCAACATGACCTCCCTGCTTTTGTAATCTATGCCTCGATTGATAAAGGCAAGTGTCCCAATATGCCTTTTTCACCACCCTATTAACCTGCCCTTCTGCCTTCAGAGATCTATGGACAAACACGCCAAGGTCCCTTTGTTCCTCGGAACTTCCCAGTCTCAGGCCATTCATTGAATACTTGCGTGTCACATTACTCCTTCCAAAGTGTATCACCTCACACTTTTCAGCGTTAAATTCCATCTGCCACTTTTCTGCCCATTTGACCATCCCGTCTATATCTTCCTGTAACCTAAGACACTCCACCTCACTGTTAACCACTCGGCCAATCTTTGCGTCATCCGCGAACTTACTGATCCTATCCCCCACATAGTCATCTATGTCGTTTATATAAATGACAAACAATAGGGGACCCAGCACAGATCCCTGTGGTACGCCACTGGACACTGGCTTCCAGTCACTAAAACAGCCGTCTGTCATCACTCTCTGTCTCCTACAGCTAAGACAATTTTGAATCCACCTTATCAAGTTACCTTGTATCCCATGTGCATTTACTTTCTTGATAAGTCTCCCATGTGGGACCTTGTCAAAGGCTTTGCTGGATAAAAGACTGGTTAGCTACCAGGAAGTAGAGAGTAGGGATAAATGGGTCTTTTTTGGGTTGGCAAACTGTAACTAGTGGAGTGCCACAGGGTTCAGTGCTGGGGCCTCAATTATTTACAATTTATAATTAATGACTTGAATGAAGGGACCAAATGTGTGGTAGCTAAATTTGCCGATGACACCATAATAGGAAGTAAGTTGTCAAAAGGAGCTAAAGAGTCTACAAAAGGATATAGATAGGTATTTTGAGTAGGAAAAAATTTGGCAGAAGGAGTATAATGTGGAAAATGTGAACTTGTCCACTTTGGCAGGAAGAACAGAAAATCTGTATACTATTTAAATGGAGAGACATTGCGGAACCTGGTGGTACAGAGGGATCTGGGTGTCCTGGTACATGCATCACCAAAGGCTATTATGCAGGTACAGCAAGTGATTAGGAAGACAAATGGAATGTTGACATTTATTGCAAGGGGAATGGAGTATAGAAGTAGGGAAGTTTTACTGCAGCTATACAGGGCTTTGGCGAGACCACATCTGGAGTACTATGTACACTTTTGGTCTTCTTATTTGAGAAAGGATATAGTTGTGTTAGAAGCAGTTCACAGAAGGTTCACTCGACTAATTCCAGGGATGAAGGGCTTATCTTATGAAGAAAGGTTGAACAGGTTGGGCCGATACCCACTGAAGTTTAGAAGAATGAGAGGTGATGCTATTGAAATAAATAAGATCCTGAGGGGTCTTGATAGAGTGGCTACCAGGAGGATGTTTCCCCTTGTGGGGAGACTAGAATTAGGGGACACAGTTTAAGAATAAGAGATCTCCCTTTTAAGACAGAGATGAGGAGAGATTCTTTTTCTTAAAGGTTCATTAGTCTGTGAAATTCTCTTCCCCAGAAAGCACTGGAGGCTGGGTCATTGAATTTATTCAAGACTGTGTTAGATAAGTTTTTGATAGGTAAAAGAGTCAAGGGTTATGGGGGGCAGACAGGAAAGTTGAGACCACAACCAGATCAGCCTTGATCTTATCGAATGGCGGAGCAGGCTCGAAAGGCCAAATGGCCTACTCCTGCTCCTATGTTCTTATGTTCAAGATTGAGATCGATAGTTTTTTGGACACTAAGGGAATCAAGGAATATCGGGAAAGTGGCTTTGAGGCTGAAGATCAGCCATGGTCATATTGTATGGTGGATGAGGCTTGAGGGGCCCAATGGCCTACTCCTCCAGTTTCTTATATAATTCCTCTTGATATAGTTGACTTGAGGCAGAAGGAGACATTTTCTGATGGCAGATCTTTTATAGACAATTCACTTTTCAAACCACTGCTCTCACTGCTTCCTGAGATCCACACTTAGTGCCTTGTGCCACTAAAGGCACGATTTCGATCTCTCCCTTCAGCAGCACCCACTCGCTCCATCTCAGAGCTGTCCTAATCCTCATCCTTTGCGGTGACCAATTAAGAGGTGGGACATTCCAGCAGCGGCACCATAGCTCCTCTGTGGGCTCCTTCTGGGAACCTGCTGGGAGCTGCCAAGGTTGACCTGGCGGGCTCCCCTCACAGTGGCAGCCCATCCTGATGCTGGTAAAATGTCGGCGGAGCGGGAAGTGGCCCTTAATTGCCACAATTGGCTGACCAGTGGGTGGCTGTGGTGCTGAGGTTTCCATTGCTGGTAATCTGCCGTGACAGTGGGAAGATATTGGACTTCCCTCCCACCACCATTTTACCAGCCTTCCTGCCTCCCAGCCTGTCTCCATTAGGCTGGTAAAATCTAGTCTGTTAACTGTTTCATTCTCAATAGATGCTGCCTGATCTGAGTATTTTCAGCATTTTCTGTTTTTAGTATACAATTAAATGTGATTTCTTGCTCCAACCGCTAGCTTTAACAATCTGTTTATTGGCCATAAACGGTACGTTAGCTTCAATAACACACTTAAAAATGTTTTTCCTGCAAATTGTCTCTAATATAATTCCAACAGGAGCAGCATTGAACTGAAGAACAATCAACATTTAATCTACTTAAACTTTGTAAATCCATTAGAATGAGCTAAGTGAATGGACAACTTGGCAATGCAATAGACTAGGAAAATTCTTATCTTTCACCACTAGTACCTCGCTAACCTACTGATCAAACCATGGGTGCCTTTAGTCTGGTAGGAACAAATGTGACCAGTGGAACATTGAAAGACTATCTTCACTTGAGTCCAAAGCAACGGGTTATAAATATAAGATAGCCATTGGCAGGTCAAATGAAGAATTTAGGAGGAATACCTTTACACAGAGAATGGTAAGAATGTGGAACTCACTGCCACATGGAGTGGTTGAAGCAGAGAGCACTGACAGATGGAAGGAGAAATTGGGCCGTGTGGCACCCATTTTCAGACACTACGCAGCCTCCTAAATCCCCAAAATGGTGGGCAGAAAGCCATATTGGGTAAGAACAACTAAGAGGTGTCCATTTCCTGAACCTGAAGCAGGTGTTCAACTATTTGCATATGCAAATTAGCAGCCTAATGACTGCTTCAGACCCCTGCTGCAATATTGGTTTGACCCAAGGCATCAACGCCATCACACCCAGAGAAAACCAACCCTAAACATTACATAAATAAAAAGAATGTGAGCACTCACCACAATTCTCACCCTGATCGCCCCCTCTCCCGGTCCCCCGTGATCTCACCCCCACGACAATATTCCTGAGGCCTCTGATTCACTTACCAGGGATCAGCTGCTTGTAACCTGGTGCTGCCTCCTCCTGGAGTAGTATCTTTAATATCCGGGGCTCCTCACCCCTCATCATTTGTGCATGGGGGTGGGTGGGGGATGCTCAATAGTGTTTTAACTGCCCCCTAATAAACAGTCCACTTATTCTCTATGTTATGGCCATTTGGGAACTACCTGCTCAAAACGGGCATCCTCCGAGGTGGCCGAATCGTAAATGGCAGGCGATGACATTGGTTCAGGTCCTTGGCATCATGACGCCCAATCCCCATTCTATGTAGGTCAGACGGCAGGTGAGATCAAGGTGCCATTCGCCGTCCACTCTGCAGCAATTAAAGACCAATTGAAGTCGTCTACAATCCAATTGACAGCCATTTTACATCGGCTGTCACATTTTATGTCTGGCAAACGAGTCGAAGGTGGAGTTGGGAACCCGGCAGCTCTGCGGAGGAGTTAGAGGTACTATTTTTCATTATTCTCTGATAGATTTGTGCACTGTTTTGAAGTTTGGGGCTGTTTTTGCTGGTTCAACAGGGTTCACCTGAGTGATTGAAACTCCTGGTCGGGCCACAGCAGCACTGATTTATTCTGTGTAGGGGAGGGGGGTTGTGATTGCCTGTCCTTGCAGCAGGCTGCAAATCCCTGTCCTCATAACATCTCTACGACTGCCAAAGGAATTGTTCACTCTGGAGGCAGCTCATCTATTGAGGAAGACCAGGCCACAAGGAGAGACAGGAGGACAACTGGCCAGGGAAATCAGCTCGTCAAAGTGCAGCCTGGTAATGGAGAAGGCCACAGAATGCGCTGGGAGCAACCAACTGTGAGGAGACGAGCCTATCCAGCAGGCAGGGTCTACCGCCCGCAGTTGAGCTTTCTGCAAATGTCAGAGCGTCAGTGCTGAAGAAGACGGCGCCTGTCCCGAGAGACTGTTACATCTCTGTGTGAGATTCTGGCAGCGGAGGTCGTTTCCAACCGTATGGGTGGCCATCCAATGCCAGTTGCATTGAAGCTAACAGTCACTCTAAACGTCTACGCATCAGGCTCCTTCCAGGTTTCATCAGGAGACATGTGTGGAGTCTCGTAGTCATCAGTGCATCAGTGCATTAAAGTGGTAACTGATGCCATATTCAGGCATGCCAACCAGTTCATCAATTTCCAGACAGATGCCGCCAGTCAGGCCGAGAGAGCCAGAGGAATCAGCACCATTGCTGTGTTCCCCATGGTCCAAGGTGTAATTGGCTGCACTCATGTGGCCATTAGAGCACCTACAGGTCAGTCAGGGGCCTTCATTAATCGGAAGGGGTTTCACTCGATGAATGTGCAACTTGTCTGTGACCACTGTAGGGGTATATTGCAGGTGTGCGCTCGTTACCCTGGAAGCAGTCACGAAACGTTCATTCTCCGGAACTCCCAGGTGCCAGCACTATTCAGCTCTCCTGAATGCCTGCAAGGATGGATACTTGGTGACAGGGGTTATGCGCTGAAGACATGGCTGATGACACTGGTGAAGAACTCACAGAATGAAGCAGAGTAACAGTACAATGAGAGCCGTGCGACCACCAGAGTCACCACAGAGCAGACCATAGGTCTTCTGAAAATGAGATTTAGGTGTCTCGATCGCTCAGGTGGTGCCCTACAGTACTCGCCAGCAAGGGTATCTCGCATTGTTGTGGTCTGCTGCGCCTTACATAACCTGGCATTGGAGAGGAGGGGAGGCCCTGGAGGATGAGGACATTGTTCAGTGCGAGGCATCCTCAGACAAGGATGGTGAAACGGCTGAGCATGAGGAGGAGGGGGCGCAGCCACCTGAATGATGGAGGGAGGGAGCTGCAGGTTTCAGTTGAGTGCAAGGGAGGCCCAGGAGGCTCTGACACTCAGGCATTTCTCCTGAATGGAGGCTCATCACCCAGTGACTGACATGTCAGTCTGAAATGAGGCATTCACATCAGGTAGAAGTACAGAAGCGATCACCTGCAGGTACAAATCACAATTGCAAAGGTCCACCTTTCCCTCGAACACAACAAGGCTCGCATGTATCTCCTCCCCCATGTCTCCATCTCATGCAGGACAACAAGATCGCCTAAAGCATCATCATTGACTTGAGACAGATAAAAATGCCAAGTGAGAACTTTCATAAGTTTTGTGTGAACAGCAAATAAATAATTCTAAATCGCACCAGCGACCCCTAAGTGCAGTTACTGTGATTTCTTGAAATGTTTGTGAGGGCTCACACGTGTCGACGACCCCTCGCTGCCAGACACGGCAGAGGCAGGTGGCTGTTCAGGATGCCCCGTGGCTTGGGATGACCTTGGCGGATGTCCTCTGACTGCCTGAGGCCGTGAAGGCCCCGGCATTGTCACTGGCAGAGGAGACAATGAGCCGCTGTACACATCAGGAGTGTCCTGAGTGGAGCCCCCAGATGCAGACTGCTGTTGCTCCTGTGCCCTCACAAGGTTTATTTGGGCCACTCTGCTGACCTCAGAGGCGTGAGAATCTGCAGGAGACCCCAGGTGCCTTGTCCCTCTCTCGCATTGCCACTGATACATGGAGCTCACTGACACTGCGATGGTGTGCAAGTCTCCACACATCTCCACTGGCTTTGGGTGGCCTGCAGGATTGGGCCCTCCACAGCAGCTGCCAATCTGTGAATGGAGGAAGCCAGTTGCACAGATGAAAGGGACTGTGCAGAACTCATGGCCTGGATGGAGATCTCCAAAGACGAAGCCAGAACACGCATCGTCTCTGGTAACTGCCAGATCTCTACGCACCTCACACTGCACCTGCAGCATCTCCTGCTGAATGGATGTCCTCAGAGGCTCATCATCAGCACGGGGCTCAGCACTGACCAGACTTCCCGCAGTCCGCCGAGTGTCAGAGGCATCGACCGATACTGCCTCTGGCAGCTGGTCCAGCACTTGTGCGATGCTGGCACCAGGTCATGACCATGAATCTGAAGACGCAACCAGCCCAACCAAGGTGACTGGATCTGAGCTGGTGCTTGGTGTGGGGAAAGGATGTGTCGCTGCACCCTCTGAGGTTCCCTCCTCCTCCTCAGAGATGGTTGGATGTGCCCCGGAGACACTGCCTGGCCGTTGCTGTGTTTCACCTGCAGTGTCAAACAGAATGATCAGGTGTGAGCGACACACCGGACTGAAGGACATGTCATGGACTGCAGTGTGGCCACATGTGTGAGTTTAAATGCACACACAACCTACACTGCTTGAGCCACCCCACCCTATACTCCACCCGCACCCCTCCCCGTCCCAATGCCCACACTCTGGGGAACTCACCCTCCAGGTCAGATGCTCCGGCATCACCATCAGCAACTGAAGGGACTCTGTCCTTGTCAGCAAGCAGCAATGCCGCCTCCTCCTCCACACTGGTGAGAAATGCTAGATTTGGCACACTGCCACTGGTCCGTGCCCTCTCATGGGCATTCTGAGCCCTCTTCTCCTCTGCAGACACATGGTAATCATTTCAATTACTTGGCTTGAAGGAGCACCCACTCATCCCTTGTGCTGCATGCTGCCTCTGGGACCATTGTCATTCAAGTGTACGGTTGGCACACTTCTGGACCCTTGAGCGGCTCAGATGTGCACAGAATGTGCCCCTCGACAGAGCTGCAACCATTTACTCCAGATGGATAGCTTCAACATTGCAGCATCAACACCTGATTACCCACCATATGAGTACAACGCAACAAAGACTGAGCCATGCCGCTTACCCTGGCAGAACAGAGAAGGTTGTTGATCTGCTTGCGACATTATATCCATGTCCTCCTCACAACCCCAGGGCTGCTGACCTCCTCCGCAACCTCCATCCATGACCTGAAGAGGCCTCATCCTTCTGTCAGGTGGGAAATAGACATCCCAACTTCCCTCAGCTGCCTGGAGGAGGACATGCAGGGAGTCATCGGTGAACCTTGGGGCCATGCGGCTGGTTCTATCTGCCATTGCTGCAAGCGGGTTCTAATCCTCCAACGTTTCAGGTGATTTGATGGAAAGTGATGCTAGGGGTCACCCCTTTAAATGATAGGACAGCTCCTGTTCCCCTCAGTCTGGTATCCAAGTGACAGGACAGTTCCTGTTCCCCACAGCCTGCTATCTAAGTGAAAGGACAGCTCCTGTTCCCCTCAGCCGGGTATCTAAGTGACAGGACAGTTCCTGTTCCCCTCAGTCTGGTATCTAAGTGACAGGACAGCTCCTGTTCTCCTCAGACTGGCATCTAAGTGACAGGACAGTTCCTGTTCCCCACAGGTGCTATCTAAGTGACAGGACATCTCCTGTTCCCCTCAGTCTGGTATCCAAGTGACAGGACAGCTCCTGTTCCCCTCAGTCTGGTATCGAAGTGACAGGACAGGTCCTGTTCCCCTCGGTCTGGTATCTAAGTGACAGGACAGCTCCTGTTCCCCTCAGTCTGGTATCTAAGTGACAGGACAGCTCCTGTTCCCCTCGGTCTGGTATCGAAGTGACAGGACAGGTCCTGTTCCCCTCGGTCTGGTATCTAAGTGACAGGACAGCTCCTGTTCCCCTCAGTCTGGTATCTAAGTGACAGGACAGCTCCTGTTCCCCTCGGTCTGGTATCTAAGTGACAGGACAGCTCCTGTTCCCCTCAGTCTGGTATCTAAGTGACAGGACAGCTCCTGTTCCCCTCAGTCTGGTATCTAAGTGACAGGACAGCTCCTGTTCTCCTCAGTCTGGTATCGAAGTGACAGGACAGTTCCTGTTCCCCACAGGTGCTATCTAAGTGACAGGACATCTCCTGTTCCCCTCAGTCTGGTATCCAAGTGACAGGACAGCTCCTGTTCCCCTCAGTCTGGTATCTAAGTGACAGGACAGCTCCTGTTCCCCTCGGTCTGGTATCTAAGTGACAGGACAGCTCCTGTTCCCCTCAGTCTGGTATCTAAGTGACAGGACAGCTCCTGTTCCCCTCAGTCTGGTATCTAAGTGACAGGACAGCTCCTGTTCCCCTCAGTCTGGTATCTAAGTGACAGGACAGCTGCTGTTCCCCTCAGTCTGGTATCTAAGTGACAGGACATCTCCTGTTCCCCTCAGTCTGGTATCTAAGTGACAGGACAGCTCCTGTTACCCTCAGACTGGTATCTAAGTGACAGGACATCTCCTGTTCCCCTCAGTCTGGTATCTAAGTGACAGGACATCTCCTGTTCCCCTCAGTCTGGTATCTATGTGACAGGACAACTCCTGTTCCCCTCAGCCTTGTATCTAAGTGACAGGACAGTTCCTGTTCCCCTCAGCCTTGTATCTAAGTGACAGGACAGCTCCTGTTCCCCTCAGTCTGGTACCTATGTGACAGGACAACTCCTGTTCCCCTCAGCCTTGTATCTAAGTGACAGGACAGTTCCTGTTCCCCACAGCCTGGTATCTAAGTGACAGCACATCTTCCGTTCCCCACAGCCTGGTATCTAAGTGACAGGACAGCTCCTGTTCCCCACAGTCTGGTATCTAAGTGACAGGACAGCTCCTATTCCCCTCAGTCTGGTATCTAAGTGACAGGACAGTTCCTGTTCCCCTCAGCCTGGTATCGAAGTGACAGGACAGCTCCTGTTCCCCTCAGTCTGGTATCTAAGTGACAGGACAGTTCCTGTTCCCCTCAGTCTGGTATCTAAGTGACAGGACAGCTCCGGTTCCCCTCAGACTGGTATCTAAGTGAAAGGACAGCTCCGGTTCCCCTCAGACTGGTATCTAAGTGACAGGACAGTTCCTGTTCCCCTCAGTCTGGTATCTAAGTGACAGGACAGCTCCTGTTCCCCTCAGTCTGGTATCTAAGTGACAGGACAGCTCCGGTTCCCCTCAGACTGGTATCTAAGTGAAAGGACAGCTCCGGTTCCCCTCAGACTGGTATCTAAGTGACAGGACAGTTCCTGTTCCCCTCAGTCTGGTATCTAAGTGACAGGACAGTTCCTGTTCCCCTCAGTCTGGTATCTAAGTGAAAGGACAGCTCCTGTTTCCCTCAGTCTGGTATCTAAGTGACAGGAAAGTTCCTGTTCCCCTCAGTCTGGTATCTAAGTGACAGGACCATTCCTGTTCCCCTCAGTCTGGTATCTAAGTGAAAGGACAGCTCCTGTTCCCCTCAGTCTGGTATCTAAGTGACAGGACAGGTCCTGTTCCCCTCAGTCTGGTATCGAAGTGAAAGGATAGCTCCTGTTCCCCTCAGACTGGCATCTAAGTGAAAGGACAGCGCCTGTTCCCCTCAGTCTGGTATCTAAGTGAAAGGACAGTTCCTGTTCCCCTCAGTCTGGTATCGAAGTGAAAGGACAGCTCCTGTTCCCCTCAGACTGGTATCTAAGTGAAAGGACAGTTCCTGTTCCCCTCAGACTGGTATCTAAGTGACAGGACAGTTCCTGTTCCCCTCAGTCTGGTATCGAAGTGAAAGGACAGCTCCTGTTCACCTCAGACTGGTATCTAAGTGAAAGGACAGTTCCTGTTCCCCTCAGACTGGTATCGAAGTGAAAGGACAGCTCCTGTTCACCTCAGACTGGTATCTAAGTGAAAGGACAGTTCCTGTTCCCCTCAGACTGGTATCTAAGTGACAGGACAGTTCCTGTTCCCCTCAGTCTGGTATCGAAGTGAAAGGACAGCTCCTGTTTCCCTCAGTCTGGTATCTAACTGACAGGACAGCTCCTGTTCCCCACAGCCTGGTATCTAAGTGACAGGACAGCTCCTGTTCCCCTCAGTCTGGTATCTAAGTGACAGGACAGCTCCTGTTCCCCTCAGTCTGGTATCTAAGTGACAGGACAGCTCCTGTTCCCCTCAGTCTGGTATCTCAGTGACAGGACAGCTCCTGTTCCCCTCAGTCTGGTATCTAAGTGACAGGACAGCTCCTGTTCCCCTCAGTCTGGTGTCTAAGTGACAGGACAGCTCCTGTTCCCCTCAGTCTGGTATCTAAGTGACAGGACAGCTCCTGTTCCCCTCAGTCTGGTATCTAAGTGACAGGACAGCTCCTGTTCCCCTCAGTCTGGTATCTAAGTGACAGGACAGCTCCTGTTCCCCACAGCCTGGTATCTAAGTGACAGGACAGCTCCTGTTCCCCTCAGTCTGGTATCTAAGTGAAAGGACAGCTCCTGTTCCCCTCAGTCTGGTATCTAAGTGACAGGACAGCTCCTGTTCCCCACAGCCTGGTATCTAAGTGACAGGACAGCTCCTGTTCCCCTCAGTCTGGTATCTAAGTGACAGGACAGCTCCTGTTCCCCTCAGTCTGGTATCTAAGTGACAGGACAGCTCCTGTTCCCCACAGTCTGGTATCTAAGTGACAGGACAGCTCCTATTCCCCTCAGTCTGGTATCTAAGTGACAGGACAGTTCCTGTTCCCCTCAGCCTGGTATCGAAGTGACAGGACAGCTCCTGTTCCCCTCAGTCTGGTATCTAAGTGACAGGACAGCTCCTGTTTCCCTCAGTCTGGTATCTAAGTGACAGGACAGCTCCTGTTTCCCTCAGTCTGGTATCTAAGTGACAGGACAGTTCCTGTTCCCCTCAGTCTGGTATCTAAGTGACAGGACAGCTCCGGTTCCCCTCAGACTGGTATCTAAGTGACAGGACAGCTCCTGTTTCCCTCAGTCTGGTATCTAAGTGACAGGACAGCTCCTGTTCCCCTCAGTCTGGTATCTAAGTGACAGGACAGCTCCTGTTCCCCTCAGTCTGGTATCTAAGTGACAGGACAGCTCCTGTTCCCCTCAGTCTGGTATCTAAGTGACAGGACAGCTCCTGTTTCCCTCAGTCTGGTATCTAAGTGACAGGACAGTTCCGGTTCCCCTCAGACTGGTATCTAAGTGACAGGACAGCTCCTGTTCCCCTCAGTCTGGTATCTAAGTGACAGGACAGCTCCTGTTCCCCTCAGTCTGGTATCTAAGTGAAAGGACAGCTCCTGTTTCCCTCAGTCTGGTATCTAAGTGACAGGACAGCTCCTGTTTCCCTCAGTCTGGTATCTAAGTGAAAGGACAGTTCCTGTTCCCCTCAGTCTGGTATCTAAGTGAAAGGACAGCTCCTGTTTCCCTCAGTCTGGTATCTAAGTGACAGGACAGCTCCTGTTTCCCTCAGTCTGGTATCTAAGTGAAAGGACAGTTCCTGTTCCCCTCAGTCTGGTATCTAAGTGACAGGACAGTTCCTGTTCCCCTCAGTCTGGTATCTAAGTGACAGGACAGCTCCTGTTTCCCTCAGTCTGGTATCTAAGTGACAGGACAGTTCCTGTTCCCCTCAGACTGGCATCTAAGTGAAAGGACAGTTCCTGTTCCCCTCAGTCTGGTATCTAAGTGAAAGGACAGCTCCTGTTTCCCTCAGTCTGGTATCTAAGTGACAGGACAGCTCCTGTTTCCCTCAGTCTGGTATCTAAGTGAAAGGACAGTTCCTGTTCCCCTCAGTCTGGTATCTAAGTGAAAGGACAGCTCCTGTTTCCCTCAGTCTGGTATCTAAGTGAAAGGACAGTTCCTGTTCCCCTCAGTCTGGTATCTAAGTGAAAGGACAGCTCCTGTTTCCCTCAGTCTGGTATCTAAGTGAAAGGACAGCTCCTGTTTCCCTCAGTCTGGTATCTAAGTGAAAGGACAGTTCCTGTTCCCCTCAGACTGGCATCTAAGTGAAAGGACAGTTCCTGTTCCCCTCAGTCTGGTATCTAAGTGAAAGGACAGCTCCTGTTCCCCTCAGACTGGCATCTAAGTGAAAGGACAGTTCCTGTTCCCCTCAGACTGGCATCTAAGTGACAGGAAAGTTCCTGTTCCCCTCAGTCTGGTATCTAAGTGACAGGACCATTCCTGTTCCCCTCAGTCTGGTATCTAAGTGAAAGGACAGCTCCTGTTCCCCAGTCTGGTATCTAAGTGAAAGGACAGCTCCTGTTCCCCTCAGTCTGGTATCTAAGTGAAAGGACAGGTCCTGTTCCCCTCAGTCTGGTATCGAACTGACAGGACAGCTCCTGTTCCCCACAGCCTGGTATCGAAGTGAAAGGACAGCTCCTGTTCCCCTCAGTCTGGTATCGAAGTGACAGGACAGCTCCTGTTCGCCTCAGTCTGGTATCTAAGTGAAAGGACAGTTCCTGTTCCCCTCAGTCTGGTATCGAAGTGAAAGGACAGCTCCTGTTCCCCTCAGACTGGTATCTAAGTGACAGGACAGTTCCTGTTCCCCTCAGTCTGGTATCGAAGTGAAAGGACAGCTCCTGTTCACCTCAGACTGGTATCTAAGTGAAAGGACAGTTCCTGTTCCCCTCAGACTGGTATCTAAGTGACAGGACAGTTCCTGTTCCCCTCAGTCTGGTATCGAAGTGAAAGGACAGCTCCTGTTCACCTCAGACTGGTATCTAAGTGAAAGGACAGTTCCTGTTTTCCTCAGACTGGTATCTAAGTGACAGGACAGTTCCTGTTCCCCTCAGTCTGGTATCGAAGTGAAAGGACAGCTCCTGTTCCCCTCAGTCTGGTATCTAACTGACAGGACAGCTCCTGTTCCCCACAGCCTGGTATCTAAGTGACAGGACAGCTCCTGTTCCCCTCAGTCTGGTATCTAAGTGACAGGACAGCTCCTGTTCCCCTCAGTCTGGTATCTAAGTGACAGGACAGTTCCTGTTCCCCTCAGTCTGGTATCGAAGTGAAAGGACAGCTCCTGTTCCCCTCAGTCTGGTATCTAACTGACAGGACAGCTCCTGTTCCCCACAGCCTGGTATCTAAGTGACAGGACAGCTCCTGTTCCCCACAGCCTGGTATCTAAGTGACAGGACAGCTCCTGTTCCCCTCAGACTGGTATCTAAGTGACAGGACAGTTCCTGTTCCCCTCAGTCTGGTATCGAAGTGAAAGGACAGCTCCTGTTCACCTCAGACTGGTATCTAAGTGAAAGGACAGTTCCTGTTCCCCTCAGACTGGTATCTAAGTGACAGGACAGTTCCTGTTCCCCTCAGTCTGGTATCGAAGTGAAAGGACAGCTCCTGTTCCCCTCAGTCTGGTATCTAACTGACAGGACAGCTCCTGTTCCCCACAGCCTGGTATCTAAGTGACAGGACAGCTCCTGTTCCCCTCAGTCTGGTATCTAAGTGACAGGACAGCTCCTGTTCCCCTCAGTCTGGTATCTAAGTGACAGGACAGCTCCTGTTCCCCTCAGTCTGGTATCTCAGTGACAGGACAGCTCCTGTTCCCCACAGCCTGGTATCTAAGTGACAGGACAGCTCCTGTTCCCCTCAGTCTGGTGTCTAAGTGACAGGACAGCTCCTGTTCCCCTCAGTCTGGTATCTAAGTGACAGGACAGCTCCTGTTCCCCTCAGTCTGGTATCTAAGTGACAGGACAGCTCCTGTTCCCCACAGCCTGGTATCTAAGTGACAGGACAGCTCCTGTTCCCCTCAGTCTGGTATCTAAGTGAAAGGACAGCTCCTGTTCCCCTCAGTCTGGTATCTAAGTGACAGGACAGCTCCTGTTCCCCACAGCCTGGTATCTAAGTGACAGGACAGCTCCTGTTCCCCTCAGTCTGGTATCGAAGTGACAGGACAGCTCCTGTTCCCCTCAGTCTGGTATCTAAGTGACAGGACAGTTCCTGTTCCCCACAGCCTGGTATCGAAGTGACAGGACAGCTCCTGTTCCCCTCAGTCTGGTATCTAAGTGACAGGACAGCTCCTGTTCCCCTCAGTCTGGTATCTAAGTGACAGGACAGTTCCTGTTCCCCACAGCCTGGTATCGAAGTGACAGGACAGCTCCTGTTCCCCTCAGTCTGGTATCTAAGTGACAGGACAGCTCCTGTTCCCCTCAGTCTGGTATCTGTGACAGGAAAGCTCCTGTTCCCCACAGCCTGGTATCGAAGTGACAGGACAGCTCCTGTTCCCCTCAGTCTGGTATCTAAGTGACAGGACAGCTCCTGTTCCCCTCAGTCTGGTATCTCAGTGACAGGACAGCTCCTGTTCCCCACAGCCTGGTATCTAAGTGACAGGACAGTTCCTGTTCCCCTCAGTCTGGTATCTAAGTGACAGGACAGCTCCTGTTCCCCTCAGTCTGGTATCTAAGTGACAGGACAGCTCCTGTTCCCCTCAGTCTGGTATCTAAGTGAAAGGACAGCTCCTGTTCCCCTCAGTCTGGTATCTAAGTGACAGGACAGCTCCTGTTCTCCACAGCCTGGTATCTAAGTGACAGGACAGCTCCTGTTCCCCTCAGTCTGGTATCTAAGTGACAGGACAGCCCCTGTTCCCCTCAGTCTGGTATCTAAGTGACAGGACAGCCCCTGTTCCCCTCAGTCTGGTATCTAAGTGACAGGACAGCTCCTGTTCCCCTCAGTCTGGTATCTAAGTGACAGGACAGCCCCTGTTCCCCTCAGTCTGGTATCTAAGTGACTGGACAGCTCCTGTTCCCCTCAGTCTGGTATCTAAGTGACTGGACAGCTCCTGTTCCCCTCAGTCTGGTATCTAAGTGACAGGACAGTTCCTGTTCCCCTCAGTCTGGTATCTAAGTGACAGGACAGTTCCTGTTCCCCACAGCCTGGTATCGAAGTGAAAGGACAGCTCCTGTTCCCCTCAGTCTGATATCTAAGTGACAGGACAGCTCCTGTTCCCCTCAGTCTGGTATCTAAGTGACAGGACAGTTCCTGTTCCCCACAGCCTGGTATCGAAGTGACAGGACAGCTCCTGTTCCCCTCAGTCTGGTATCTAAGTGACAGAACAGTTCCTATTCCCTTCAGCCTGGTATCTAAGTGACAGGACAGCTCCTGTTCCCCTCAGTCTGGTATCTAAGTGACAGGACAGCTGCTGTTCCCCTCAGTCTGGTATCTAAGTGACAGGACAGCTCCTGTTCCCCTCAGTCTGGTATCTAAGTGACAGGACAGTTCCTGTTCCCCACAGCCTGGTATCGAAGTGAAAGGACAGCTCCTGTTCCCCTCAGTCTGGTATCTAAGTGAAAGGACAGCTCCTGTTCCCCTCAGTCTGGTATCTAAGTGCAGGACAGTTCCTGTTCCCCACAGCCTGGTATCGAAGTGACAGGACAGCTCCTGTTCCCCTCAGTCTGGTATCTAAGTGACAGAACAGTTCCTATTCCCTTCAGCCTGGTATCTAAGTGACAGGACAGCTCCTGTTCCCCTCAGTCTGGTATCTAAGTGACAGGACAGCTGCTGTTCCCCTCAGTCTGGTATCTAAGTGACAGGACAGCTCCTGTTCCCCTCAGTCTGGTATCTAAGTGACAGGACAGCTCCTGTTCCCCTCAGTCTGGTATCTAAGTGACAGGACAGTTCCTGTTCCCCTCAGTCTGGTATCTAAGTGACAGAACAGTTCCTATTCCCTTCAGCCTGGTATCTAAGTGACAGGACAGCTCCTGTTCCCCTCAGTCTGGTATCTAAGTGACAGGACAGCTCCTGTTCCCCTCAGTCTGGTATCTAAGTGACAGGACAGCTCCTGTTCCCCTCAGTCTGGTATCTAAGTGAAAGGACAGCTCCTGTTCCCCTCAGTCTGGTATCTAAGTGACAGGACAGTTCCTGTTCCCCTCAGTCTGGTATCTAAGTGACAGGACAGTTCCTGTTCCCCACAGCCTGGTATCGGTGAAAGGACAGCTCCTGTTCCCCTCAGTCTGGTATCTAAGTGACAGGACAGCTCCTGTTCCCCTCAGTCTGGTATCTAATTGACAGGACAGTTCCTGTTCCCCACAGCCTGGTATCGAAGTGACAGGACAGCTCCTGTTCCCCTCAGTCTGGTATCTAAGTGACAGGACAGCTCCTGTTCCCCTCAGTCTGGTATCTGTGACAGGAAAGCTCCTGTTCCCCACAGCCTGGTATCGAAGTGACAGGACAGCTCCTGTTCCCCTCAGTCTGGTATCTAAGTGACAGGACAGCTCCTGTTCCCCTCAGTCTGGTATCTCAGTGACAGGACAGCTCCTGTTCCCCACAGCCTGGTATCTAAGTGACAGGACAGTTCCTGTTCCCCTCAGTCTGGGATCTAAGTGACAGGACAGCTCCTGTTCCCCTCAGTCTGGTATCTAAGTGACAGGACAGCTCCTGTTCCCCTCAGTCTGGTATCTAAGTGAAAGGACAGCTCCTGTTCCCCTCAGTCTGGTATCTAAGTGACAGGACAGCTCCTGTTCTCCACAGCCTGGTATCTAAGTGACAGGACAGCTCCTGTTCCCCTCAGTCTGGTATCTAAGTGACAGGACAGCCCCTGTTCCCCTCAGTCTGGTATCTAAGTGACTGGACAGCTCCTGTTCCCCTCAGTCTGGTATCTAAGTGACAGGACAGTTCCTGTTCCCCACAGCCTGGTATCGAAGTGACAGGACAGCTCCTGTTCCCCTCAGTCTGGTATCTAAGTGACAGAACAGTTCCTATTCCCTTCAGCCTGGTATCTAAGTGACAGGACAGCTCCTGTTCCCCTCAGTCTGGTATCTAAGTGACAGGACAGCTGCTGTTCCCCTCAGTCTGGTATCTAAGTGACAGGACAGCTCCTGTTCCCCTCAGTCTGGTATCTAAGTGACAGGACAGTTCCTGTTCCCCACAGCCTGGTATCGAAGTGAAAGGACAGCTCCTGTTCCCCTCAGTCTGGTATCTAAGTGAAAGGACAGCTCCTGTTCCCCTCAGTCTGGTATCTAAGTGACAGGACAGCTCCTGTTCCCCACAGCCTGGTATTGAAGTGACAGGACAGCTCCTGTTCCCCTCAGTCTGGTATCGAAGTGACAGGACAGCTCCTGTTCCCCTCAGTCTGGTGTCTAAGTGACAGGACAGCTCCTGTTCCCCTCAGTCTGGTATCTAAGTGGCAGGACAGCTCCTGTTCCCTCAGTCTGGTGTCTAAGTGACAGGACAGCTCCTGTTCCCCTCAGTCTGGTATCTAAGTGACAGGACAGCTGCTGTTCCCCTCAGTCTGGTATCTAAGTGACAGGACAGCTGCTGTTCCCCTCAGTCTGGTATCGAAGTGACAGGACAGCTCCTGTTCCCCTCAGTCTGGTATCTAAGTGACAGGACAGCTGCTGTTCCCCTCAGTCTGGTATCGAAGTGACAGGACAGCTCCTGTTCCCCTCAGTCTGGTATCTAAGTGACAGGACAGCTCCTGTTCCCCTCAGTCTGGTATCTAAGTGACAGGACAGCTGCTGTTCCCCTCAGTCTGGTATCTAAGTGACAGGACAGCTGCTGTTCCCCTCAGTCTGGTATCGAAGTGACAGGACAGCTCCTGTTCCCCTCAGTCTGGTATCTAAGTGACAGGACAGCTCCTGTTCCCCGCAGCCTGGTATTGAAGTGACAGGACAGCTCCTGTTCCCCTCAGTCTGGTATCTAAGTGACAGGACAGCTCCTGTTCCCCTCAGTCTGGTATCTGACTGCTATTGTACTCTTGCTCCTCCCACCATCCTCTGAGAAGCATGCATCCTTCTCAGAGCCACTAAATGTGCTGACAGCCCTTTTAAATGGCTTTCAGCACCTTCCTTTGGCTCTTGCCCCGCCCCCGCCAATGCTGACCTTTCTGCCCGCCTGCGCGCGCCTTTTCTATTCAAAAATCCGCCGGCGAGACGCTAATTGGTCACTTAGTGCTCGATCGTGGTGGCAACTGAGCGTGGAGCGGGTGCGACTTTAGCACCTGCTTCCACCTCCGGGACTGTGGCCCTGCCGGGACAGGTCCAATTCTGGCCTTGGTCTCTGTCCAATCAAAGTGTCATTCTTCACTGGGACAAGACTGGTCTAGTGCCATGATATCGATCCCCATTATAAAATGCCCGTAGCCTGTCCAGACTGACAAGATGTGGATGTCTCTTGTTTCAGGAGGTTAGATTTTATCCAAATGACAGCTGTGGGATTATTCATGAGCAGGAATACCCAGTGGTACTTGGATTCAAGGTCGTTAATGAATAAAAGAAAGAAAGAAATGATTTGCATTTCTATTGCTTCTTTCACAACCTCAGGATGTCTCAAAGTGCTTCACAGCCAATAAAATGTCATCACTGTTGTAATGTAGGAAATAAGGCAGCCAAGTTGTGCACATCAAGATCCCATAAACAGCTATGTGATAATGCCCAGATAATCTGCTTTTCAGTGATGTTGCTTGAGGGATAATTACTGACTAGGACACCAGGGATAACCCACCTCTCTTCTTTCGAATAGTGGTTGTGGGATCTTTCACAGTTACCTGTGAGAGCCGATGGGGCCTCGGTTTTAAGACCTCATTTGAATAACAATATTGTAGTAGCCGATTGGACCATTTCTCAAATCCAGGGTGGCGGAATGGGTGCAGATATAGTGGGCAGGATTCCATGTGTTGATGGGGGTGGGAATGGAGGCGGGCTGGCAGGTGCATAATTTGGCGCCACCAGCTGTGTGCCAGTTTGCCGGCACCGAGCCATTTTGGGCAGACCAGATCGGGGGCAGAACGGCTACCCACCCACAAGCGGCAGTAGCTCGTGAAGATAATTAACTGGCTAATTCAGGCCATGGATCAGAGGCTGACTGGAATTTTCCAGTTGGCCTGCGGGCCCCCTGTGGTGCAGGAAGCATGGCAGCTGCCTGAAAGCAACTTCCCCGTGGCAGACACGGCGCGGGGGCCAGTGTTCCAGGATGCCTTTGAGGCCCCACCTGCCTACCTAGCCACAGCTGCGGCCACAGGACATCCTGTTAAAGGGCTCCCCCTCCAATGGTGGCCTGGCAGTTGTGGGCACTTTTTAGTTCAAATGTTTTAACAGTGCTAAGAGGATGCCTCAAGACGGAGGCACTCTCTCTCTCTCTCTCTCTCTCTCTCTCTCTCCGCAGGCTGCAGCTCTTTCTGTGTTGGAGGGCCTCCACTTGGTTCTCCAGCTTCGAAAGCCTGCCCTCCATCCTTAATTCGAACCAGAGTTCTAATTCACCACTGAGGTGTGACAATAAGTCAGCCCCAATTTATAAATTCAGTACTTTCCTTGAAGATATTGATTAGTCCAGCCTGATCTGCTTTTTCAATTTCATGTTTACTATCCCTAATTAGCCCACACTTCTCAGTGCGACACTTCAGAAGTACCTCATTAAATGTAAAGTACTTTGGGACTTCCTGAGGTTGTGAAAGGCACTATAGAAATGCCCGTCTTTCTTTCTAGTGAACATAATATTATCTCTTTTCATTGCTTGTGTATAAGCACTAAGGCAGAGACAAATCATATAATCCTGAGCCAGGGACTTGTATCCTTTTGCGTATTGAGCAGTAGTCATGTGCAAGAGCTGAGATACACGTGAGTTGTTCAGTACAAGACAGGAAGTGAACAGTGCTCCTTTACCTGGGGTATGCTGTTCGTCAGCACAAGAGCTGACACTGAAGCCTAGATGAGCCATAAGGTAGCAGACCAGAATGAATGGTTTCCTTTTACATGGAACATAATGTATAAGCAGTGGAGCTAACACTGAAACATGAGTTGTACAATGCTAAACAGGAGTGAATGGTTTCCTTTACCTCCTGTGTACTCAATATGAATCGGAGCTGACACAAACAAATCAAAGCCAGATAGGAATGAATTGTTCCCTTTTTACTCTGTGTTTACTGTACGTGAACAGGAGCTGACAGTGATGCACAAACAAGCTGCACAGCATCAGACTGGAATGAATTGTTCCATTTAACTAGTGTGTACCCTGGCAGACACAAATGAGCTGTATTGTATTGAATGGGATGAATGATTTCTTACACCTAGCGTATAATGAAAAATCTCTCAGCAAATCTTAAACATCCTCTGATTCTACTGTTGACCAGAAAAGAACAACTGTGTTAATTGGAGCTTGTTCTGAATGCCAAAAAGCTAATTACTGGATTACTGCATTTCTGATGATTTGATATTATTCAACAATGGCCCCTAATGAAAAATAGTGCAGCAAATTGATTTGGAAAATGCAAAACTGAGAGACGCCATTGGTTTTAAAGACACATTGCTTCAAACGACTGCACAGTGTTGCAAATGAATCGGAAATGCTGGAAACAGGCAGCAGGGTGCCCAACATGTGGGTCTTGTTTTTCTAAGCACTGTCAGGCAAATGATGCTGTACTACTGCCATGGAGCCTCATACCAACATGCTGAATTGGTGGGCAGGAATGGAATAGCTGGTCCATCAAACTTGGCTCACACCTCATCATGGCTGGAGCATAGTAACTAAACACTTCCTGACCTTCCTTAGCCAAGTAATCACCTGGGAGAGGCAAAGAAAACCATCGTCTCACTTGATGGAAGCAGGGACCGCAGATTGGTCACATAAGATTAAGGACCAATTCTGCTACCCAGGGTGGAAGGGAAATATCAGTCAGCAGGCAGGAGTTGGAAGAGGAATTCCAGGAAGCAAATGCAGATGTTCTGAAGGGGAAAGGCTTCAAGAAAGCTTTTGAAGCTGTGGAGAGATGCATCAAGGTGCTGGAGTTCAGGGAAGGAGCTCCAGATTTTAAGGGCTAAAGGTTCTGTTGCTAAAAATGAAGTGGGGGGAAGGATTATATTTTGACATCTTCTGATTAATTTTTCACTTTCAAAACATCAATACCAAAAAGACAATCACATGTTAGTCAATGCTTGCCTTACCTTAGTGAGCACAGCACAGCTCCCTTCTGCAAGGACTCCAATGTGTCACGTACCAGTGCACAGCCTTCTTGCCCTAGGTAGTTTCCTGAAAGAGAAATTTAATTAAAAGGTTTATTTTCTTTCACTGCGTGGCCCCTTTCCCCTCCGAGAATGATGGTCCTGGCCATGGCCTGTGCTGTTATTTGTAATGCAGAATTCCCCAGCCAGGGAATTGAGTCAACCAGAGTTCTAATTCACCACTGAGTTGTGACAGCAAGTCAGACCCTAGCCCATCTGTGTTGCTCAATAACCATCTCCTTCTTTTAGTAAAACTCTACTCACTGCAGTGTGATTTAGTTAGAAGCTTTAATAGTTTGTTGCCACTTCAGTTGCAAGTAAAAGAGCCATTTCCTATTGATAGGTGTGATCAGGCCATTGCATGCACTCTGGGCCCAGTGTAGAACTGTACACACCAATTTATTTCTAAATAGACTGTGCCAATCCTGGTCTCTTACAACTTACATTGAAGGTCTTGGGCTATCTCTGAAATCTTTCTTCTGTATTTCATGCGCAATATTTATCAGTTTGAACAATGTTGCCTCCAACATTCCCTAGGTTCAGGGAAGGTTCCTTTAGATTGGAAAATCGTGAATGTAACTCCTTTATTCAAAAAGGGAGGGAGACAGAAAGCAGGAAACTACAGGCCAGTTAGCTTAACATCTGTTTTAGGGAAAATGTTAGAAGCTATTATTAAAGATGTTATAGCAGGGCATCTAGAAAAATTCAAGGTAATCAGGCAGAGTCAACATGGTTTCATGAAAGGGAAATCATGTTTAACCAATTTATTTGGAGTTCTTTGAGGGAGTTACATGTGCTGTGAATAAAGGGGAACCAGTGGATGTATTGTACTTAGATTTCCAGAAAGCATTTGGTAAGGTGCCACATCAAAGGTTATTGCAGAAAATAAAAGCTCATGGTGTAGGGGGTAACATATTGGCATGGATAGAAGATTGGTTAGCTAACAGGAAACAGAGAGTAGGCATAAATGGGTCATTTTCTGGTTGGCAAGATGTAACGAGTGGTGTGCCACAGGGATCAGTGCTGGGGCCTCAACTTTTTACGATTTATGTAAATGACTTAGATGAAGGGACTGAAGGTATGGTTGCTAAATTTGCACAAAGATAGGTAGGTAAATAACTTGTGAAGAGGACATAAGGAGGCTACAAAGGGATATAGATAGGTTAAGTGAGTGGCAAAGACCTGGCAAACGGAGTATAATGTGGGAAAGTGGGAAATTGTCCACTTTGGCAGGAAGAATAAAAAAGAAGCATATTATCTAAATGGTGAGAGATTGTAGAGCTCTGAGATGCAGAGGGATCTGGGTGTCCTAGTGTATGAATCGCAAAAGGTTAGTATACAGGTACAGCACGTAATTAGGAAAGATAATAGAATGTTATTGTTTATCGCGAGGGGAACTGAATACAAAAGTAGTGAGGTTATGCTTCAGCTATACAGGGCATTGGTGAGACCACATCTGGAGTACTGTGTACAGTACTGGTCTCCTTATTTAAGGAAGGATGTAAATGCATTGGAGGCAGTACAGAGAAGGTTTACTAGACTAATACCTGGAATGGGTGGGCTGTCTTACAAGGAAAGATTGGACAGGCTCGGCTTGTATCCGCTAGAGTTTAGAAGAGTAAGAGGTGACTTGATTGAAACATATAAGATCCTGACGGGTCTTGACAGGGTGGATGTGGAAAGGATGTTTCCCCTTGTGGGAAAATCTCGAACTAGGGGTCACTGTTTAAAAATAAGGGGTCGTCCATTTAAGACAGAGATGAGGAGAAATTCTTTCTCTCAGAGGGTCATGAGTCTTTGGAATTCTCTTCCTCAAAAGACGGTGGAAGCAGAGTCTTTGAATATTTGTAAGGCAGAGGTCGATAGATTCTTGATAAGCAAGGGGGTGGAAGGTTATCGGGGGTAGGTGGAAATGTGGAGTAATCAGTTCAGCCATGACCTTATTGAATGGCGAAGCAGGCTCGAGGGGCCGAGTGGCCTACTCCTGCATCTAATTCGTATGTTCATATGAACCTTTTGTAAATTACTTGTGTCCGACCCACAATCTGTTTTAAACAACCAGGGTTTGACAAGGTCTATCTTTCCGGGAAAAGGAAGCTGGAGGGATGGGGCAACAGAATAGTGCTGAATTAGTCAGAGTGCTTTCTCCTCTGGGTTACTCCAAGGTGGCACAAAATGGCAAACCCACTCTAAGAGAGGTTGGAGTCAGAGAGGTCTTCATTGCTTGATTTAAAAATTTTATTCCTTGTTTTCAAATCCCTCTGTGTCCTTACCCCTCCCTCTCTGTAATCTCCTCTAGCCCTTCAACCCTCCAAGATCTCTGTACTCCTCTAACACATCCCTGATTTTAATTGCTCCACCACTGGCACCCAGACCTTCAGCTGCCTGGGGCCCAAACCTCTAGAATTCCCTCCCTCAACCTTTCTGCCTCTCTCTCCTCCTTTAAGATGCTCCTCAAAACCTGCCTCTTTGACCAAGCTTTTGGCCACCTGTCCTAATATCTCCACGTGTCTTGGTGTTAAATTTTCTTTGATGACACACCTGTGAAGCTCCTTGGGCTGTTAAAGGTCCTATATAAATGCAAGTTGTTGTTGTTGATTATGGAGCACTGGTTGGGCTACTCTATCTAGAGCTCCACTGGGTGAGGCAGTGCCCACCGGAACCCTCAAATGGCACTAAATCCCCTTGTTGATCACAGAACCCCAATTAACTTGCGTGAATACGGTGCCTGCATGTTTCTGGTGAATATCTTAACTGTTTATTCCCCGGCCTGGACCAAAATGGGAGTGGGATGGAAGTCAGCATCAATGGGGCAACAAGTCTTTTGATTTAATATAGGCAGCGTTTGCTGACAATGCTCACTAGGTGGCGCTGCAGTGACACATGCGCAAATGCAGCCTGTGCCACTGAAACGTCACAGTCTGCGACTTCAGGCAGCTGCCAGGACTAAAGATGGCGCTGCTCAAATAATCACATGGAGGCAACCTAACCTAAATATATGGCAGCACATAATGGCCAGAGGGAGAGAGCGAGCGAGCGACTGAGCCGGGGACGGGGGGAGCGGAGTGGGCCGGGGCTGGGGGTGGGAGCGGAGCGGGCCGGGAACAGGGGTGGGAGTGGAGCGGACCAGGGACAGGGGGGTGGGGAAGTGAAGCGGGCCGGGGAGGGGGCGAGTGAGTGGGCCGGGAACGGGGGGGTGGGGGGAGTGGAGAGGCCAGAGAGAACAGTGAGGGGGGGAGTGGAGCGGCCGAAAGAACGGAGCGGCCAGAGAGAGCAGCGAGGGGCGGAGCAGAGCGGCTGGAGAGAGCAGTGAGGGGGGGAGAGGAGGGGCTGAAAGAACGGAGCGGCCAGAGAGAGCAGCGAGGGATGGAGAGGAGTGGCCGGAGAGAGCAGCGAGTGGGGGAGAGGAGTGGCCGGAGAGAGCAGCGAGGGGGGGAGAGGAGTGGCTGAAAGAACGGAGCGGCCAGAGAGAGCAGCGAGGGGCGGAGCGGAGTGGCCGGAGAGAGCAGCGATGGGGGAGCGGAGCGGCCAGAGAGCTGCGACGTGGGAGCGGAGCGGCCGGAGAGAGCAGCGAGGAGCGGAGCGGAGTGGCCGGAGAGAGCAGCGAGGGGCGGAGCGGAGCGGCTGGAGAGAGCAGCGAGGGGCGGAGCGGAGCGGCCGGAGAGAGCTGCGACGGGGGAGCGGAGCAGCCAGAGAGAGCAGCGAGGGGCGGAGCGCAGCCGCCGGAGAGAGCAGCGAGGGGTGGAGCGGAGCGGCCGGAGAGAGCAGCGAGGGGCGGAGCGGAGCAGCCGAAGAGAGCTGCGAGGGGCGGAGCGGAGCGGCCGGAGAGAGCAGCGATGGGGGAGCGGAGCGGCCGGAGAGAGCTGCGAGGGGGGAGCGGAGCTGCCGGAGAGAGCAGCGAGGGGGGAGCGGAGCGGAGCTGCCGGAGAGATCATAGAGGTGGGGAGCGGAGGGGCCGAAAGAGCGGAGCGGCCCGAGAGAGCAGCGAGGGGGGGAGCGGTGCGGCCGGAGAGAGCAGCGAGGGGGGAGTGGAGTGGCTGGAGAGAGCAGCGAGGGGGGAGCGAAGCGGCCGGAGAAAGCAGCGAGGGGGGAGCGAAGCAGCTGGAGAGAGCGGCGAGGGGGGAGCGAAGCGGCCGGAGAAAGCAGAGAACGGGGAGCGAAGCGACCGGAGAAAGCAGCGAGATGGGGAGCGGAGTGGCCGGAGAAAGCAGCGAGGGGGAAGCGGAGCGGCTGGAGAAAGCAGCGAGGGGGGAGCGGAGCGGCCGGAGAGAGCGGCGAGGAGGGAGTGGAGCGGCCGGAGAAAGCAGCGAGGGGGGAGCAGAACGGCCGGTGAGAGCAGCGAGGGGGGAGCGGAGCGGCCGGAGAGAGCAGCGAGGGGGGAGGGGGAGTGGTGCGGCCTGAGAGAGCAGCGAGGGGGGGGGAAGTGGAGCGGCCTGAGAGCAGAGAGGGGGAAGCGGAGCGGCCGGAGAAAGCAGCGAGGAGGGAGTGGAGTGGCCGGAGAGAGCAGCGAGGGGGGAGCGGGAGCGGCTGGAGAGAGCAGCGAGGGGGGGAGAGGAGGGGCTGAAAGAACGGAGCGGCCAGAGAGAGCAGCGAGGGGGGGAGAGGATTGGCCGGAGAGAGCAGCGAGGGGGGGAGAGGAGTGGCCGGAGAGAGCAGCGAGGGGGGGAGAGGAGGGGCTGAAAGAACGGAGCGGCCAGAGAGAGCAGCGAGGGGCGGAGCGGAGCGGAGTGGAGCGGCCGGAGAGAGCAGCGAGGGGCGGAGCGGAGCGGCTGGAGAGAGCAGCGAGGGGCGGAGCGGAGCGGCCAGAGAGAGCTGCGACGGGGGAGCGGAGCGGCCGGAGAGAGCAGCGAGGGGCGGAGCGGTGCGGCCGGAGAGAGCTGCGACGGGGGAGCGGAGCGGCCGGAGAGAGCTGCGACGTGGGAGCGGAACGGCCAGAGAGAGCAGCGAGGAGCGGAGCGGAGCGGCCGGAGAGAGCAGCGAGGGGCGGAGCGGAGCGGCTGGAGAGAGCAGCGAGGGGCGGAGCGGAGCGGCCGGAGAGAGCTGCGACGGGGGAGTGGAGCGGACGGAGAGAGCAGCGAGGGGCGGAGCGGAGCGGCCGGAGAGAGCAGCGAGGGGCGGAGCGGAGCGGCCGGAGAGAGCAGCGAGGGGCGGAGCGGAGCGGCCGGAGAGAGCTGCGAGGGGCGGAGCGGAGCGGCCGGAGAGAGCAGCGATGGGGGAGCGGAGTGGCCGGAAAAAGCAGCAAGTGGGGAGCGGAGCGGCCGGAGAGAGCAGCGAGGGGGGAGCGGAGCGGCCGGAGAGAGCAGCGAGGGGTGGGGGGGGGAGTGGAGCGGCCTGAGAGAGCAGAGAGGGGGAAGCGGAGCGGCCGGAGAAAGCAGCGAGGAGGGAGTGGAGTGGCCGCAGAGAGCAGCGAGGGGGGAGCGGAGCTGCCGGAGAGAGCAGCGAGGGGGGAGCGGAGCGGCCGGAGAGGGCAGAGAGGGGAGCGCGTGGACAGGCCGGACGAGCGGAGCGGCCGGAGAGAGCAGCGAGGGTGGGAGTGGAGTGGCCGGAGAGAGCAGTGATGTGAGGAGCGGAGCGGCCGGAGAGAGCAGTGATGTGAGGAGCGGAGCGGCCGGAGAGAGCAGTGAGGGGGAGCGAAGCAGCCGGAGAGAGTAGCGAGGGGGGAGCGAAGCGGCCGGAGAGAGCAGCGAGGGGGGAGCGAAGCGGCCGGTGAGAGCAGCGATGGGGGAGCGAAGCAGCCGGAGAGAGCAGCGAGGGGGGAGCGGAGCGGCCGGAGAGAGTAGCGAGGGGGGAGCGGAGCGGCCGGAGAAAGCAGCGAGGGGGGAGCGGAGCGGCCGGAGAGAGCAGCGAGGGGGGAGCGGAGTAGCTGGAGAGAGCAGCGAGGGGGGAGCGGAGCGGCCGGAGAGAGCAGCGAGGGGGGAGCGGAGCAGCCGGAGAGAGCAGCGAGGGGGGAGCGGAGCGGCCGGTGAGAGCAGCGAGCGGGGGGGGGGAGAGGAGCGGCCTGAGAGAGCAGCGAGGGGGGGGAAGTGGAGTGGCCGGAGAAAGCAGCGAGGGGGGAATGGAGTGGCCGGAGAGGGCAGAGTGGGGCGTGCGCGGAGTGGCCGGACGAGCGGAGTGGCTGGAGAGAGCAGCGAGGGGGGAGCGAAGCGGCCGGAGAAAGCAGCGAAGGGGGAGCGAAGCGGCCGGAGAGAGCAGCGAGGTGGGAGTGGAGTGGATGGAGAAAGCAGCAAGGGGGGAGCGGAGCGGCCGGAGAGAGCGGCGAGGAGGGAGTGGAGCGGCCGGAGAAACCAGCGAGGGGGGAGCGGAGCGGCCGGAGAGAGCAGCGAGGGGGGAGCGGAGCGGCCGGAGAGAGCAGCGAGGTGGGGGGGGGGGAGTGGTGCGGCCTGAGAGAGCAGCGAGGGGGGGAAGTGGAGCGGCCTGAGAGAGCAGAGAGAGGGAAGCGGAGCGGCCGGAGAAAGCAGCGAGGAGGGAGTGGAGTGGCCGGAGAGAGCAGCGAGGGGGGAGCGGAGCGGCTGGAGAGAGCAGCGAGGGGGGGAGAGGAGGGGCTGAAAGAACGGAGCGGCCAGAGAGAGCAGCGAGGGGGGGAGAGGAGTGGCTGAAAGAACGGAGCGGCCAGAGAGAGCAGCGAGGGGCGGAGCGGAGCGGCCGGAGAGAGCAGCGATGGGGGAGCGGAGCGGCCGGAGAGAGCTGCGACGTGGGAGCGGAGCGGCCGGAGAGAGCAGCGAGGAGCGGAGCGGAGCGGCCGGAGAGAGCAGCGAGGGGGGAGCGGAGCGGCCGGTGAGAGCAGCGGGGGGGGGGGGAGTGGAGCGGCCTGAGAGAGCAGCGAGGGGGGGGAAGTGGAGTGGCCGGAGAAAGCAGCGAGGGGGGAATGGAGTGGCCGGAGAGAGCAGCGAGGGGGGAGCGAAGCTGCCGGAGAGAGCAGTGATGGGGGAGTGGAGTGGCCGGAGAGAGCAGCAAGGGGGGGAGTGGAGCGGCCGGAGAGGGCAGAGAGGGGGGCGCGCGGAGTGGCCGGACGAGCGGAGCGGCCGGAGAGAGCAGCGAGGGTGGGAGTGGAGTGGCCGGAGAGAGCAGTGAAGTGGGGAGCGGTGCGGCCGGAGAGAGCAGTGAGGGAGGGAGCGGAGCGGCCGGAGAGAGCAACGAGGGGGGGAGTGGAGTGGCCGGAGAGAGCAGCGAGGTGGGGAGCGGAGTGGCCAGAGAGAGCAGCAAGGGGGGAGCGGAGCGGAGCTGCCGGAGAGAGCAGCAAGGCGGGGAGCGGAGCAGCCGGAGAGAGCAGCGAGGGGGGAGCGGAGCTGCCAGAGAGAGCATAGAGCGGGGGCGCGGAGCGGCTGAAAGAGCGGAGCAAGCCGAGAGAGCAGCAAGGGGGGAGCAGAGCAGGCGGAGAGAGCTGCGAGGGGGGAGCGGAGCGGCCGGTGAGAGCAGCGAGGGGTGGGAGCGGAGCGGCCGGAGAGAGCAGCGAGGGGTGGGAGCAGAGCGGCCGGAGAGAGCAGCGAGGGGGGGTGGTGGAGCGGCAGGAGAGAGCAGCGAGAGGGAGCGGAGGGGCCAGAGAGAGCAGCAAGAGGGGAGTGGAGCGGAGCTGCCAGAGAGAGCAGCAAGGGGGGAGCGGAGCGGACGGAGAGAGCAGCGGGGGGGGAGCGGAGCGGCAGGAGAGAGCAGCGAGGGGGGGAGCAGAGTGGCCGGAGAGGGCAGAGAGGGGGGGAGCGGAGCGGCTGGAGAGAGCAGCGAGGAGGGAGCGGAGCGGCTGGAGACAGCAGCGAGGGGGGGTGCGGAGCGACCGGAGAGAGCAGCGAGGGGGGAGTGGAGCGGCCGGAGAGAGCAGCGAGGGGGGGAGCGGAGCAGCCGGAGAGGGCAACGAGGGGGGAGCGGAGCGGCCGGAGAGAGCAGCGAGAGGGGGAGCGGAGCGGCCGGAGAGAACAGCGAGGGGCGGAGCGGAGCGGCCGGAGAGAGCAGAGCGGCCGGAGAGAGCAGCGAGGGGGGAGCAGAGTGGCCGGAGAGAGCAGCGAGGGGGGAGCGGAGCGGAGCTGCCGGAGAGAGCAGCGAGTGGGTGACCGGAGCGGCCGGAGAGAGCAGCGAGGGGGGAGCGGAGCGGCCGGAGAGAGCAGCGAGGGGGGAGCGGAGCGGCCGGAGAGAGCAGCGAGGGGGAGGAGCCGTGCGGCCAGAGAGAGCAGCGAGGGGGGAGCGGAGCGGCCGGAGAGAGCAGCGAGGGGGAAGCGGAGCGCCCGGAGAGAGCAGCGAGGGGCGGGGAGCGGAGTGGCCTGAGAGAGCAGCGAGGGGGGAGCGGAGCAGCCGGAGAGAGTCGAGCCGCCGGAGAGAGCAGCGAGGGGGGAGCGGAGCTGCCGGAGAGAGCAGCGAGGGGGAAGTGGAGCGGCCGGAGAGAGCAGCGAGGGGGGAGCGGAGCGGTCGAAAAGAGCAGCGAGGGGGGGAGCGGAGCGGCCAGATAGAGCAGCGAGTGGGGAGTGGAGCAGCCGGAGAGAGCAGCTAGGGGGGAGCGGAGCGGTTGGAGAGAGCAGCGAGGGGGGGAGCGGAGCGGTTGGAGAGAGCAGCGAGGGGGGGAGCGGAGCGGCCGGAGAGAGCAGCGAGTGGGGAGTGGAGCGGCCAGAGAGAGCAGCGAGGGGGGAGTGGAGCAGCCGGAGAGAGCAGCGAGGGGGGTGGGTGTGGGGGGGGGCGAGGGGAGCGGAGCTTGACGCATGCCTGAATACCCATTAGCGTTGCATTGCTGTACATGTAAAACGCATGTGCAGAGGCCGACCAGGCGCGTTGCCCGAAGATGCACATGTCACGCGATGAAGTCATCGCATGCGCTAACTGGTCCTGGCAAGTCGGAACGCAGTGCAAGTGCAGAGAGCAGGAGCCTGCATGCGCATGTGCGCACCTTGGCGCAGCCTGATGACGTCAGTGGCCGGCTGCGTTGTCAGGAATCACTTTGTTTAATATAAGCAATTGAGATTTCTCTATCACCGAAACATATGGCAGTAGAGGGGTCAAAATCGGTTCCTAATGTAAACCTCTCTTTCAACCGATTAGTTTAAAGAATGGACAAACAGCCAGTAAAATTAATAACTTCAACAGTGATATTCATCCCTAAACAATTCAAAACCGACATCACCTGCAGACTAAACGCCAAGGAAATTATCAAGTGTCTGTTTGACTTTTTGGAGAGAGGTAAAGACTATTTTGCAGCAAAATGTTGGTGCTTAAGAATTTTGGGGCTAAATTTTGTTGAGTTTGCATTTTGACAAAAACATATTTGTTTTAAAATTCACAGTGCAATATCATATTCTGTCACAGCGCATGTTTAAAGGATATTTTCCTCATGAATCCCATTGGGCTCCCAACATTTTATTTGCATCGTGTTACAAGCAGGCGATAAGAGCAGCAATTACATGGGATTTAAAGTATTGCTGCAATAATATCACTCAGTTTTAGCAGCATTGCAACAACTGGGAGATAAATACCTCTCTCAAAAGGGGGTGCATTACAAAAATATATATATTTTTAATTTTTGTAAAAAGAAATTTAAAACTGACATTCTTGCTTTATCTCAGCGCCTATCGCTTTAAACAAAAGCAAACATTCAGGGACGAAAACAGCCTCTGGAAGTTTTCTCTGCTTTACTTTTCTGACGATTATTTTGCATTTTAATTTCTAATGCTTTGTGTACCAGACAAGCTGCCTGGAGTGGAGAGAGCAGCTGCAGAGCTCCACTTGGTCACCCCCTGACAGCAGTTGCCAGAGACTTTTCCTTATGATTTTGCCCTCACCCGTGCGGAGATTTCAGAGACTCTGCTCAGTACCTTCCAACTGGGCACTAATTAGATCTGAAACTTTGCTTCTTCCTTTCAGATGGCTAGGCTCTCAGCTCTGGAATTCCCTCCTAAACCCACTCGATCTCTCCTTTAACTCCTTAAAATTCACCTCCTTCACTGAGCTGTGTGAAGCAGCTTGGGGCATTTCTGTGTGTTTCGGACACAAAATAATTTTTTCTTGTCATTATTGAAACAGAGCAAAGAGCGACTGGAATCTGAACTTGTCTCCTGTTCTGAGGCAGTAAATTTTGATGTGTTAACACTGAGCACCTGTGCATCACTCCCATTTCTTTTGAATCCACTGTTCAATCATAATACAGTGATGAAACATCAGTGTGCCAACACAAAATAATATATTTCATGTTTCATCAATGACACAAATAAAACGGATGAATGGGACATTGATATCAGAGCCATAATAAAAACATAATATAAATTTTCTTTTCAAGAACATAATAGGCCAGATCAGGCTGGAAAAATAATGGCTTGTTAAAAATGCAAATTGGCCAGCAAGTTATTAATGTGCAAATTGGCCAGCAAGTTCAGGGGATTAAGTGATATGGTGTGAATTGCGAATTTCCAGAACTTGCTGGTCGATTTCTGTGACTTTATCATTTGCTTCACACAAATGGCATCTTGACCTTAGCTTCCTGTTAAGTCTTTTTTAAAAAGATAGTTATTTTTTAGGAACTTTAAGAGCTCATTAATTACCCATTAAACTCAGTACAGAAAGTTAAGTCTGCTAATGCACAGCGTAAATTTTAATGATATGATAATTTTTTATGTAATGCTAATCAAACTGTCTGTCCCAGAAAGTAAACAATTTAAACTGCAGAGACTTATTCCTTCAAGTAGTAAACGCTACTTAAAGATTTTGAAAATTGCAAATTTTAAACTTTTAATTTTTTCTTACTTTCCTTTCTGTCTCTTTTTTCCTTCTAAACCCAATCTTACTTCCCTTCTCTCTGTTTCTCTTTCTGTACCTGATTTGACTCTAATTCACCCCATTTCCTACTCTGCTGTTCCTCCATTACTTTTTCATTCTTTAAATCTCATTGGTTAGGGCAATACATTGTTGGCCCGTTCGTTCACTGAGGTCCCATATGCCCCTTTGCCTTCGCTGCGCCTGTATCAGCTCGCACTTCCAGAAAGTTACAACGTAAAAAACATTTTGAGCTGGAGGGAGCAAGAGTGCAACTAATGACATGTCGTGAATTTCCACACTCCAGCAAAGTCTGGCCCAATGATTCACCGTGAAGTTTGATCAATCATACCACAGGGTGTTTATGGAGCAAAAGCTTGCAGAAACAACACATTGACATGGTCGCTATCATCCACCAGCATGAGAAAATAGTATATGCTTTTGTGTTTGTAAAACTGTAATCATCACAACTGGACCAGTAGCAATGTCAGAATCAGATAAGCCTCCAATGTGGAACTACAAAGGACAGAGAAGAACAATGAATACAGCCTCAGCAGTTAACAAATCAAAGGACTTGCATTAAACTCTTGCCTTTCATGGCTCCAAGAGATCCCAAAGCACCTATAGCCAACAAACAACTTTTGAAGTGAAGTCACAGTTGTTTTTGTGGAAAAACACAGCAACTGATTTAAGAACAGCAAGGTCCCATCAACAGTAAATGAGATGAGTGACCAGTTAATCTGTTTGGTGATATTGCATGAAGGTTAAATGAATCTTTTAGAATCATAGAAAGCTTACAGCACAGAAGGAAGCCATTCGGTCCATCGTGTCCGTGCCAGCTCTCTGCAAGAGGAACTCAGCTAGTCCCACTCCCCCACCTTTTTCCCAAAGCCCTGCAAAGTTTTTCTCTTCAGATAATTATCCAATTCCCTCTTGAAAGCCACGATTGAATCTGCCTCCATGCATTTATATCCACTTGAACAGGCAGATGGGGCATTGGTTCAACAACACATGAAGACAGCACCTCTGACAATGCTGCACTCCCTCAGCACAGTACTGAAGTGTCAGCCCAGATTGTGTGCTCAAGTCTCTGGAGTGGTGTTTGAAACAAAATGAAACCACTGAACCAATGTGACACTCAAAAGAAAGAAATCAATTTGCTCCAACTATATATATCTCTTTTCAAAGGAGATCAGCTTGCACACATCTGTCACACACCAGGGGCCAAATTTCACCAGGTATTTTAGGTGCTAAAGACTCTCTGAGGTTGCCAAGATGGGGTCTTGTGCACAGCAAGGTCCCACAAGCAGCAATGTGATAATGACCAGATCATCTGTTTTAGTGATGTTGGTTGAGGGATAAATATTAGCCCCAGGACACCTGGAGAACACCTTGCTCTTCTTTGAAATCATGCCTTTGAGTATCTTTGAAATAGTGAAATGGAGATCTTATATTTACCTGACAACAGGGCAGATGGAGCCTCAGTTTAACATTTCATCTGAAAGACGCACCTCCAAGTGAGCCATGGCTAACAGCTTTAAAATGACATTAAATGGAGCAACTGAGCATCACATGCCCTCCACTACAAATATGCGATGCTCGTTTAAAAGAATGATCCAGAGCTAGCACGTTATCTTCAAACTATGACCTACAAGTCCTACTAGTCAAGTTTTATATTGCACAGATTGTCTTGGATGTCAGTCCACTAAACTAAACCCAGAGGGGTTGGTGCCCAGCTGTGCTACATTCCAATTCTGGGATGACATTCAAGAAAAGAAAAACTACAGTTCATATTTTTACATCACAAAACAGCCAAGAATTGTTTTTTGTAAAGAAACCTATTGGGAAACATGCGATTATCATCTTATGTCTTTATCAGACCATCATGAGTTATTGTTTTAGGTCTTATCACAACATGTGATAGGTGAAAAGCTTAATGCAAAAAGGCCATAATTCCAACTAGCACACAGCTGGGCATAGATAGAAGGCTGGTAAGGCATGAGTCTTGCGTTGCCTATTTGATACAGCAGTGATGTATTATTAATAGCTGCTGTTTTCATCCATTTTGTGTATACAGTGACATCTAGAACCAATATCTTTACTGTAATGAAATATCTGTGAGCTTTTTGTTGCAATTCTGTGAGCATCTTGGTTTGCCTGATATAGATTTACAATTCTTCAGCCCTGAATCATGAAACATTGCAGGTTGAATCTCGAGCCTTTCAACAACAACAACTTGCATTTATATAGAAAGAAACAAAGACTTGCATTTCTATAGCTTCTTTCACAACCTCAGCATGTCCCAAAGCACTTGACAGACAATGAAGCACTTTTGAAGTGTAGTCACTGTTATAATGTAGGAAATGCAGCAGCCAATTTGCAAAGGGCAAGATCTCACAAATAGTTTTAGTAATGTTGACTGAGGGATCAGTAGTGCCATGGAATCTTCATTACATCCACCCAAGTGAACAGACTAAAGCCTGGCTACCCGAACCCGAACCCGAACAAACCCGACTGCATGTGCCAGTTTCGGGTCGGGTCGGGTCGGGTTGGGCTGGACTGTTTTGTTTCGTATTGTTTTTGTTTTAATCTACGATTTTTATCTGTTTCAATAATATGTTTGTTATTTTCGGGTTGGGTCGGGCATTTAAAAAAATTAAAGGACTCGGGCTGTTGTCGGGTTGGGCCCAGGTCGGGTTTTAATTTTATACCCGAGCCAGGCTTTAAAACAGACAGGGTTTAATTTCTTATCTGAAAGCGCCTTTAATATCGTGAAATTTGCCAAGGCACTTCACAGGAGTGTTAGCAGACAAATTTGACACTGAGTCACACAAGGAGATACCAGGACAGGTAAAGATGTAGGTTTTAATGAACGTCTTAAAGGAGGGGAGGCAGAGAGGTTTAGCAGGAATTCCAGAGCCTGAGGCCTAGATAGCTGAAGGCATGGCTGCCAATGGTGGAGCAATTAAAAACGGAGGAATGCAAGAGGGCAGAATTGAAGGAGTGCAGATGTCTCAGAGGGTTGTAGAGATTCAGGGGTTTATAAAGATAGGGACACTTTACCCTTACAGCGCCATTGTGTGCACTCTGACTCAAGCTGTGACTGGGCAGAGGTAAAGTATAGTGAATTGTTTAGGAACATCGATACACTGTGCCTCACCATAGTGGGAAATGGGCCTGTGACAGTTATCGAGTTGATGGCCCAAGCACACCAGTGTAAGAGGGCAGAGGAAAAGTATTAGAAAAGGGAAAAACAGATTGTCCAAATGCACTTCCTGGTGCAATATCCAGACCAGGAAAGCCCCTTTGTTTGATCTTGGGTTTGTGCAAAGTTACCAAAAGAATGCTGAGCTATAAAAGCAAAACATTAGAGTACAAGTCAGAGAAAGTGGGGATCAAGCCGTACAGGACCCCAGTCAGTCCAGACCTTGAACATTTTATCCAGTACCAGTCCCTGTGATACAAGGGAGATATTCAAATACTGGAGGGAATGCAGAGAAGATCCACAAGACTGATGCGGGAGGCTTGAGTTATGAAGGAAGACAGGAGAGATTCTGGCTTGTAAGCAGGTGACAGAGAGACAATCCTACTGAGGTGTTCTTTCTTTTGGGCCTCCTTATCTCGAGAGACAATGGATACGCGCCTGGAGGTGGTCAGTGGTTTGTGAAGCAGCGCCTGGAGTGGCTATAAAGGCCAATTCTGGAGTGACAGGCTCTTCCACAGGTGCTGCAGAGAAATTTGTTTGTTGGGGCTGTTGCACAGTTGGCTCTCCCCTTGCGCCTCTGTCTTTTTTCCTGCCAACTACTAAGTCTCTTCGACTCGCCACAATTTAGCCCTGTCTTTATGGCTGCCCGCCAGCTCTGGCGAATGCTGGCAACTGACTCCCACGACTTGTGATCAATGTCACACGATTTCATGTCGCGTTTGCAGACGTCTTTATAACGGAGACATGGACGGCCGGTGGGTCTGATACCAGTGGCGAGCTCGCTGTACAATGTGTCTTTGGGGATCCTGCCATCTTCCATGCGGCTCACATGGCCAAGCCATCTCAAGCGCCGCTGACTCAGTAGTGTGTATAAGCTGGGGATGTTGGCCGCTTCAAGGACTTCTGTGTTGGAGATATAGTCCTGCCACCTGATGCCAAGTATTCTCCGAAGGCAGCGAAGATGGAATGAATTGAGACGTCGCTCTTGGCTGGCATACGTTGTCCAGGCCTCGCTGCCGTAGAGCAAGGTACTGAGGACACAGGCCTGATACACTCGGACTTTTGTGTTCCGTGTCAGTGCGCCATTTTCCCACACTCTCTTGGCCAGTCTGAACATAGCAGTGGAAGCCTTACCCATGCGCTTGTTGATTTCTGCATCTAGAGACAGGTTACTGGTGATAGTTGAGCCTAGGTAGGTGAACTCTTGAACCACTTCCAGAGCGTGGTCGCCAATATTGATGGATGGAGCATTTCTGACATCCTGCCCCATGATGTTCGTTTTCTTGAGGCTGATGGTTAGGCCAAATTCATTGCAGGCAGACGCAAACCTGTCGATGAGACTCTGCAGGCATTCTTCAGTGTGAGATGTTAAAGCAGCATCGTCAGCAAAGAGGAGTTCTCTGATGAGGACTTTCCGTACTTTGGACTTCGCTCTTAGACGGGCAAGGTTGAACAACCTGCCCCCTGATCTTGTGTGGAGGAAAATTCCTTCTTCAGAGGATTTGAACGCATGTGAAAGCAGCAGGGAGAAGAAAATCCCAAAAAGTGTGGGTGCGAGAACACAGCCCTGTTTCACACCACTCAGGATAGGAAAGGGCTCTGATGAGGAGCCACCATGTTGAATTGTGCCTTTCATATTGTCATGGAATGAGGTGATGATACTTAGTAGCTTTGGTGGACATCCGATCTTTTCTAGTAGTCTGAAGAGACCACGTCTGCTGACGAGGTCAAAGGCTTTGGTGAGATCAATGAAAGCAATGTAGAGGGGCATCTGTTGTTCACGGCATTTCTCCTGTATCTGACGAAGGGAGAACAGCATGTCAATAGTCGATCTCTCTGCACGAAAGCCACACTGTGCCTCAGGGTAGACGCGCTCGGCCAGCTTCTGGAGCCTGTTCAGAGCGACTCGAGCAAAGACTTTCCCCACTATGCTGAGCAGGGAGATTCCACGGTAGTTGTTGCAGTCACCGCGGTCACCTTTGTTTTTATAGAGGGTGATGATGTTGGCATCGCGCATGTCCTGGGGTACTGCTCCCTCGTCCCAGCACAGGCATAGCAGTTCATGTAGTGCTGAGAGTATAGCAGGCTTGGCACTCTTGATTATTTCAGGGGTAATGCTGTCCTTCCCAGGGGCTTTTCCGCTGGCTAGGGAATCAATGGCATCACTGAGTTCCGATTTGGTTGGCTGTATGTCCAGCTCATCCATGACTGGTAGAGGCTGGGCTGCATTGAGGGCAGTCTCAGTGACAGCATTCTCCCTGGAGTACAGTTCTAGGTAGTGCTCAACCCAGCGGTCCATCTGTTTGCGTTGGTCAGTGATTATGTCCCCCGATTTAGATTTGAGGGGGGTGATCTTCTTGATGGTTGGCCCAAGAGCTCTCTTCATGCCATCATACATTCCTCTGATGTTTCCGGTGTCTGAGGCCAGCTGAATATGACTGCATAGGTGTTGCCAGTAGTCGTTTGCGCAACGCCTAGCTGTTCTTTGTGCTGTACTTCTGGCTGCTTTAAGTGCTGCGGATGTTAAATCGCTAAGGGCTTTCTTGTAGTTCAAAAGTGCAATGCGCTTAGCGGCTATGACAGGTTCCAGCTCTACATTATGAGATTGAAACCAGTCTGCATTTCTCTTCGCACTTTTGCCGTAGGTGGTCAAAGCTGACTCATAGATGGCGTCTCTGATGTGGGCCCACTTGGTCTCAGCATCCCCTGTGGGAGTGTTTTGAAGGGCTGTTACAAGTGAATTTAGAAATTTTTGTAACAGCTGTGGGTGAGAAATTCTGCTCGTGTTGATGCGCGGGTGGCCCTTCTGCTTGGAATGATGCAACTTCTTTGGTCTGAGTCTAACCTTGCTGCACACCAGGGAGTGGTCGGTGTCGCAGTCCGCACTGTGGAAGCTGCGTGTGATTTGAACACTGTTTAAGGCGGCTCGCCTTGTGACAATGAGGTCTAGCTGGTGCCAACGACGTGATCTTGGGTGCCTCCATGAAACCTGGTGACAGGGTTTAGTGTGAAAGAACGAGTTGGTGATGCAGAGGTTATGATAGGTACACAACTCAAGCAGTCTCTGCCCGTTCTCATTCATCCTTCCAACGCCATAGCGCCCAAGGCAGGAGGGCCATGAGTCATGGTCGGCCCCAACCCTGGCATTAAAGTCCCCCAGCAGGAATAGGTGTTCGGTGTTGGGGATGCTGCTAATGATGTTATGGAGTTGTTCATAGAACTGGTCTTTAGCTTCAGGTGCGGAACAGAGTGTTGGAGCATAGATGCTGAGTAGGTGTACTGGACCAGAGGTGGTGAGCAGTCGGATGGACAGTATGCGTTCCGAGCCATTTGAGGGAGGCTCTATCATGCTGAGCAAGGAGTTTCTGATGGCGAAGCCCACTCCATGCTGTCTTGGTTCTTCAGGATCCCTGCCCTGCCAGAAGAAGGTGTAGTCTTGCTCTGCTAGAGAGCCACTCGCGGGGAGGCGAGTCTCCTGAAGTGCTGCAATGTCCACATTGAGTCTACTGAGCTCGTTGTTAATGATGGCGGTCTTCCGAGAATCGTTGATTTGTGTAAGGTCTTCCGACAGGCCAGGACACATAGTTCTGACGTTCCAGCTTGCAAAGCGAAGGGCTGGTACCTTCTTTCCTTTTTTCATGTTGTTTGGTGCGGTGTATCAGTCCACCTTTCGGGCAATGACCCTGAGCTCCAAGCACCCATTGAAGCAGGCAGACTGTGGCGGGACAGAACCTTATTGACCGGGGGCTGCCCGGTTTGAGGCGGGCGGTAGCTGTCCAGTGAGGTGCAATGACCTCTCCCACCGACAAAGGCAACCCGTGGCGCCCAGTTTCTACGCCAATTTATCTGGACTTATAACCCGTAACTGCTGCCTTCCGTGTTGTTTCAGTCGCTGTGAGGCAACTATGGAGTGACCTCTCCATGGCGCATGCCTGGGCAAATTTATGGAGGTTGAGAGTTGCCCAGTCGTCAAAACCCCCCTCTCGGCCTTTCTGGTGGGGTCCAAAGGAGTGCAGGACACGACGTTTGGCACCAGTATGGCTGCAGGAACTGCCGGAAACATGCCAAAGGTGACACATGTTCGTCATGATTCGTGTTCAAGATGGCTCCTGGGCTGGAAGCTCCCTAGGAAGCTCCCTTGCTGTTCAACTCTATCCATGGCCATCTGCTCCCATCCCTAACGTTTTCTCCCCCAATCTGCCCTCTTAAACTGTTTAAATTCCCCTGGCTCTTTAAATCAGTTCATTTTAGCCCTATCTAAAAGCTAACAGTTAGTTTAGTGTATGTTACCTGGGCCCACTGCCCTCCCCCAGCCACACCTGCTCTTTGTTTTCTCAATGAAATTGATCCGGATGAAACTGACGAGCACAGCTGTCGATACTTTAATCTCTGATCCTGCTGTCTTCACAGTCCAGAGTGTCTGCAGCCACGGCATGCGGTAAGTCCATTGAGGTGAAGAAGGAGCTGCGGGACCCGAGAGAAGTCTTGAGAAAAGGTGCCCCGAACACCCAAAACATCCACGAACGGCCCCCCCGGCCGCAACTTCAAAGCGCCCGCGGGAGATGGCTCGGAGAGCATCTGCAGCGCACTGTCGGCAATGCTGCATGCCTTTATTTAAACCACTGCAAAAAAAAAAACCCTTAGCAAATGTAATCACCTCTAAGTCTGCCAAATGATGCTTCACCTCCCGAAGGACGTGGATGAGCTTTCCGGACGTCGATGGTGGGCACTGAGGAAATGGCTTATTACCTGCACCAGATTCCACCCCCCCTCCCCCCCCCCTTTACCCCCCTTCCACCCCCCCCCACCCCCGTCCCCTTCCCTGCTCCACCCTCTCAGCTCACCCCCTCACAACCCCGTCCCAGCCCGCCCCCCCCTCGCACCATCTTCACCCCGCACCCCCTTCCCCTGCACCCCCCCCCCCCACCCCCTCCCTCTACCACTTCCCCTTGCATCCCCTCCTCCCACCGGCACCATCCTACACCTGTGTAGGGGCCCCAACAACCCCACTGCCTTGTGGGCGTCTCGGGAGAGACCAAGGCTAAGGGAGTAAACCCTAACAGAAAATCCGGAGCGGAACCCCGTAGGCGGTCATGTGTCACCTTTGGCATGTTTCCGGCAGTTCCTGCAGCCATACTGAGGTGTATAAGACAGTAAAGTGTATTGTAAAATTACTTTAAATTGAAATAGGAAGGAAAGCAAATTTAGGACTGATATATGGAAGTTCTTTTTGTACAAAAGCATGATCAGCATATCGAATGGACTCTGGATACAGCAGTGAAGGCAAAACCCTAAATAATTTCAGAGACAACTGGATGCTGCATCGAGGAAAGGAGGGGTGGAGGAGACTGTTAGGGTCCTTTCTGGAGTTAGATATCAGGTGAGCTCAGAATTGAGCTCAAATGTGCTGCCCTCCATAGTCAAATATCCTCCCAGTTTTCTGAGAGAGAAATTCACCTTGGGTGGTTGCGCAGAGCAGGCAATAGCAAATCTGCAGGCAGTTCTCATTTCTATTGATGTCAGTGCTGATTCACTAACGCCTGCCTTCGCTCTACTTCTGAAGACCAATTTTCACCCCTCTATATATAGGATTACACCTGAAGGAAAGTGATTTTGATGAGGTATTAGAGAATAGCTAGCACCTGTGCAAACTTCTCCAGTAAGGGTCTGCACCTTAACAAGACAAATAAAGAGAAAACAAATCTTTTTTGTTCTGTTTTTTGTTTGCTCTCTGCAGCAAGCTGGCATAGACTTGATGGGCTGAATGGCCTCCTTTGATGCCGTAAATAACTCAACGGCTCTAAATCCCTGAGCAAAGGGAGTCTCATTGAATGCCAAAAAAGCTCTCCTTCAGGATCTCTATCTGTGCACTGCCTGAACCCCTCGATTAGATTCCAGTCCGTAACTCACTCCCAGGTATCTGTTATTCTATATATAAACACCCTGAACCCCTCGATTAGGTTCCAGTCCGTAACTCACTCCTAGGTATTTATTATTCCATATATAAATCACCGAATCCCTCGATTAGGTAGTCAGCAAACAGCCATGTGGTCTCCACACAATATTTGTGGTAATTGATAAATCAGCTGCTCTTTGCCTCAATTATGTTCCCAAGTAATGAGGCTGGAAAAGGAATGAGATACTGGCAGGTTATAAATAAATCCTGATTTCCATTTGGCAGTGCAGTCACAGTGCAGCTGTTTAACATGCAGGGCCAGTTTATGAGCTTCTTGTATTAGTAACCGTTTTACTTCGGGGAGCAGGCACAACTGGAAGTAAATCTGTCTCCAGTCTCACCGATTTGTGCTGGAAGATTGATGAGATGTGTTTGAGCAGCAGGCAGAGTACAGAGTGACGGGTCCTGCCACAGTGCCCAAGCTGCCTGCCCAGGGGCAGTGTGAGCTCATGGGTTTCACACTCGATATACCAGTCACCTTTTGTGATGAAGAATGCCCTCTTCGCCCCGACTGCCTCTGCCATATTGGGACTCTCTCTGTACGTATTATGATTAATCTGTGCTGTCATCTAATACCGTAGAGCCTGGTAATCCTCTTGTTGATTTTTGGATTATCATCTTACGGACATTAATCAGACATTTACAATTTACAAAATGGAACTTTTACAGAGCATTACCCTCAACTGTTACCAGCTGGTTCAATCCCACTCACATGTAAGAAACACTCAAATAACACAATGTTAAAATTCACCAGCTACAGTGCAAGGTGCACTCCCTCCCTCCCAAACTCCCCCTCACCATCGAGCTCAAGTTTTTACAAATGAAAGAAAAGAACTTGTATTTCTGTAACACTTTTCATGAACTCAGGACATCTCAAAGGGCTGCACAGCTAATGGAATACTTTCGTAATGTAGGAAATGTGGCAACCAATTTGCGAAGAAACAGCAATGTGATAATGAGCAGATAATCTGTTTTTCATAATGTTGGTTGAGGGATGAACATTGGCCCAGAGCATCAGACAGAACTTCTTTGAAATGGTGCCGTAGGATTTTTTATGCCCACCTGAGAGGGCAGACGGGGCCTTGCTTTAATATCTCTTCTGAAATAGTGCATGTCCAACAGTGTAGCACTCCCTCAGTGCTGCACTGGAGTGTCGACCTGCATTATGGGCTCAAGACCCTGGAGCAAAACCTGAATGTATAACCTTCTGACTCAGAGGCGAGAGTGCTACCTACTGAATCACGATGACAAATGCCTCAAGTCAGATGTAATGAATGGGTTTCTATCTCACTGCACAGCACAGCAACTTCAGAAAACACCAGACTGGGTAACTTTTAAAATAAAGAACAAGGAATTCACAGTGGGTCAATTGGTATAGATTGGAATGTTCCGGGACAAATCCTAGAAGATGAACAGAGGAGAGACATCAGGCTTTGAAACCTCCCAACTACTTTCACAGAGACACCTTGGCACACAAACAGAGGGGGAAGCACACGTAGCTTATTCAAGGTGATAGATTGGAAAACTCCACACTATCCAGGCACATCCATCCTGTTTAGAACTTTGGAGTAAAGATTGCATGTTTTCTGAAGAGTTTTTGGAGGGACACTCAGGGTGAAGGAGTACTATGTGCAAAGCAGCTCTGTCCTGGTGTGGGTTTATAATCCTGCCCTGAGCAACTAAAGCAGAGCTGTGGATATATAAGCAATGTGAGTGAATGGAGCTTGAGGCTGTCTGTATGCAAGACAAAACTGCCAGAAATGAGAAAGCTCACTCAGAAAGGCTCGTGGAGGAAATAGAACAAAGAACAGTACAGCACAGGAACAGGCCATTCGGCCCTCCAAGCCTGCGCCGATCTTGATGCCTGCCGAAACTAAAACCTTCTGCACTTCCAGGGACCGTATCCCTCTATTCCCATCCTATTCACGTATTTGTCAAGATGCCTCTTAAACGTCATTATCGTATCTGCTTCCACCACCTCCCCCAGCAGCAAGTTCCAGGCACTCACCACCCTCTGTGTAAAGAACTTGCCTCGCACATCCCCTCTAAACTTTGCCCCTCTCACCTTAAACCTATGTCCCCTAATAACTGACTCTTCCACCCTGGGAAAAAGCTTCTGACTATCCACTCTGTCCATGCCGCTCATAGCTTTGTAAACCTCTATCATGTCGCCCCTCCACCTCTGTTGTTCCAGTGAAAACAATCCGAGCTTATCCAACCTCTCCTCATAGCTAGTGCCCTCCAGACCAGGCAACATCCTGGTAAACCTCTTCTGTACCCTCTCCAAAGCCTCCACGTCCTTCTGGTAGTGTGGCGACCAGAATTGCACGCATAGAGAAACTCATTCTATGGCAGTTAAGTGCCATTCTCCATAACATGGAGATTACCGAGTATTCTGCTGACCCAACCTAGACTACATCAGATCTCAGTGCTCTCAACATTGACTGTGGCATCTGTTCTGAGACTTATATCACATCTTTAATTGGAACAAATTGTTACTGCTCAAAAGCTGTTGGAAGAATGGACATGCCATGAGTGAACTAAGTTGATCACTGAGATTGATGCAGTGATATCTTCATATCATCCCATTGGTTTCCTACTCAGCACCGCACACTATGATTTAAATTCATCCTCCGGAAACGTTCTCCTGCCTGGCCTCCTACCTTGTACCCTCCTGAGAATAAAACTGACTTGAGTCAAATCCTGGTCACCGATCACCCCTGCACTCGCTGACCTACATCGGCTCCCAGTCCAGCAACACCTTGATTTTAAAAATCTCACGCTTGTTTTCAAGTCCCTCTATGGCCTTGCCTCTCCCTATCTCTGTAATTTCCTTCAGCCCCACAACCCTCTGAGATCTCTGCGCTCCTCAAATTCTGGCCTCTTGAGCACTCTGATTTCTAATCACACTAGCATTGAAGGCTGTGCCTTCAGCTGCTTATGCCCTTGGCTCTGGAATTCTCTCTCTACACTCCTGTGAAGGGCCTTGGAATGTTTTGCTATATAAATGGAAGAGGAAGTTGGATGGCCAACTGAGAGAAATAGACTCGCAGAGCTACAGTTCCATGGGGAGCCGGCATGGAGTCGATGGGCTGAATGGCCTCCCTCTGTGCCGTAAATGACTCCGTGACTCTATAAGTTGCAGCACGGAGCAGCACCTTCTCACATTGAATGTGTGTATGTGTTTTAGGTTCTATTGCATAATGTTTAAAGAAAGCTCTTCAGAGATGTTACTTCAACTGATTTCATTTTCATAACTGATGTTACCTGTTTAAAATTAATTTCCAGAAAGAGAGCAAAGCTGATTGCTGGAATTGGTACAATAAACCTCTCACTGGGCAGATGGTGCAGCAAAGCCTCTTGTCTGCAGGGATGGTCTAAAATACCCCTTTCAGGTCTAACCGCATCTGTGCCATGTTCCAATTGAACAAAGACCCCATAAACAGATCGCACACTATAAACGCTGCAAGACAAACATCAGCACAGGAATGGGGAACACCACAGACTAAAAGCTGTAGAGAGCAGGAAGATGTCCTGTTTCCCTCAGCCAACAGGCTTCATCCTCCAACTGTTAGCCATCTTGCTAATCAGTGCATCTGTTTTTTTCCAAACTGGCTGAAAAATATAAATAAAATCTGATCCAAACATGCTGATTAAAACAAATTAACCATTCAATACGTGCGGGGGATGCTGAGTGGATTATTAATTATGAAAGAATATTTACATAAAAAAATGAAATTCCAGCCATAATCTGATAGGACACCAGCCTGCCAAGAGGCTGTGCACTTGGACAAGGATCTGCATAAACTGCAGGATGAAAGAGACGATTTCCAAATCTATTTAATAATTCATCACAGACTCATTGTGTAAAAATCAGAAACAATTTCCAATTTAAACAAATCAACATGCCACAAACATTATGCACTCCAGGTGTGAACAGACTGTGTAATACACTCCTGGTGTGATCAGAACTGTGTAATACACTCTGGGTGTGAACAGACTGTGTAATACACTCCTGGTGTGATCAGAACTGTGCAACATACTCTGGGAGTGATCAGAACTGTGTAACACACTACGGGTGTGATCAGAACTGTGTAACACACTCCTGGTGTGATCAGAACTGTGTAACACATTCTGGGTGTGAACAGAACTGTGTAATACACTCCGGGTGTGAACAGAACTGTGTAGCGCACTCCTGGGGTGATCAGAATTGTGTAACACACTCCAGTGTGCTCAGAACTGTGTAATACACTCCGGGTGTGATCAGAACTGTGTAATACACTCCTGGTGTGATCAGAACTGTGTAATACACTCCAGGTGTGATCAGAACTGTGTAACACACTCCGGGTGTGAACAGACTCCTGGTGTGATCTGAACTGTGTAATACACTCCAGGTGTGAACAGACTGTGTAATACACACCGGGTGTGATCGGAACTGTGTAATACACTCCAGGTGTGATCAGAACTGTGTTAACACACTCCGGGTGTGAACAGACTGTGTAATACACTCCGGGTATGATCAGACTGTGTAAAGCACTCTGGGTGTGATCAGACTGTGTAAAGCACTCCGGGTGTGATCGGAACTGTGTAACACACTCCGGGTGTGAACAGACTCCTGGTGTGATCTGAACTGTGTAACACACTCCCGGTGCCATCAGACTGTGTAAAGACTCTGTGTGTGATCAGACTGTGTAACGCACTCCGGGTGTGATCAGACTGTGTAAAGCCTCTGTGTGTGATCAGACTGTGTAACGCACTCCGGGTGTGATCAGACTGTGTAAAGCACTCCGGGTGTGGTCAGACTGTGTAAAGACTCTGTGTGTGATCAGACTGTGTAATGCACACCGGGTGTGAACAGACTGTGTAAAGCACTCCGGGTGTGAACAGACTGTGTAAAGCACTCCGGGTGTGATCCGACTGTGTAATGCACTCCGGGTGTGAACAGACTGTGTAATGCACTCCGGGTGTGAACAGACTGTGTAACGCACTCCGGGTGTGATCAGACTGTGTAAAGCACTCCGGGTGTGGTCAGACTGTGTAAAGACTCTGTGTGTGATCAGACTGTGTAATGCACTCCGGGTGTGAACAGACTGTGTAATGCACTCCGGGTGTGAACAGACTGTGTAAAGCACTCCGGGTGTGATCAGATTGTGTAATGCACTCCGGGTGTGAACAGACTGTGTAAAGCACTCCGGGTGTGATCAGACTGTGTAACGCACTCTGGGTGTGATCAGACTGAGTAACGCACTCTGGGTGTGATCAGACTGTGTAACGCACTCTGGGTGTGATCAGACTGTGTAAAGCACTCTGGGTGTGATCAGACTGTGTAACGCACTCTGGGTGTGATCAGACTGTGTAAAGCACTCCGGGTGTGAACAGACTGTGTAACGCACTCTGGGTGTGATCAGACTGTGTAATGCACTCCGGGTGTGATCAGACTGTGTAATGCACTCCGGGTGTGATCAGACTGTGTAAAGCACTCCGGGCGTGATCAGACTGTGTAATACACTCCGGGTGTGATCAGACTGTGTAACGCACTCTGGGTGTGATCAGACTGTGTAATACACTCCGGGTGTGATCAGACTGTGTAAAGCACTCCGGGCGTGATCAGACTGTGTAATACACTCCGGGTGTGATCAGACTGTGTAACGCACTCTGGGTGTGATCAGACTGTGTAAAGCACTCCGGGTGTGATCCGACTGTGTAATGCACTCCGGACGTGATCAGACTGTGTAATACACTCCGGGTGTGATCAGACTGTGTAAAGCACTCCGGGCGTGATCAGACTGTGTAATAGACTCCGGGTGTGATCAGACTGTGTAACGCACTCTGGGTGTGATCAGACTGTGTAATACACTCCGGGTGTGATCCGACTGTGTAATGCACTCCGGGCGTGATCAGACTGTGTAATACACTCCGGGTGTGATCAGACTGTGTAACGCACTCTGGGTGTGATCAGACTGTGTAAAGCACTCCGGGTGTGATCCGACTGTGTAATGCACTCCGGGCGTGATCAGACTGTGTAATACACTCCGGGTGTGATCAGACTGTGTAACGCACTCTGGGTGTGATCAGACTGTGTAACGCACTCTGGGTGTGATCAGACTGTGTAATACATTCCGGGTGTGATCAGACTGTGTAACGCACTCAGGGCGTGATCAGACTGTGTAATACACTCCGGGTGTGATCAGACTGTGTAACGCACTCTGGGTGTGATCAGACTGTGTAAAGCACTCCGGGTGTGATCAGACTGTGTAACGCACTCTGGGTGTGATCAGACTGTGTAACGCACTCTGGGTGTGATCAGACTGTGTAAAGCACTCCGGGTGTGATCAGACTGTGTAATGCACTCCGGGTGTGATCCGACTGTGTAACGCACTCCGGGTGTGATCCGACTGTGTAACGCACTCCGGGTGTGATCAGATTGTGTAATGCACTCCGGGTGTGAACAGACTGTGTAAAGCACTCCGGGTGTGATCAGACTGAGTAACGCACTCCGGGTGTGATCAGATTGTGTAATGCACTCCGGGTGTGAACAGACTGTGTAAAGCACTCCGTGTGTGATCAGACTGTGTAACGCACTCCGGGTGTGATCAGACTGAGTAACGCACTCCGGGTGTGATCAGATTGTGTAATGCACTCCGGGTGTGATCAGACTGTGTAACGCACTCTGGGTGTGATCAGACTGTGTAAAGCACTCCGGGCGTGATCCGACTGTGTAAAGCACTCCGGGTGTGATCAGACTGTGTAACGCACTCTGGGTGTGATCAGACTGTGTAACGCACTCTGGGTGTGATCAGACTGTGTAAAGCACTCCGGGTGTGATCAGACTGTGTAACGCACTCTGGGTGTGATCAGACTGTGTAAAGCACTCCGGGTGTGATCGGAACTGTGTAACACACCCCCGGTGCCATCAGACTGTGTAAAGCACTCCGGGTGTGATCAGACTGTGTAACGCACTCTGGGTGTGATCAGACTGTGTAACGCACTCCGGGTGTGATCAGACTGTGTAAAGCACTCTGGGTGTGATCAGACTGTGTAACGCACTCTGGGTGTGATCAGACTGTGTTATGCACTCCGGGTGTGGTCAGACTGTGTAAAGCACTCCGGGTGTGGTCAGACTGTGTAACGCACTCCGGGTGTGATCAGACAGTGTAAAGACTCTGTGTGTGATCAGACTGTGTAACGCACTCCGGGTGTGATCAGACTGTGTAACGCACTCCGGGTGTGATCAGACTGTGTAATGCACTCCGGGTGTGAACAGACTGTGTAAAGCACTCCGGGTGTGATCAGACTGTGTAACGCACTCCGGGTGTGATCAAAATGTGTAAAGCACTCCGGGTGTGATCCGACTGTGTAAAGCACTCTGGGTGTGATCAGACTGTGTAACGCACTCTGGGTGTGATCAGACTGTGTAAAGCACTCTGGGTGTGATCAGACTGTGTAACGCACTCTGGGTGTGATCAGACTGTGTAAAGCACTCCGGGTGTGTTCAGACTGTGTAACGCACTCCGGGTGTGATCAGACTGTGTAAAGCACTCCGGGTGTGTTCAGACTGTGTAGCGCACTCTGGGTGTGATCAGACTGTGTAAAGCACTCCGGGTGTGTTCAGACTGTGTAAAGCACTCTGGGTGTGATCAGACTGTGTAACGCACTCCGGGTGTGATCAGACTGTGTAAAGCACCCCGGGTGTGTTCAGACTGTGTAACGCACTCCGGGTCTGATCAGACTGTGTAACGCAATCTGGGTGTGATCAGACTGTGTAATGCACTTTGTGTGTGATCAGACTGTGTAACGAACTCTCCAATATGGTGAAGTCTACAGGTTTGATTTAGGTTCTTTAACATGCTTTGGATAGCTTTTATATTGACTTTCTGGGACAGTTCACAGGCTGGACTGTAATCGAAGGATTTAGATCACATCATAAAACAGGACTGCAAGCGTGAAGAAATTTACAATCCTCAGTGGTGCTCCCCTGCTTTCTGGAGGATAAGGTGAGTTCCTTGTAATCTCTGCAGGTTTGCTTCTGCTCTGCTGACAACAAGCGCACATTGGGTTATTGATACATGATAATGTCCACTTCAGAGGATTAGTGATTATTCTCAATCATTGAAGATTTTGTGAAAGATAACCACAGAAATGGTGGGAGCAGGCACCCAGTAATACTATCTGGATATTGTTACTGATTTTTAAAAGAAATAGTTTTTCCTTAAGGCACTTACTGAATTATATTCATTCATAAAATTGGAAACAATGCAGAGGTCAATGTTAATGTTGGTCTGGTGTCACTACAAACTTATCAACAGCACCACCATCAAATTTTTTAAAAATTCATTCATGGGATGTGGGCGTCACTGGCTTTGCCAGCATTTATTGCACATCCCTAATTGCCCTTGAGAAGGTGGTGGTGAGCTGCCTTCTTGAACTGCTGCAGTCCATTTGGGGTAGTTAGACCCACAGTGCTGTTAGGAAGGGAGTTCCAGGATTTTGACCCAGTGACAGTGAAGGAACGGCGATATAGTTCCAAGTCAGGATGGTGTGTGATTTGGAGGGAACTTGCAGGTGGTGGTGTTCCTATGTATTTGCCACCCTTGTCCTTCTAGTTGGTAGAGGTCGTGGGTTTGGAAGGTGCTGTCGAAGGAGCCTTGGTGCATTGCTGCAGTGCATCTTGTAGATGGTACACACTGCTGCTACTGTGCGTCGGTGGTGGAGGGAGTGAATGTTTGTGGATGGTGTGCCAGTCAAGCAGGCTGCTTTGTCCTGGATGGTGTCGAGCTTCTTGAGTGTTGTTGGAGCTGCACCCATCCAGGCAAGTGGAGAGTATTCCATCACACTCCTGACTTGTGCCTTGTAGATGGTGGACAGGCTTTGGGGAGTCAGGAGGTGAGTTACTCGCCTCAGGTTTCCGAGCCTCTGACCTGCTCTTGTAGCCACGGTATTTATATGACCATTCTGGTCAATGGTAGCCCCTAGGATGTTGATAATGGGGGATTCAGCGATGGTAATGCCGTTGAATGTCAAGGGGAGATGATTAGATTCTTTCTTGTTGGAGATGGTCATTGCCTGGCACTTGTGTGGCACAAATGTTACTTGCCACTTATCAGCCCAACCCTGTATATTGTCCAGGTCTTGCTGCATTTCCACACGGACTGGTTCAGTATCTGAGGAGTCATGAATGGTGCTGAACATTGTGCAATCATCAGCGAACACCCCCACTTCTGACCTTATGATTGAAGGAAGGTCATTGATGAAGCAGCTGAAGATGGTTGGGCCTAGGGCACTACCCTGAGGAACTCCTGCAGTGATGTCCTGGAGCTGAGATGATTGACCTCCAACAACCACAACCATCTTCCTTTGCGCTAGGTATGACTCCAGCCAGCCAAGGGTTTTCCCCCTGATTCCCATTGAGCTCAGTTTTGCTAGGGCTCCTTGATGCCATACTCGGTCAAATGCTGCCTTGATGTCAAGGGCAGTCACTCTCACCTCACCTCTTGAGTTCAGCTCTTTTGTCCATGTTTGAACCAAGGCTGTAATGAGGTCAGGAGCTGAGTGGCCCTGGCGGAACCCAAACTGAGCGTCACTGAGCAGGTTATTGCTAAGCAAGTGCCGCTTGATGGCACTGTTGATGACACCTTCCATCACTTTACTGATGATTGAGAGTCGGCTGATGGGGCGGTAATTGGCCGGGTTGGACTTGTCCTGCTTTTTGTGTACAGGACATACCTGGGCAATTTTCTACATTGCAGGGTAGATGCCAGTGTTGTAGCTGTACTGGAACAGCTTGGCTAGGGGCGCGGCAAGTTCTGGAGCACAGGTCTTCAGTCCTATTGCCGGAATATTGTCAGGGCCCATAGCTTTTGCAGTATCCAGTGCCTTCAGTCCTTTCTTGATATCACGTGGTGTGAATCGAATTAGCTGCAGTCTGGCATCTGTAATGCTGGGGACTTCAGGGGGAGGCCAAGATGGATCATCAACTCGGCACTTCTGGCTGAAGATTGTTGCAAATGCTTCAGCCTTATCTTTCACACTGATTTGCTGGGCTCCCCCATCATTGAGGATGGGGATATTTGTGGAGCCACCTCGTCCAGTTAGTTGTTTAATTGTCCACCACTATTCACAGCTGGATGTGGCAGGACTGCAGAGCTTAGATCTGATCCGTTGGTTATGGGATCGCTTAGCTCGATTGCATGCTGCTTACGCAGCTTGGCATGCAAGTAGTCCTGGGTTGTAGCTTCACCGGGTTGACACCTCAATTTGAGGTATGCCTGGTGTTGCTCCTGGTATGCCCTCCTGCACTCTTCAATGAACCAGGGTTGGTCTCCTGGCTTGACGGTAATGGTAGAGTGGGAGATATGCCGGGCCATGAGGTTACAGATTGTGGATGAGTACAATTCTGCTGCTGCTGATGGCCCACAGTGCCTCATGGATGCCCAGTTTTGCATTGCTAGATCTGTTTGAAATCTATCCCATTTAGCACGGTGATAGTGCCACACAACACGATGGACGGTATCCTCAATGTGAAGGCGGGACTTCGTCTCCACAAGGACTGTGCGGTGGTCACTCCTACCAATATTGTCCTGGACAACATGGAGGAGTATTGAGTCATCAGCTGAGGGAGGGCGGTAGGTGGTAATCAGTAGGAGGTTACCTTGCCCATGTTTGACCTGATGCCATGAGACTTAATGGAGTCTGGAGTCGATGTTGAGGACTCCCAGGGCAACTCCCTCCCTACTGTATACCACTGTGCCACCACCTCCGGTGGGTCTGTCCTGCCGGTGGGACAGGATATACCTGGGGATGGTGATGGCAGTGTCTGGGACATTGTCTGTAAGGTATGATTCTGTGAGTATGACTATGTCAGGTTGTTGATTGACTAGTCTGTGGGACAGCTCTCCCAACTTTGGCACAAGCTCCCAGATGTTAGTAAGGAGGACTTTGCAGGGTCAACAGGGCTGGGTTTGCCATTGTCGTTTCCGTTGCCTAGGTCGATGCCGGGTGGTCCGTCCGGTTTCATTTCTTTTTATAGACTTTGTAGCGGTTAGATACAACTGAGTGGCTTGCTAGGCCATTTCAGAGGGCATGTAAGAATTAACCACATTGCTGTGGGTCTGGAGTCACATGTAGGCCAGACCAGGTAAGGACAGCAGATTTCCTTCCCTAAAGGATATTAGTGAACCAGTTGGGTTTTTACAACAATCGACAACGGTTTCATGGCCATCATTAGACTAGCTTTTAATTCCAGATTTATTAATTAAATTCAAATTCCACCTTCTGCTGTGGTGGGATTCGAACCCATGTCCCCAGAGAAATACCCTGGGTCTCTGGGTTACTAGTCCAGTGATAATACCATTATGCCACCGCCTACCCCTATTTATATAACACTTTAATGTAGTACCGATGTTCCAAGGTGCTAAGAGCATTATCAAACAATATTTGACATTGAGCGATATTATAGCACGTGACTAAAAGCTTAGTCAAAGAGGTAGTTATTAAGGAACGAAGAGAGGCAGAAAGTCAGAGGGGTTTAGGGAGGGAATTATAGAGTTTAGGGACTTGGCAACTGAAGGCATGGCCGACAATCGTCGTGATTAAAAAACTGGGATGCTCAAGATGCCAGAATTGGTATGTCGCAGATATCTGACAGAGTTAGAGAAGCATGTGATTTAGAGAGAAGTGGCAGCAGAGATGGTACCAAGCAAAACACGTGATTGGAGCGTTCTCCTGAAACCTGGACTCAGGGCAGCCCACAGAGCTGCCATCTGCCTATACAGGAGGGGCAGGTCCATTCTACCTGCGAGCGAGAGGCAGAACGGCAGAAGGCAAGAGAAACATTGCTTAAGAAATAATTGCAAAGAGAACTTCATCTTCATTGTCAGTTATCTTGCAAAAAGAGATGAGACTATAATTGGTCTTTTTGTTTGGTCTAGTTCTGTATTTTAAACAGTAAAGTGATAAGATTACTGAGGGAAACGGACTTGGACCAGTTACAGAGCCTGAATGTGAATGAGCTGCATTAACGTCAGCAGAGATACAGACATTAACACAGGGGTGCTGCACTCATCTTGTTGTTCCGACTGTGCACACGTGTTAATTCAGCTCCCTCGCTCAGCCAGTTTTCCCCTGATGATGTCATTACTACTCCCTCTGAGATAAAAAAAAATATTGAAAGCAATCAAACGTAAATCGAGGAAATCAAACAGTGAGGGATGCTAGTCACACTTCTTTGTCATGGCTTGATTTTTACGAAGGTTAATAATAATGTGCTCTTATCTTTTATACTGGTGCTCGCTCAGGCTAGTGCCAGCTCTCAGCAGTCACACTACTAAATCTCACCCCCACAGCCCAGCGACAGAAGCACAGGCCCATTTAAAATTGGACCTGGCACACTAGTCTCTCTGTATTCAGCCTAAACAAGTGGAAAAGCAAAAGCAACTTTTCAATAAAAACAATGGGCTATGTTTCTGGTTTATTGTGACGTTTTCGTGGTACTTTGTCTTAATGATATATATCCCCCCTCCCTCTCACAAACCAACCATTAAGCGACATGGCAGACTTCCCCCTCCCCCCACCTTACAAGAACAGACTGTACAAAGCCAAGAGACAGCTGAAACAATGGCTCTTAACCTCATGCACATGTTTAAGTAAGAGAGGGCTTGACCTCTTTGGGTTAGCTAAACTGGGTTTGTTGGACTCACAACAGTTACACACACACACAGTTGGCCAAATGCCCATTCTTGCTTTTTGAAGCAAAATAAATGTTGTTTCAACCAATTATCTGGAAACAGGAAATTCTGTGCCGCTGTATCTACCCTATTCAATTCCTTTATCACTTTAAAGACCTCCATTAGATCACACCTTAATGTTCTAAACTCAAGGGAATTCAAAACAATTTATGCAACCTGTTCTCATAATTTAACCCTTTAAACCCTGATATCACTCAGGTGAATCTGTGCTGCACCCACTCCTGATCCTGTCAGCTTGAGTCCAAACCTGAGTGTAAGGTGAAAAATGAATGAATTAACAGTCTGCTGTATTGTCCCTCCCTATAATACATTTTCTGGTTGACTGAGTTTTGTTTGCAATGAACACCAATCATAATCACAGGGTCAGAGTAGTGGGAACCATGTCTGCACGGATGTGACAAGTGTCAGGCTGCGAGTGAAGGTGAAACCATCTGGACATGGCAGGAGGGACAGCAAAATGAAAAGGCTGCAATGTGGTTTTGTCTCAGGACACCTTTGGCAGTGTTACAGGTGCAGATCACAAATCTTTTAGCTGAGGATAGTGGTGGGAGGGAAGGGGAATAAACTAGAATCATAAGGCAGAATTTTCCCAGCCCAGTGGAGGCAGGTTCCAGAGCGTGCAGGGAGGGAAAGTCCCAGAAATTGATGCTGTGTCGGCATCCTAATGGTATCCCACCCTATTGCAGATTCCCTCAGGGCAGGTTGCGGGTCCAGCAGGGAACTCCCGTGCGGCTGGTGGGAAAGAATTTTTAAAAAAATGAATTCATGGTATGTGGGCATCGCTGGCTAGGACAGCATTTATTGCCTGTCCCTAGGTCGCACTCCAGGTCCACCCGATATAAAGGTATGGGCATACATTGCCTTCCGATACCATTCACTAACACCCGAGCGTTCACTGGGGGAAAGGTCATGCATCTGGTCTCTGCCTGCAACAGCCTGTAGGCTTGGAGAGCCCACAGCTGCAGACGGCTTTCAAACTTGATGTTTTCTGGAGAGAGAAAGGGAAGGACACAGTCTTCTCTGCTGCTGCACACTCAGTTATTGCTTGTCTCTTTGTGTTTAACAAAACTCCCAGTTTTACACAGCCTAGGGATGGTTACATGGTTCACTCAATCCCCTTTGTTTTTAATGAGCTCCAAAGTCGAAAACCCAAGACCTCTCTCAGGAAGTATTGTCAGTGTTTACCACCTGGAGGGACGTTTCCCCTTATGAATGCCTCAAAATGGCTTTGAATGTCCCACCAACAAGGGTGATCAAAATATCTACTCAGTTAGCCAAAGTCCTGGCTGGACTTCTTGTTAGACTTGTGTCTCCGATTCGATCTCCTGGTATTTCAGATGCAAATTGCAGTGGCCATCTTATTTGTCAGCTTTTTAAACAAAGTTAATTATAGGATTTTTTCCATTAAAAGTCTAATGTAAGTTTCCAGCCGATGAATTAATATAATTAATAAAGTGTTTTCTTGACAATAGACTGGAGAAACTGGGGTTGTTCTTCTTAGAGCAGAGAAGGTTACGAGGAGATTTGATAGAGGTGTTTAAAAACATGAAAGGCTGAATTTTTGGGCCCCGCCGAGGTCGGGATTGGAGGCGAACAAGACCGATAAATACCGGCACTGCCCAGCAGTCGTTTTCCTGACCCCGTTCCTGGCACTGGCTATTTCTGCTGAGGTGGGTTTGGGGTTGGCAGGGCTATCTGCTTCCATGAGGTGGGTACCCAATTAGGCATAAGAGCCTTATAAAGGGCACTTAAAGGAGGCCAACTGGGATTTTCCAGTCTGCATCCAGCTTCCCAACATGCTGGGGGGGCAGTTTAACTTCCTGGAGGCGGGCACCCAGTGGCAGGCCAGGGGCCCAGGGGTTCAGACAGGCCTAGAGACCTTTCCCGCCTGCCTGGGTGCGGGTGCAGCCAAATGCCACCCTATAGAGAGGATCACCCTCCCACCCCCCACATTGATGGCCTGGCTGCTGAATCTGTTTTTTATTTAAAGTTTAAAAAAGTTGGGGAGAGGGTGCCTCTATGTTGAAGCGCCCTCTCAGTTACACCCTCTACAGCAGTCTGCTGCTCTAGTCAAGCTGGAAGGCCTTTGATTGGCCTTACAGCTTCGAGAACCCATCCACTGCCCTTAATTGGACAGGGAACCTGTTTCCATGTCAATAAAGGGGGCACCCTGGCCAAAATCCTAAAGAGTGATGTTCCCCCTGGGGGCAGGTTCAGGACCTAGAAATAGTACCAACTCCTATAGAATTCACCTTGGGTGGTGATGCACAACAGGCGATATCATATAGACCGTCTGTTACACACAGCATCTGATATTGAGTTCCAATGCAGTCAATGGAATTAAATATCGGCGTTGCATGAAACGGGCAGTCGATTCGATATTGCCCATTCTGCACCACCGCCAGAGGTTTTTAGAACAGAGGGACGAATCTTCTGTGCTAGATTATGTATTCGTGTACTGGGAGTGGCTGACAAAAGTCTGCATAGTGGCTCAGGAACACCTGAAAGCTTCCCAAACAGCTCCATGAAGAAATGGGCAGACAAGCATGCCAAAACCCGAACATTTCAACCAGGGGTGAGGTATTAGTATTACTGCCTTTACAGGGTGAGCCACTGAAAGCACGGTTCAGTGGAACATATAAAGTGGTCAAAAGAATTGGTCAAGTAAATTATTTGATTGATACCCCAGATCGCCAGGCTGTGTTATATCAATATGTTGAAACAATTCTTCACTCGAGTCGCTTTAAACAGGCTCCAGAAGCTGGCCGAGCGTGTCTACCCTGAGGCACAGTGTGGCTTTCGAGCAGAGAGATCGACCATTGACATGCTGTTCTCCCTTCATCAGCTACAGGAGAAATGCCGTGAACAACAGATGCCCCTCTACGTTGCTTTCATTGATCTCACCAAAGCCTTTGACCTCGTCAGCAGACGTGGTCTCTTCAGACTACTAGAAAAGATCGGATGTCCACCAAAGCTACTAAGTATCATCACCTCATTCCATGACAATATGAAAGGCACAATTCAGCACGGTGGCTCCTCATCAGAGCCCTTTCCTATCCTGAGTGGAGTGAAACAGGGCTGTGTTCTCACACCTACACTGTTTGGGATTTTCTTCTCCCTGCTGCTCTCACATGCGTTCAAGTCTTCAGAAGAAGGAATTTTCCTCCACACAAGATCAGGCGGCAGGTCGTTCAACCTTGCCCGTCTAAGAGCGAAGACCAAAGTACGGAAAGTCCTCAACAGGGAACTTCTCTTTGCTGACAATGCTGCATTAACATCTCACACTGAAGAGTGTCTGCAGAATCTCATCGACAGGTTTGCGGCTGCCTGCAACAAATTTGGCCTAACCAACAGCCTCAAGAAAACGAACATCATGGGACAGGCCTCTGCAGAGGGAACGTCTGTATTTTCTTTCCTGTGTGTGTGTGAGTGTAATTGGGGAAGTTAAAAATGGGAACTTTCACATTTCAATCCGTGTGTTTATGCTTTGCTTCATTACTGGTTAAGTCTTATTTTATAATAAACTGATAATTTTGTTGTTTATTAAAGAAACCTGCTTCATATATGTTATTCTGGGATAAAAAATGGAGTGTATGGTCAGTTGTACCAGTAACCAGGGAAACATTTAAATATTTGTTGTGACCTGTGGAGGAGTGAAACTAGAAAAGACAGTGCACTCATCCCGCCTTGGTTGTAACACCTGGCTGCTGAATCTGATTTTTATTTAAAGTTTTAAAAAAGTTGGCGAGAGGTTGCCGGCATGTTGAAACGTCCTCTCAATTACCCTCTACCACAGTCTGCTGCCTCCGTCAAGCTGGAAGGCTTTTGATCTCCAGACCCGAGAACTCACCCACTGCCCTTAATTGGACAGGGAACCTGGCGCCCCAGTTCAAATCCCAAAGACTGATGTTCCCCACTGAGGGTGGATGCGGGACTTAGCACCGCAGCCTCACAGCTCCAGCGACCCGGGTTCAATTCTGGGTACTGCCTGTGTGGAGTTTGCAAGTTCTCCCTGTGTCTGCACGGGTTTCGTCCGGGTGCTCCGGTTTCCTCCCACAGCCAAAAGACTTGCAGGTTGATAGGTAAATTGGCCATTATAAATTGCCCCTAGTATAGGTAGGTGGTAGGGGAATATAGGGACAGGTGAGGATGTGGTAGGAATATGGGATTAGTGTAGGATTAGTATAAATGGGTGGTTAATGGTCGGCACAGACTTGGTGGGCCAAAGGGCCTGTTTCAGTGCTGTATCTCTAAATCTAAAATCTAAATCCTGTAGAAATTCACCTCGGGTGGTGATTTAGAATGGGCGATATCGGATCAGCCATCTGTTACACACAACATCTGATATTGTGTTCCATTGCAGTCAAAATGGGCGGTCGATTCGATACTGCCCAGTCTGCACCACCGCCACAGGCGAATTTCTCCCCAATAGAATACAAAAGCAAGGAACTAAAAAAAAGCACAGCCGTTATAAATAACTGGTTAAGCCTCAGCTGGAGTATTGTGGCCAATTCTGGGGACCACACTTTAGGAAGGATGTCAAGGCCTTGGAGAGGGTGCAAAGGAGATTTACTCGAATGCACCAGGGATGAGTGACTTCAGTTATGTGAAGAGACTAGAATAAGGAGGAACTGTTTCCAGTGGCAGGAGGGTCAGTAACCAGAGGACACAGATTTAAGGTGATTGGCAAAAGAACCAGAGGGGAAGATGAGGAGGAATTTTACACAATGAGTTGCTATGACGTGAATTGAGCCCCCTGAAAGGGTGGTGCAAGCAGATTCAAGAGTAAGTTTCAAAAAAGAATTGGGCATACACTTGAAGGGGAGAAATTTACAGGGCAACGGTGTAGGAACAGGGGTGTGGGATTAATAGGATAGCTTTTTCAATTAGCCAGAACAAGCAAGATGGGCCGAATGGTGTTCTTCCATGCTTAATGATTCTACCTCTTTCTTCACCCTTATTGTACTGTGCATTTCAATGTCTTTCTCTAGTAACTTATCCCACAATTCCAATTTCCACTCTGGGTGTTAAAAGTTTAGCCCGACTTCCTGTACTCTTAACTCCTTCATTTTATTCCCCCCGCCCTGAGATTTGAACCCTTCAACTAAGGTGAACAACTAGGCTGCATCAACCTCCTTCATTACCTTGAAAACTAGCTCCCCTTGATGTCACTTTTCCAATGAAAACTGCCCAACCTCCTTCAACCTGAGCTCTGAAATACGGAGACTATCACTTAAATGCTCAATCCTGCAAGAACTGCCTTTCAGCCTTTCTATTAGTCAGGTAATGGACCGAACAATTCTGAAAATTGGTTAGCTGGCTTTTAGGTCCATCTGTTTGCCACACTTCACGATTCTGCAAGGATACTGTAAAGTCCAGCTCTAACAGAGCCACTTAGATTGTGTTTTCAAAGATCCTATACTGACTTTACAAAGGTCAAGTAGGGCAAAAACAAGTTCTGCAATAACCACACGTGCTACAAAATGATCTGAAATTGCTAGTGGGTTATAATCCTACCATTTGTTCTTAATGCTGAGAAAATATAAAATATATAAAACAAGATAAATTAGTATTACTTCACCAACCTGTGTCTCTTCAGCCCTACAACCTTCCCAGATATATCTGCGCCCAATTCTGTCTTCTTGCGCACCCCTGATTTTATTCACTCCACTACTAGCGGCCGTGCCTTCAGTTGTCTAGACCCAAAGCGATGAAATTCCCTTCCTAAACCTCTCCACTTCTCTACCTCTGTCTCCTCCTTTAAGACACTCCTTAAAACCTACCTCTTTGACTAAGCTTTTGGTCACCTGTCGTAATATCTCCTTATGTGGCTCAGTGTCAAATTATGCTGGATAAAACTCCTGTGGAATGTCTTGGGACATTTTAGTACATTAAAGATGCTATATAAATAGAAGCTGTTGTTGATAGGGTATAAAAGAAATACAATGGGCCGGATTTTACCAGCAACCTCCTCCCCCTCCCCCCCCCGATGTCAGGGATCATGGCAGGGGAGCCTGGAAAAAGCCTCAGGGACAGGCCTGCCATGGGCCTCGATGCCAGGAATGCCCCGCCACATATTACTGGCAGCGCCGAGGCCTCGTGGCAGCATCCCGCCACTTGGCAACGGCACCATCATTACAATATGTTAATTTATTAAAACTAAGGAATAATTACTTACCTCGTCACGCCAGCTGTCTCGCTCCCAAATTACAGTCAGTGGCCGGCACACGCGCGCCATCTGATCTCTGACCGGAGATCCGATGCGGGACATTGGTGGGAAGTGGGGAGGAGGTAAGTATTACAATGTGGGGGGGGCGGTGTGGGGAGATGGAAATAACCTACTTCATTGGTCAAGGGGGTGATGGGAAGGGAAAAAGGTAAAAGTTTCTGAACTTTGGATGTGGGGGGGTGGGGGGAAGGTCAGATAATCAAGTTATGTATTTTGTGGGGGAGAGGGCAGGAATGATATGTAACACTGTTGGGAGGTGGGGAAGAGGGGCAGGAATGATATGTAACTCTGTTGGGAGGTGGGAGAGAGGGGCAGGAATGATATGTAACTCTGTTGGGAGGTGGGGAAGAGGGGCAGGAATATGTAACTCTGTTAGGAGGTGGGGAAGAGGGGCAGGAATGATATGTAACTCTGTTGGGAGGTGGGGAAGAGGGGCAGGAATGATATGTAACTCTGTTGGGAGGTGGGAGAGAGGGGCAGGAATGATATGTAACGCTGTTGGGAGGTGGGGAAGAGGGGCAGGAATGATATGTAACACTGTTGGGAGGTGGGGGAAGAGGGGCAGGAATGATATGTAACACTGTTGGGAGGTGGGGAAGAGGGGCAGGAATGATATGTAATGCTGTTGGGAGGTGGGGGAAGAGGGGCAGGAATGATATGTAACACTGTTGGGAGGTGGGGGAAGAGGGGCAGGAATGATATGTAACTCTGTTAGGAGGTGGGGAAGAGGGGCAGGAATGATATGTAACTCTGTTGGGAGGTGGGGAAGAGGGGCAGGAATGATATGTAACTCTGTTAGGAGGTGGGGAAGAGGGGCAGGAATGATATGTAACACTGTTGGGAGGTGGGGGAAGAGGGGCAGGAATGATTGCTCTAATTATTTTTAACACTTGAATATAAACTTTTCCTTTAAAACTTTAAACTCTAAGGGCTCGAAGCCCTTTAAAAATGACACTGGCGCCTGCGCAGTGGTGCTGGATGCCATTACTGGGGACGTTGCGCCTGCCCCCTCCATGTCTTCGGGGGGTGGGGGGCTGTCCGCCCCGCCAATGTATTTGAGCTGGAGTAAACATTACACGTGTGCCCCGCTGTTTTTGAAGCTTGCTGCCGAGATCGGCGGCGAGCTGGAAATATTCAGCCCAGCGTGCGCTTTGTAGAATATTTTACAGCTTCCAGTGTTAGCTATTCTTCCTTAGATCTGAGAGAATCATGGACCGTTGTCAGGGATCTTGGTTTCTGGTTTGCAAAACACTTAGCTTAGGACAGGGGTACGGGAGTATGGAGAGTTTAAAAGGCTAATTTGCAGCAATGGGAAATATTCTGCTTGAGCAAATATTTTGATTGGCTAAAAACTGTTGCAGAGCCCACAATTACTTAAGTTGTTAATTTTTGATGCACACACTCACGGATGCAGACACATGCATATTCACATCCACACTCATACACTGCACACATGCTTTTCAACAGGGGTCACGGGTTAGTGATCACGACCTGTGGGTCTGAATTTTACCAGCCATTTGGGGACAAGCTGGGAGGTGGGAAGGCTGGCAAAATAGTGTGAGAAGGCATCAGGTGGCATGCCCAACGTTTTCCTGCCACCATGCCGTTTTGCCAGTGGTGGTAAAGATGGCAGATGAGCCACCTGCCTGGAGCCCATCAGTGGACCACTTCTCACCTCCATGAGCATTTTGCCAACTGCCATGTGAGGAGACCATCCTGTGAACCTGATGGTCTTCCAGCGGGCTCCGGGGGGGCAGGGTAGGGCCTCTTTTTTGGGCACTCTTTGGCCCACGGAGGGCCCTCCCGCAGCAATGTCATCCCCATGGCAACGGTGTTGCCCCACCCACCAATTGCTGGTGCCTCCCTGCCAGGCCCCGACTACTCTCAACCCCACTTACCCCTCTTCAAGAGCACTGGCCATTGATGTGTCCGCATACTCCAGCTGCAGTTCCAGCATTGGCCACCACTAGTAGTAGTGCTGCTGAGCTGCCACGCTTGGGAGTGGGCTGCTGGCTGTCTTTAATAGGGATGCCAGCCTCGGCGGCGGCCACTTAATTGGCCACCGCTGGCAGAATGTGGCCCCAGATCCCACCGCCTGCCAAAAATTTCTGGCTGTGGTGTTCACTGATTTTCTCCTTCTTACGCCAGAAATGCTGAGGTCATTTGCACTGTCAACCCAGCTGAGACAGCACCATTCAGAGATTGAACCTCGGACCCACTGTCCTCATTGGCTTCATTACATACTGCCTTTACCAACTGACCCATTGGGACAGCCAGCCCAAAAGGCCTATTCTGAATATGTGATTCTGAATTCACGAGAGTCATGGATGTAGGAGAGTGCAAAATCTTGGGAGAGGAGGGTGAAAAGTTATAACATAATTTATAAGGTTAAGACTTGATGTTGGCTTCTTGGCAATAGTACAAGTGTAATTATTGATTTCAATACAACTCAAAGGAGACAATATCTTATTAATTGCACCTTTTAAGGTTAAAAAACAATTAAAATGTTAATGTAAAGTGCAAATAATGTCCCCCTAATGAGGAAATAGGAGGTTGACCAGAGAGTGTGTAACAGTGAGTGACAGCCTAAGAGTTGGTGGAGAAAGACACCATGGTCACGTTGATCAGAAGAGGGATCTGGGAAAAAAGAATCCAGGTGATGACAAAATGTCCTAACAAACTAAACAGAGAATATGCAGCAGCTTGGTCAGTGCCTGTGAATGATAAGGCCTGCTAATATTTGGGTGGAGACTTTCATCAGGACTCGATGCTGATGGGCAGACCTCATTTAAAAAATGTGCCAATTTTCTCTCTCCACAGATGCTGATGGTATTTCTGTATATTTCCAGCATTTCCTGTTCTATTTCAGATTCCCAGTATTTGTGGTTTCGTTTTCTATTTACCCTCATCATTTGTTGCGCAATAATGCAACTGAGAGATGTGGGGTAATTGATAGCTGGCAGAGAGACACAAGACAGTAATGAATCAACGGGTTCTGATAACAGGGTGATTGATCTGTAACCCCAGGTTTATGCTCAGCTGGCAAGCTGCTCACTTGCACTGTCCAGCCACCTTGGAGGAATCCTTCGCACTTAGTGACAGCTGAAAATAGACCAAGCACATAACGCTGTGCAAATGTTTTGTCACATTTTGGCATCCGGCATTACATTATATCTGCCTTACAAAGTACTGTTGCTCGTGTCTCAGATAAATATCCCTGTAGTGAGCTCCTCTCCCTCCATATAAGCCCAATCATCAATCTTTTTAGGCCTCCAAAAATGCTATCTTCCTCTTTCACCCCCTTTAAATTCCCACTGTTTCTTCAGACATTGCAGAGGCCTAAATTTCCCATATTGGTAGCTGTCAGACTTTCTCTTTATATAGAGGCTTGGGACATTTTCCTACATTAGAGGCGCTATATAAGCACAAGTTGTTGTGGAAGGCGATTCTGCCAGGACCCCGCCCAGCATGACAAAATAGCCTGACTCAGAAAAAGGGGTCTATGGCTACAGTGGGGGTCAAGGTGATCGGTGAAACACTACCTGTCCAACAGGAGGAGAACCCAGCCCTGCATATTCAGCAATGACACTTCTTTCCCCATAGAGTGGTGAGAATGTGGAACTTGTTACCACACAGAATAGTTGATGTGAATAGTATAGAAGCATTCAAGGGAAGCCAGATAAACACATGAAGGAGAATGGAACAAAAAGAAAGACTTGCATTTATATAGTGCCTTTCATGACCACAGGATGTCTCAAAGTGCTTTATGGCCAATGAAGTACTTTTTGAACTGTAGTCACTGTTGTAATGTAGGAAACGCAGCAGCCAATTTGTGCACAGCAAGCTCCCACAAACAGCAATGTGATAATGACCTGATAATCTGCTTTTTGTGATATTGATTGAGGGATAAATATAGGCCAGGACACCGGGGATAGCTCCTCTGCTGTAGTTTCTCCACTGCTATGTTTCTCCGCTGTATTCTCAATGTAATGCCCGGCTGCGTTTTTATCTTTGGACGGGTGATGATATTGTACTCTCTCAGTATTTCTGACTTTGAAGTGGAGCAAATCCTCACACCCATACTATTTCATTCCAACCCATCACTGAATTAAAATAAGCCATTATCTATGGTATAATGTAGATTGGTTTGTACTCAGGCTGTCATATACCTCTCCGTGAAGAACATCCACTCCTGATACCCCAAGTAGGAAAACTGCTTTGAAAATTTACTGATGTGAGAAGTTGGATCAATGCCAATCTCAGTCAGATTGAACTTCACAGCAATTATTGAGCGAGCTGTTCACTCAGTCAGTCTTCTGTACAGACAGGTCTACTAATGTTGGCATTGTAAACCTGTCTTTATCTTGTCCAGTACAGGGTGAGATTGCTTTTTACAATTCCCATAAACTAACCTCACTTTATTTGGACAACAGCATTCACTGACACACTGAATCATTGAATCATAGAAATTTACAGCATGGAAGGAGGTTATTTGGCCCATCGTGTCTGTGCTAGCTGACAAGGAGTCATCCAGCCTAATCCCACTTTCCAGCTTTTGGTCCATAGGCTTATAGTTTATGGCATTTCAAGTGCATATCCACATACTTTTTAAATGTTATGAGGGTTTTTGCCTCTCCCGCCCTTTCAAGCAGTGAGTCCCAGATCTCCATCACCCTCTGGGTGAAAAAAATTCCCCTTGAAACCCCGCTAAACCTCCTACCTCTTACCCTAAATCTATGCCCCCTGGTTATGGACCCCTCAACCAAGAGGAAATTGGCCTTCCTAACCACTCTATCTAGACCCCTCATAATTTTATACACTTAAATTAGGTCTACCTTCCGCCTACTCTGTTACAAAGAAAACAACCCTAGCGTATCCAATCTTTCCTCGTAAATAAAAATCTCTAGTCCAGGCAACATCCTCGCGAATCTCCTCTGTATTCTCTCTAATGTAATCAAATCTTTCCTCTCTTGTGGTGACCAGAACTGCATGCAAAACTCCAGCTGTGGCCGAATTAGTGTTTTATACAGTTCCAGCATAACCTCCCAGCTCTTATATTCTATGCCTCAGCTAATAAAGGCAAGCTCCCATCTGCCTTCTTGACCACCTTATCTACCTTCCAGCCACCTTCTGGATCTGTGGACATGTACTCCAAGGTCCCTCTATTCCTTTACACATCTCGGTATCCTACCATTTATTGTGTATTCCCTTGCCTTGTTAGTCTTCCCCAAATGCATTACCTCACACTTCTCTGGATTGAACTCCATTTGCCACTTTTCCACCCACCTGACTACTCCAGTGATATCTTCCTGCAGTCTACAGCTTTCTTCTTCTTTATCAACCACAGGTTAACTTTTATATTGTCTGCAAACTTCTTAGCCATACCCCCTACATTCAAATTCAAATCATTGATATATACTTCAAAAAGCAGGGGACCTAGTACTGAGCCCTGCAGAAGCCCACTTGAAATAGCCTTCCAGTCACAAAAACACCCTCAGATCATTACCCTTTGTTTCCTGCCCGAGCCAGTTTTGGATGCAACTTACCACTTTGCCACTGGGCTTTTACTTTTGTGACTAATCTGCCATGTGGGACCTTATCAAGAGCCTTGCTTAAATCCATATAGACTACATCAAAGGCATTACCCTCATCGACCCTCCATGTTACCACTTCAAAAAATTCAATTCAATGGGTGGTTGGGAAAATAACAGGAAGTCGATTCAGAAAGGCTCCTCGACACATTCCTGCTACCAGGGAACTTTTCCAGTGGTGAGCAGGAAGGTGGATCAGATGCCTGCACCACAGAGGCAAGTAGCCAATTTACATAATTAAGGCCCCAATTAGGGGCGATTTCACTAGCTTGCCAGCATTTTGCTGACGGCAGAGCAGGCCCCCAGCCTGTGCGAAGGCCGCCAGGTTAATGGAGGTGGCTTCCCTATGGTAGTCTGGGGGGGCCTTCGGAGCCAGAGGCTCCATCCCCCAAAGAGGGCACTCATGGGCAGGAAAGGCCGTCCTTGCGGTCCCAATGGGCCATCTGCAGGGGTTTCCCCTCTGATCAGAGGGGCCTATCGCCTTTCCCCCTCTGATTAATATATTTAATTTTACCCCTCCAAGGGCGCCTCCATTTTACAGAAGGCGTATGGAAGAATATTTTTTACTTGAAGGGGAATCTTTTCTGTGGACTTCTTACCACTTAAGCTTTTGGCACCTCTGCAGTGTTGGTGCTCCTTTAGTGCCCATTGCCCATCACCCATTGTCCACTGGAAGAGAGAGTATGGGGAGGGAAGAAGAGAAAAGAAGACTTCAATTATAGTGTTGAAGGTAAAAACTATGATTGTAGTTCTGCACATCGAAACTGAGTCTGGGTGAAGGAGTGTGCCGGGACTGTAAAGCGCCCCATGAAATGAAGAGAGCTTTCAGAGGGCACAACTGCGACACCTTTCAATAACACAACATGAGCCCTCTGACATTTTACTGTCTCTCTCTGTTCCAGTATGAAGGGGTATTAACAGCAGCGAGGGGCCTGAAGTTTGATTAAGAGCCTTTTCAAATGAATCAAAATGGCATCTTAAGCAGCCTGCCAAATACTCAAGTTTTAAGCAAAACAGGTAAGGGGACAATGCCAAGAAGAGAGAAAGCACCGGAGTGTTACATTGATTCATTGTAAGCCATCTGGAGAAAGGAAACGTGTTAAATTCCAGTGGGAATCTGCATTCTGGGGTTAGCTGGCAGTACAGTAAGACTGGCAGCTGTATAAGATAGGGCCAATACTGAGGGACACCTCTTCCAAACTCCCCACCTTCTGCTGCTGCACTATGACCATAGAGGTTTGCTGCTGCACTGTATAACCTCATAGACAACTTCCATAGTAAACAGGTGCTGGTAGCTGAGGCAGGACAGGAGAAAAGGAGGTGAAATACTGGAATATGTCATCGGTCCATTGATGGCAGGGAGCTTTAAGCTGAACAGTACGAATGAACTATCCTGCTCCTTGAAAACATTTACTCTGCCTTTGCCTGTCATTGAACAGATGTGTAACACAATGCCTTGAACAGGTGATGTGGCACCAGATCCCACAACAGATGCCACAAAGCAGTGATTATCACCAGGAACCATTTATTTACAGCAAAAGACCTTCAGCGAAATGATAGCAGAGATGACAAGCACCCTGTGGAGTCCTTCCATTTGTAACTTAATTGTCCTACACTATCAATCTGTGATTAAAAAATGTCATTTTTATTTATTTTTTAAACATTTATTTAGAGATACAGCACTGAAACAGGCCCTTCGGCCCACTGAGTCTGTGCTGACCAACAACCACCCATTTATACTAATCCTACATTAATCCCATATTCCCTACCACATCCCCATCATTCTCCGATCACCTACCTACACTAGGGGCAATTTATAATGGCCAATTACCTATCAACCTGCAAGTCTTCGGCTATGGGAGGAAACCGGAGCACCCAGCGGAAACCCAGGGAGAACTTGCAAACTCCGCACAGGCAGGATCCAGAACTGAACCCGGGTCGCTGGAGCTGTGAGGCTGCGGTGCTAACCACCGCGCCACCGTGCCGCCCCTTTTACCTGTTTCTTGTTCCTTCTTTTTAAAATAATGACTTATTTCTCCCTTTCATCTATAGAGTCTAAACCAGCACTAGGGGTCCAGACTTAATTTTTTGTGCCTGATTTATGGGCCTAAAACGGATGCAACAAAAATCAATTTAACAGGGCAAAGGCCTGGGTCACTGTTAAATCAGACAGGACCTTTTTTTTAAAAAGTGGCCTTGGTGGCGCCTGATATAATCATATTCCTCATTTCAATATTGAACTGAAGTGTCTCATGGAATCATAAAATCATAGAAATTTACAGCACAGATGGAGGCCATTCAGCCCCTTTTGTTCGTGCTGGCCAAAAAAGAGCCATCTAGCCTAATCCAACTTTCCAGCTTTTAGTCTGTAGCGATGTAGGTTATGGCACTTTAAGTGTATAGCCAAGTGCTTCTTAAATGTGTTGAAGGTTTCTGTATCTACCAATCTATCAGGCAGTGAGTTCCAGAATTGTGTACCTTTCAGACCTTGATTGTTAAATTGGTTTGCCTTAGTTGGGACTTGTGATGTGCAATGTCTGACTGGCATTTTTGGTCTTGAGCAGCCTAACCAGCAATCCTTAAAGATGCTAGTCTATGCAACTTGTGCTCATAACTTAACCCTTTTATCTCCAATGTCATTCTGGTGAATCTGTGCTGCACCCCCTCCAAGGCCAACAGATCCATCCTGCAGTGAAATGCCAATAACTGGACACAGTACTCCACATGCAGTCTAACCAGAGCTCTATGAACTTTACCCCTTGTGTATTCCAGTCTGCTTGAGATAATGGCTAACATAGCTTTCCTACTGCCATCCATACAGATGAGGAAATCAAACGTGGAACCTGGCAGTCTGTAAGTCGCAGTACCATGCTCCTTACTCAGAGATCTAATAGAAAAACATATTGAAATGGAAAATATATTAAAGAGCAGTCAGCATGGATTCCAACAGGGAAGGTTGTATTTCGCCAAGCTTATTGAATCCTTTGAAGTAGTAACAGAAAGGCTAGTTAAGGGTTACGTTGTAGAAGTAATATATTTGGATTTTCTAAAAGTCTTCGATAAGGTACCGCATAGCATACTCATGACTAAGGTCAGAACGTGTAGAGTCAGAGGACAAGTAGCAGAATGGACAGCAAGCTGGCTTCAAAACTGAAAACAGAGAGTAGGGGTTGAAGGGAGTTACTCGCACTGGCATATGCTGGGAATTGCACAAAGATTGGTGCTGGGACCACTGTTGGTCACCATTAACATCAATGATTTGGACTCAAGAATCAGAAGTACAAATTCAAAGTTTGCAGCCGACACCTAATTAGGGGGTGGGGGAGTGTGGCGTAGATAATACAGAGGAGGACAGCGACAAAATACAGTCGTCTCCAGTCCCTGTTGTGCCACAGGAGCTGAGTGTGCTCTGATAGCTCGTCCTTGCACCCACTGTCTTCTGTGTACTGAGACACTGAATGCTGGCAGGGTATTTAACCGCTACCAGGGTGGGGAGAGAAGTGCACAGCCGAGCATGACCCTGTCTGCTGGCAGAGGGGTGGGGCTGGTGGTATGGGGTGGTTTCACAGTCAAGATTGACCATGTACACTGCAGGAATGAGGTTCACAGCAGAACTGATCCTGTCCTACCTGACACGTGTACAGCAGGGGGTCAGAATATAAAGATCAGGAATGAATTTTCCAAGAGGTAACAGCATGTGTCTGCACTGCACAGACTCACAGTACATATTAGCTTTGGTCAGTTGGCACTATGACCTCTGAATCAGAATGAGATCCAGGATGAAAACTGATAATCTTGCCAAACCCATCAGCGTAGGGAGTGTAGTGAGGGAGTGCTGCATTATCAGAGGCAATAAGACGTTAAATTGAAACCCATCTGTTTATTCAGGTGGACGTAACAGATCCTGTAACACTATCTAAAGAAAAATGGGGAATACCTTCACTAATATTTTTCCCTTAGCCAGCACTGGCAAAATTCTTTAGCTGCTTAATCATCTCGCTACCTGTTTGTGCGAGCATACCATGCGCACACTGTCTGCATAAAGACATTTCAAAAAGTAATTCATGTTTCTGTGAGGTGTGTAAATGCAAATCCTTCTTCCTGTCTTTTCTCTTAAATACCTGCAGTGATGCTCCCTTCGAAATGAATGTTGCATTGATGAAGATGTACTGCCTCTTGTACAAATGCACTGGCTTTTTGGTTTGGGTAAAGAACTAAGCTTGGTTTAGTAGCTAAAGGCACTATCACAAAGTATTACATTTCTAGCTGCTGCTGTTTTTATTTTGGATTTGCATGGTCTTAGTTATCTCTGCAGCTCAGGATGACCCTGACCTGCCTCGCACCTCGGTGATGTTACAAAATCAGTTTCCTTCAGCTGGATTCCTGAACATTACTTTGTTAATTCAAAAGCTCACTAGTAAGGCCATTCACAGCTGGGTAGCTCATGTGTAAATGGATAGTACACTCGGTGTAATAATTGGGTATTTGCACAGTTGTATATGGATAACCATTAACAGAGAATAATAGACGGGTCAGTGTGAGCGTGAGAGTCAGGTAGTTTTACAAAACAACTGTCAGCTTGTCAGTAAGAGCTTCAGGGTTCATTCTGCTGATTGACAGGCAGCATGGACTCTAGCAGAGGTGGCAATTTACAAGAGCTAAACAGCATTTATCTACAGAAGTGCACAACAATCATATGGGACACAGCTTCTTCCTTTAATATTTCTGGCACATATGTTGGCTCTTCAACTAGTTTGTCATTTTTAACGCATTAGAAGGAAGTCAATTGAGGCAAATGACTCACACCCTCTCATACCTCCCAGGGCCGTCACCAGAGTCACATGAGGCATCTCTGGGGCTGGGTGGGGGCCCCCTAGGGCCATCACCTCATTGACTTACATTGGGCCCTGGAACAGCAATGCCTCAACTTTAATATTCTCATCATTGTGTCAAATCCCTCCATGGCCACGCCCCTGCCTATTTCTGTAATCTCTTCGAGTCCCACAACTCTCCGGGATTTCTGCGCTCCTCCAATTATGGCCCCTGCACATCCCCAATTTTAATCACTCCACCAGTGGCAGTCATGCCTTCAGCTGCCTGGGTCCTAAGCTCTGGAATTCCCTCACTAAATCTCTCTTTCCTCCTTTAAGACACTTCTTAATACCTACCTGTTTGACCAAGCTTTTGGTCACGCCAATTTAACATCTCCTTTAGCTTGGTGTCCAGTTTTGTCTGATCATGCTTCTGTGAAGCACATTGGGATATTCTTCTGTTATATAGATACGTGTTGTTATTACCACTTTTTCTCATCTGTAGTTATCTTGTGAAGCTTTACTCAGTTTGTAAATATATCATTAATTAAATGATCGGCAGAAGGTGCCAATAACGTATCCACTTTCATATTTATTGCAGTGACAAGGGGCTGAATTTTCCCTTGAGGGGCAGGAAGCAAGAGTCCAGACTATTTCCAGGTCCCCCCTCCCTGGGGGGAAACAGTCACTCACTGGGATTTTTATGGAGGTGCCCACTTAATTGGCATGGAGTCCAATTAAAGGCAGCAGGCAGGCTCTTGAAGCTGGAGGGCCAATCAGAGGCCTTCTAGCTTGACAGAAGTAGCAGGCTGCAGTAGAGGGTGAGTAACTGAGAGGGCGTTTCAACTTGGAGATGCCCTTTCACCAACTTCTTTAAAACTTCAAATAAAAAGCAGCCAGGCCATCACTTTGGGGAGTTTAGGGATGGGCAATAAATGCTGGCCTAACCAGTGACGCCAACATACCATGAATGAACTAGAAAAAAGTTGCGGGGGGGGGGGGAGGGGAATCCCTCTACAGTGCAGCCTTTTCCTGCACCTCTCACCCAGGCAGGCAGGGGGGCCTCTAGGCCCGACACCCCGGCCTGCCACTGGATGCCAGCCTCCAGGCACCTAAACTGCCCCCTCGATGTGTCAGGAAACCGGAAGCTGATTGGAAAATCCCAGTCGGCATCCTATAAGAGCCCTTAACAAGCCTCTTAATGCGCCTAATTGGTTACCCACCCCGTGGGGCTGGGCAGCCCTGTTGGCCCCAAACACAGCTCAGCAAAAATGGCCAATGCCAGGAACGGGGTCGGGAAACAGCATGCCGGCCGGCACCAGTATTTTCATGCCCCATCCTGCTCTATTCCCAACCTTGGCATGGCGCAAACATTCAGCCCCAGATGTCCTATATGGACATCTCAGATAGGTCTGGTGCCATTGTTAGTTCTCCACACTACATATGACCACGTCTGAAATGGAGCTGAAGGAACCAACAAAAGTTCCTTAATGAGAATATTTCTGAATTTCTCTCACCCATCTCTAACATTCTTCAAATAATTATTTCTGCAACATTTTATTTAACCGTCGATAAACATGATAAAAGACAAAACATTTTTCCCTGCAGTTTGACATTCCTGCGGATGTCAAAACTCCTTTAACAGAAAAACTTCAGACTATTGTAAACCCATGAACAGCACTGCAGATATCTAGATTCCCATTGGGACTATGCTCAGACTACTAACTTATTTAATTTGTGACCTTTCACTTTCCCAAAAGCTGAATCCCACTGTCTGTCAGTATTGACTTGGCTGCATGTGAAAGGCTGTTATGTCTATCGTCCTCACACAGACTCCACTGTGGGGATGTTTTACTTTGCAAAAACATAGCCAGTAAAAAGAGTGCTACAGTAAATGGTTCAGAGCTATTGAATGCGTTGAGAACAGGCATCAGTTTTAACTTTCCTGCATTAATTTTTGACTGGTAGAAAATCCAACTTGAATTGGAAGCAGAAGAAATGAATTATAAATTTAAAAAAGAGTGTATTTGGCAAGTTACTCTCCCCATCCGCCAGGTACTGGACAAGTGAAGCACTGATAAGATCATGGGGTGTATCTTAAACTCGTCAGGAACTTTAGCAAAACTGTGCTTCATACTGTTAACCAATTAAGCGATATGGGGCAAAGGCGGGGATATGGAGTTTGGTCACAGATCAGCCATGATCTCATTGAATGGCACGGAACAGGTTCAAAGAGCTCTGTAGCCTCCTCCTGTTCCTATGTATTCGCATCTATTTTTCCTCTGAAGTTAGTGAACAGCAGAAAACGTACCTGTTTATCATGTGATATCATGTTAGAAGATTGGGTAGGACAGTGCGGGTGATAGTATTTCTATCTCTTTAGAGATTCCCGTATTTACAAGAAGCATGATTCCCGGTGAGGAATGACAAGGAACTCCCAGGATCACTCAGCCGAAAGAATCTGCAGCCACTTTGGAAACTATGAAAAGGGCAACTGAAAATTTCAGAGAAAACATATCCTGCGGGGTACTCCGGAAATATACACTAGTGCAGGCCCTTCGAAACTGTGTACTTTCACTCTCTGGTTTTGTGTCAATGCAATACAAAGACTGTATTGCATCGATATATAAAGTGCAATACAATTGGACAATTACATCAGGGATGGCACTATTGTGTTAAGTTCAAACAGACCCACAGGATACTTCCAATCAGCCAGTCGTGCAAGAGCACCATGCCAAAGTGTGCTAAAATAATTCAACACCAAACAGCCCAATAAGCACTCACCATTTAAGTCTAATTTCTGCAGGTGCTCCTTAAACGCCAGGGCTTTCACCACTTCATTTGCTGCGTCCTTCTTTATTTCCCCATAGGAAAGATTCAGCTCCTATTCAAGACACAGGAAATTCACTTAACTACCTGGGAGAGATTAATTCACCATCCTGAGCTATTCATTAATGGTTTTCAAATTATTGACAGCATACTGGTTACTTTGTGACTGTCTATTATAATTGGATTGCAGCATTAGCTGCTTCACTTTTTAAATTGTTGCACTCTGTTTTACGAAGGTAACGTATTTCACAGAAGAACCTACTCAGTCTGATACGGCATCATACTCCTCCTTACCCAAAACCAGTCTGTTCCGTGCTTCCCCCAGCACTTGACTTTTTTTTTATTCATTCATGGGATGTGGGCATCGCTGGCCAGGCTAGCATTTATTGCCCATCCCTAATTGCCCTTGGGAAGGTGATGGTGAGCTGCCTTCTTGAACCGTTGCAGTCCATGTGGGTAGGTACACCCACAGTGCTGTTAGGAAGGGAAGTTCCAGGATTTTGACCCAGCGACAGTGAAGGAACGGCGATATAGTTCCAAGTCAGGATGGTGTGTGGCTTGGAGGGGAAGTTGCAGGTGGTGGTGTTCCCATGCATTTGCTGCCTTTGTCCTTCTAGTTGGTAGAGGTCGCGGGTTTGGAAGGTGCTGTCTAAGGAGCCTTGGTGCGTTGCTGCAGTGCATCTTGTAGATGGTACACACTGCTGCCACTGTGCGTTGCTGGTGGAGTGAGTGAATGTTTGTAGATGGGGTGCCATCAAGTGGGCTGCTTTGTCCTGGATGGTGTCGAGCTTCTTGAGTGTTGTTGGAGCTGCACCCATCCAGGCAAGTGGAGAGTATTCCATCACACTCCTGACTTGTGCCTTGTAGATGGTGGACAGGCTTTGGGGAGTCAGGAGGTGAGTTACTCGCCACAGGATTCCTAGCCTCTGATCTGCTGTAGCCACAGTATTTATATGGCTACTCCAGTTCAGTTTCTGGTCAATGGTAGCCCCTAGGATGTTGATAGTGGGGGATTCAGCGATGGTAAAGCCATTGAATGTCAAGCAGTGGTTCAAGAAGGCAGCTCACCACCACCTTTTCAAGGACAATCAGGGAAGGACAATAAATGCTGGCCTGGCCAGTGATGCCCACATCCCATGAACGAATGAAAAAAACCTTCAGTGATAATGTCCAGACAGTTTCTGCCCACCTAAAACATGTCCTTGCCACTGTTTACATGGCAATGAGTGTCAGAGATCTGCCAACTCGGCTAAGTCACTCTCGTCCCATATAGTGACTGAGGTAGTCCCGATTATGGAAATAATTTATGCCTGAGTACAAATGGTAATCTCCTGCCTCCTCAACCAAAACTATGTTATGGTGATCTAAGCATATGGAAGCTGATTTGGAACATTATCCTGCTCTACATTCACTTCCATGCCCCAATTTCTAAAGGCTGTCTACTCAAAAGCAGAATTACTGATAGGCCCTCATAGTGCATTACTTTGTTAGTTACAATTTTCCTTCGTATTATTGGCTACACATTCAACCTTTAAATGAACTACCTTTGATTTGCAGCATGAGTGTGTAGTACACTAAAGCCCAAACAGTAGAGCAGTTTTCTGTATCATTTTAACCACAAAGTCAGTGATAAAGGCCATTCATAGATTACAGCTTGAAGTTCTATAAACTGAGCAGAAGTTCAGGAAAAATTGTAGATTAAATCTACAGCCTTAAAAAGGTTCTCAGATCTACACTGCAGCTTGTGTGGAGCAGTGATTGACAAACAGTTTTAACCTAAAATTGTTTGCCTTAAATCCCAATTTTTGACATTGCAAAGTTTTTCTCTATGAAAATAAAGCTTGGACTAACAGACCGAGAATAAGTTTCTCCTTAATCCCAAATAGAATCAAGCAAAAAAAAAACACAGGATCTCAACTTAACCAGAGTGGTTCCACAGTGTTTCTTTTGCCTTTAGTCTTCCGACTGTAAGAATCTAGTGAAGGCAGTAGCTGACTAGGATTTTCAGATGCACCGCAGGATGGTGCCAAGTGGTCTTCCGCATTTTGTTCACTTGGGCAACTTGATGAGGCGCAGAATTGGTCAAAATTGATTACAATGGTAGAACATTGAGTTTTCAAGACCATTCACTACGTTACATTAGAAACAGAAACAGAACATTCAGTCCAAATGGTCTATACCGGTGTTTATGTTCCAAATGAGCCTCCTCCAACCCTATTCATCTCACCCTATCAACATTATATTCCTTTCTCCCTCATGTGCTTATCTAGCTTCCCCTTAAATGCATCCATACTATTTGCCTCAACTACTCCCTATGTTAGCAAGTTCCACATACTAATCACTCTCTGGGTAAAGAGGTTTCTCCTGAATTCATTACTGGATTTAAGTAGAGAGGTTATGCGACAGTTATACAGGGCATTGGTGAGACCACATCTGGAGTTCTGTGTACAGTATTGGTCTCCTTATTTAAGGAAGGATGTAAATGCGTTGGAAGCAGTTCAGAGGTTTACTAGACTAATACCTGGAATGGGTGGATTGTCTTATGAGGAAAGGTTGGACAGGCTAGGCTTGTATCCGCTGGAGTTTAGAAGAGTAAGAAGTGACTTGATTAAAACATATAAGATCCTGAGGGGTCTTGACAGGGTGGATGTGGAAAGGATGTTTCCCCTTGTGGGAGAATCTAGAACTAGGGGTCACTGTTTAAAAATAAGGGGTCGCCCATTTAAGACAGAGATGAGGAGAAATATTTTCTCTCAGAGGGTCGTGATACTTTGGAACTCTCTTCCTCAAAAGGTGGTGGAAGCAGAGTCTTTGAATATTTTTAAGGAGGGGATGAAAGGTTATTGGGAGTAGGTGGGAATGTGAAGTTGAGGTTGCACTCAGATCAGCCATGATCTTGTTGAATGGCGGAACAGGCTTGAGGGGCCGAATGGCCTACTCCTGCTCCTAATTTATATGTTTGTATTGTCCTGCAAGGCCATCTGCAGTTTCCCAAGTGAAAGTTGGCAGCCTTCCACCAGCCATGCTGCAGCCACCAGGGCAGCCCTGTGAAGCAGCACAAGGACAGGCAAGTACACCCACAGGACAATGATGGTGAAGGGTGGTCCTAAGGGAACCAGAGTCTGAGTATGTGCTCATGGGGAACCCATCCGGAGCAAAGGTGTCCCAAATGCCTCCTCCCTGCCTCCTCCTCCTCTCTCCAGGTAGAGGTTCCCTTCTCCGCAGCCTTTACTCCATCTCTTTGTTGTGTTGCAGCCCCCATACCTGTTGCAGCCTTTGTGTGGATATGTCACCAAATCCTCTGCCCTCCCTGTGAGGATGCAGCAACACTCCCTCATGTCAAATCCAGCAACTCACCACAACACTTCCAAAAACACTCCACAGTACCTCCACAAACCTTTCAATATCAGAAGCTAGTCTAAATCATCTTACCTGCAAGTTGGATTGCCCTTTAAACAGCACTAGTGAGGGTTCCCTCTTGTAACTGAACGCCTGTTTTTTTGTGAGTGGTCTGCGGACCTGCATGGTCCAAGTTTGAAGAACATGCATCAAGTTAGCTGGAACAGCTGTTTGACGATATGATCTGGCCAATTGGGAAGCTTCTGGCATATGCACGACACGCCCAAGCTGGGGCCCTTCCCAGCATGGTGCGCCATGCGGGGCACGTTGAAAGCGACAGGAAGCACTGTGCATGCCATTCTGCGGGCTTCTGTCTTCCATAGAACCAGCTACGGAGTGGAATTTCCAGCCCTAAATATCATGTGTCATCAATCGAACATGGGAAATACTTCACTGATGACCTAATGATCAAATTGCCTGCCTGTTATATAAGCGATATTTCCCATGGCCCATAAGTGGATACACAACATTCTGTTGGTCAATGTGGAACATTTATTTAATTGAAACACTGTTCATACTGGTATGCATTCCTAAAGATGGGGAGCAATGGTGTCAAATAAGGCCACCAAAACCAATCTTGCTACAGTGCTTTACTAAGGTCCAAAATAAATCTACGTGTCTGTTGTATTCAGTGGCTGTCATTCAGCTGCTTGTGTGGGATATATAGCAGCTTCCACTTACTTAACAACAAATGAGCTCATTTGCACTTTAACCTTTGCTCTGTTGAAATTCTGTCATGAAAGTGGGTAACTAAGAGTAATTACAGAGCAATAATCCAATCAAGAGACAGAATGACACTGAACAGAAATAGCAAAGCTCAGGGGGATAGATTATAATTAATATTTGACCCTTGAGATTGGATTACAGACTTGAAAACACTCCCTAATCGTTATAATGTGCACTCTTCCAGTTTTAGGCAGGATCATTATCTGGTTTTGGCTCATTTTCTGCTGCAGGACGGCAGCTGCCGGTGAGTTCCATGCCCCATATGAGTGGCAATGTTTAAAAAATTGTCGTAGTGCCTGATTTCATTCCTGTAGATTTATCAAGAAACAAACTGAGAATTGAGTGGCACAGAGTCAGAGTGGCACCAAGCGTAACCACATAATGCAGATTAATTTATAAGTGCCTCCTGCTCCGCTCATTTTCCAATCTGAGCCAGGGCAAGTGGGTATTAAAGATTAGGTGGTAAGAGTTCTTGCAGAGGATAGTGGATGGGTGCAGCCCAGGTAATCTCTGGTACATAATAGTCAAGTTAAAGAGCACCTTTAGGTTTGTTGGCACACTTTCCACACATTAAGTTACTAGTTTCATTTCATAGCAGACGTGGGTGTTCTATGTAAACTGCCTTTCTTGCAGTGATTGTGAGACCTCTTAAGAGTGCTGGGGAAGAAAGCCTGAATTGTATCAATGTTATTAAAAATATTAAAATATATCTGTAAATTGCTTGCAGTGAAATTCCTCGCTCAGTGTCCTTTGCATATGACCGGTGCAGTCACAATCATCACAGGGCTGTTGAAAGAAATGGGTTTTCTGACAAGCTGCCACATTACCCTAAATGTTATGAAGGGAAACTTCAGTGCATTTTGTTCAAAACTCTTGCAGGTGAGACAGCTTGAGAAACACAGCCTCAAATCACTGTCCTCATTCAGATTACATCAGTGGAACAGGTTTACACAAAACATCTGCTGACTCTACCCAGGAGTTTGAATGCACAGACATGTAACATGGAGTGACACTGGGTCATCAGTAAATATGTTTATCATCTTTACAGCTTTCTGGATTCAATATTGAGTTCAATAATTTCAGATCACAACCTCTACTCCCATTTTCTCCGACTGTATGTGTTGGCAATGATTCTGCAATTACCATTTACACCTCCTCTAGACCCATCTTTTGCCTTGCACCTTTTGTTATTTAATCTCTCCTGCCTTCCACCCTATCATAGACCTTCCCTTTTGTTCCTTCCTCCCCTCCGTCCCTTCCCTGCCTTTGTACTTGCTTAAAGCCTGTTGCATCTCTAACTTTTTCCAGTTCTGATGAAAGATTATTGACCTGAAACATTATCTTTGCTTCGTGCTCCACAGACGCTGCCTGACCTGCTCAGAAATTCCAGCATTTCCTGCTTTCACTTCAATGAGTATGTTGATATTTATATATCAGGATCATCAAAGTTGTCTTTGCCATTGTTTCTGTGTTGGTAGATTGGTTAAAAACAGATAGTTTTCCAAATCTAAATTCTATGGAGGCAAAATTGGATAGTGCCAGAAATCAGGTGCGGGAATGATATTAACCCACGCCTGTTTGAAATAATGCAAACAGCATGCAAACTTGGTACAAAATCAGAAAATGTTGGAAGCACTCAGCAGGACAGGCAACATCTGTGGAGAGAAAACAGAGTTAACGTTTCAGCTCTGTGACCTTTCATCAGATTTCCAGCAGGGATCAGTGCTTGGGTCTAAGTTGTTCACAATATATATCAATGATTTGGATGTGGGGACCAAATGTAATATTTCCAAGTTCGCGGATGACACAAAACTAGGTGGGAATCTGTGTTGTGAGGAAGATGCAAAGCGGCTTCACGGGGATTTGGACAGACTTGGTGAGTGGGCGAGAATGTGGCAGATGGAATATAATGTGGAAAAATGTGAGGTTATCCACTTTGGTAGGAGGAACAGATGTGCAGAGTATTACTTAAATGGTAAGAGATTAGAAAGTGTAGATGTACAAAGGGACCTGGGTGTTCTGGTCAATAAGTCACTGAAAGCTAACATGCAGGTGCAGCAAGCAATTAGGAAGGCTAATGATATGTTAGCCTTTACAACCAATGAAGTACTTTTGAACTGTAGTTACTGCTGTAGAAAATGCAATAGCCAATTTGTGCACAGCAAGCTCCCGCAAACAGCAATGTGATAATGACCAGATAATCTGTGTTTGTGATGTTGACTGACGGATGAATGTTGGCCTGAACACCAAGGATGACTCCCCTGTTCTTCTTCAAAACAGCATCATAGATCTTTTACATCCACCTGACAGGGCAGACAGGACCTTGATCATCTGAAAGATGGCACCACCAACTCCCTTAGTACACCATTAACATATTGTTTGCCTTTGCTCCATGACCTTCTGGTCAGCTATTCTGTGACCTTGTCCTATTTACACCTTCTCCTTTGTTATCTCTTGCCCCACCCCTGCTTTACTTGCTTATAACCTTTTACATTTCTAATATTTGTTAGTTCTGAAGAAGGGTCACTGACCTGAAATGTTGACTCTGCTTCTCTCTCCACAGATGCTGCCAGACCTGAGTATTTCCATTATTTCTTGTTTTTACTCCCTCAGTACTGCACTAGGAGCATCAGCCTAGATTTTTTACACTCACATCCTAGATTGGGACTTGAACACAGAGCCTTCTGACTGAGAGGCAAGAGTACTGCCAACTGAGCCATGGTTGATACCTGCAAATGTTTGTTCCATTGGCAGGCCTTCCAGAAGGCCTGCTGTCACTTGCAGGCAGCATGACGGAGTCCATCCTTTCCAGTGTGGAAATGGTAGCCAACTTGGTGAAAGCACTTGTAGATCTGACCATGATGCAGCTTCTGATGGCCAATGTCTCCGCTTCCACTGCAGCATAAGCAGAGGCCACTCAATGTCTAAGTGCTGCAGTGGAATCTCTGACTGAGATCACAAAACCTCAGCTTGCTGCCATGCAGGCTCATCATGGCTGCGGATTAAAGGCCTGCTACCCGACCCAAACCCGATGGGACCCGTCGACATGTGTCGGGTTCGGGTCGGGTTGCACTTCCGGGTCCGGCATTCGGGCTTGGGTTGGGCCAGGTCGGACACGCTCTATCACAGGTAAGTGGCTCCACTGTTAATTTAATTTTTGAACCAGAAAGGTGGTTTTGTTACAGTTATTTTAAGATCAGCAAGAAAGTGAAAAATGGAAGGTAAGTTAACTGATGGTCGGGTCAGGTGCGAGAAAAAAATGGAAGGACTCGGGCTGGGTCGGGTTTCTTTTTGCAGAGGAGTGGGACAGAGGAGTGTGTCAATATTTGTAGGGAGTCCCCCTACTCCGTATGAAAAAAACTGCTAACCATTGCTTCAAGGGCTAAAGAATAATACAATGTTTGCCAAGCTTTACATGGATCATTATTTCTGAAGCTTGGCTTATTACAGCCACATGGCAACATGGAAGCAGTGCATTGTTAATTATTATTCTGGGATAACATTCTGAAAGCTGGACTTACTGCAAGTAATTATAGAGCTACAAAATGAATTTGAGAAGTTACAATGTGTTTTTGCACCTCTTTAATATAGGACAAACAGCTTGCTGCCTTGTAATTAGATTTTACTGTGTTAATGCCTGCACAGTATGCCTTCAAATCCCAGATATAATAGCAAACTGCTTGGATGTTCTTGCAATCCATGCAACTAAATTTTTGACACCATTCTCTCTAGCGGCAACTATGATCAAGCTTAAATGCCATTATGAAGGTGATCAACATCAAACACTGAGAAAACAATCTAATATCAGGGCAACATTAAAATGCCAGCAGCAATACAATTTATTTATTTAGAGATACAGCACTGAAACAGGCCCTTTGGCCCACCAAGTCTGTGCCGACCAACAACCACCCATTTATCCAAATCCTACATTAACCCCATATTCTCTACCACATCCCCACCCTCCACCTACACTAGGGGCAATTTACAACAGCCAATTTACCTATCAACCTGCAAGCCTTTGGCTGTGGGAGGAAACCGGAGTACCCGGCGGAAACCCACACAAACACAGGGAGAACTCGCAAACTCCACACAGGCAGTACCCAGAACTGAACCCGGGTCACTGGACCTGTGAGGCTGCAGTGCTAACCACTGTGCCACCCCAAGCAGAGAAGGGCTCGTCTGGGATTTGAATCCAGGACCTCTCACACATTCATCATGTATACACCTGAAGCAAGAATCATACCACTAGACCAATGACCAAAATGAGCTTAATATATTTTTTTTGAAAAGGCGTTGAGTCGACACACATAGGAAAAGTACATAGAAGCTTTCCTGGCTGTTTAAGCATTAGAGTGAGGGCAGGCCGTTGAACCCACATTCAGAGATAACCCTTGAGCAAATAGGTCAATCGCATCATTAATATGATGAGGTGTTAAATTATCTGGATGCCTTCATCTTTTTTAAATCCAGGGTAAAGACTTGTCTTAATAGATGATGTTTAATTTTCCAGAAGCTGGCTCTATACAGCTACCACCAAGTCCAGGGGAAGGGATCCTGTGGTGCTATCCAAGTGCCAGGTTTCCTGAGCTAGCTTTTTGCTCAGTAATGATGTGCCAGCTATGACTCAGTGGGTAGCTCAGCTCTGAGTCAGAAGCTTATGGGTTCAAGACCCACTCCAGTGATTTATGTACACAAAAGAATTGAGGCAGTAGAGTGCTGTCTTTCAGATGAGACGTTAAACTGATGCCCTGTTTACTCTGCAGGTGGCTGTAAAAGATATCAGGGCAATGTTTTGAAGAAAAGCAGGGGAGTTCTCCCTGGTCTCCTGGCCAATATTTATCCCTCAACCAACATCACCAGAACAGATTATCTGGTCATGATTGAATTGCTGTTTGTGGGAGCTTGCTGTGCACAATTTGACTGCTGAATTTCCTACATTACAACAGTGACTACAATTTAAAAATACTTCATTATCTATAAAGTACTTTGGGGGTGACCTGAGATCAGGTAAGGTGCTACATAAATGCAAGTACTTTTTTTAATAGAATCATAGAATGGTTACAGCATAGGAGGATATTCGGCCTGTCGAGTTTGTGCCAGCTCTCTGCAAGAGCCCTTTCCTTGTTGTCCTGAAAATTATTCTCTTCAGGTGCTTATCCAATTCCCTTTTGAAAGCCATGATTGAACCTGCCTCCACCACACTCTCCAGCTCCTAACCACTTGCTTTGTAAAAATGTTTTCATGTCGCCTTTGATTCTTTTGCCATTCACCTTAAATCGGTGTCCACTAGTTCTCGACCCTTCTGCCAATGGGAACAGTATCTCCCTATCTACTCTGTCTAGATCCCTCATGATTTTTAACACCTCGATCAAATCTCCTCTCACCCTTCTCTTTAAGAAGAACAGCCCCAGCTTCTCCAAACTATCCACACAATTGAAATTCCTCCTCCCTGGAACCATTCCCGTAAATCGTTCCTACACCCTCTTTAAAGCCTTCACAACTTTCCTGAAGTGTGGTGCCCAGAATTTGACACAATACTTGCAGTTGAGACCAAACCAGTGTTTTATAAGGGTTCAACACAACTTCCTTGCTTTTGTACTCTATGCTATTTATAAAGCCCAGGATCCCGTTTGCCCTTTTAACCACTTTTTTCTCAATCTGCCCTGCTACCTTCAATGATTTATGCACATATACCCCCAGGTTTCTTTGTTCTTGCACTCCTTTAGAACTATAACCTTTATTTTATATTGCCTCTTCTCGTTCCTCCTACAAAAATACATCACTTTACACTTCTCTGCATTAAATTTCATTTGCCACATGTCCGCCCATTCCACCAGCCTGTCTGTCTTCTCGAAGTTTATCATTATTCTCCTCATGGTTCACAATACTTCCAAGTTTTGTATCATCTGCAAATTTTTGTGCCCTGCATACCCAAGTCTAGGTCATTAATATAGGTTAAGAACAGCAGGGGTTCTAACACTGTCCCCGGGGAACTCCGCTGTATACCTTCCTCCAGTCTGAGAAAGAACCATTCACTGTCATTCAGTCAACTTCATATCCATGCTGCCACTGTCCCTTTATTGCATGGGCTTCAGCTTTGCTGGCAAGCCTATTATGTGACACTTTATCAAAAGCCTTTTGGAAGTCCAAAGAGACCACATCAACGGTATTAGGATCATCAACTGTCTCTGTTACCTCATCAAAAAACTCAATCAAGTTGGTTAAACACATTTTGCCTTTAACAAATCCATGCTAGCTTTCCTGAATTAGGAATCAAGGGATACGGAGAAAAGGTAGGTAAATGGAGATGATGCACAATCCGTCATAATCTAGTAGAATGGCAGAACAGGCTCGAGGGGCTGAATGGCCTCCCCCGTTCCTATTTTGCATGAAAATGTTCACAAGGAGTACAGTAATGACCCAAACAAATCTAATTTGATGCATGCGGGCTATGCCCAGGCAGCACCATCTGCCTTTAATTTGTGTATGTGCAGCACAGCATAGAGCCACTTAGCAATGCAGTGACCCAACCTCCAAGGCACTGAGGTTTAAACAGTTATTCTGCACGAGTTACAGCCACGACATCCTACATTGTTATTTCTGTCACTATTACATCCGAATTGAGTAATTCAAGTGTGGATTAGCCAGTCAACTCAGCCAAGCAGCAAAAATTTGCTAAAGTCTATCAGGAGGATTCCAGTACTTTGTTTTGGTCTTTGAACATTAGGGCTGGTGACTGATTGCCCAGGAGGTGCTTCAGTTGCAATCAGTCTGAGCAGTGGGTAGTCAGCGAGAGCCAGCTCCAACATTCGAAAAACAACTTGTTCCCTTCAGTGCAACTCCTAATTGGTCTAAATACTTTCTCTCCTGGCTCTTCTTAACAAGGAGATGCAAATAAACAGTCTGGCGTTAGCACCTGCAAATGGCAAAACCATTCTCTTACCTTGTTCACCTTCATTGCTTTCTATTTCCCTCCTGGTGTTTGATAAGGTATCTACCAAAACTCGTTTTAACATATTGTTTGCCTTTTCTCCGTGACCTTTTGGTCAGCTATGTGGCCTGGTCCAATCTGCACCTTCTCCTTTGTTATCTCTTGCCCAACCCCCACCTCACTTGTTTATAATCTGTGACTTTTCTAATATTTGTCAGTTCCGAAGAAGGGTCACTGACCCGAAACGTTAACTCTGCTTCTCTTTCCACAGATGCTGCCAGACCTGCTGAGTGAATCCAGCATTTCTTGTTTTTGTCTCTTAAAAGTACAGGTGTTCTGTCTCATTCAAACCCTTCTAATGGCCTGAAGGTGATCATTGACTCTCTTTGTTAATCTCACAGTATTTCTGTTCAAATTCTTATCCATGACCTTTCATAATCTTTATTTTCTCTTTGTTAATTTTCTCCCCTTTTCCTCCTGAACATAACATATGAATTAGGAGCAGGAGTAGGCCACTCAGCTCCTCAAGCATGCTCCGCCATTCAACAAGATCATGGCTGATCTGATTGTAACCTCAATTCCACATTCCTACCTATCCCTAATAACCTTTCACCCTCCCTTGCTTATCAAGAAGGGTGGCACCTTGCTGGGGTTTGGTTGCACTGGTGTGAGAAATGCACTGGTAATGGCCACTATTCACACATTAGCCTCAGCAAGTTACAAGACCATGACGGGGTGAGGCCCATTGCTGTCTTCACATACATGCACTTTCAGCAGCCACTGATTAACAATTAATGGGAATGCGGGTCAATCTTCTTCTCCCTAACAAGCATAATCTGGACCTGATGTAGCTCCTCCAACACTGTCCACCTGAAATCAGGTCAGTTTAGCACAGATAGAGAATTGAACTTGGAGCCTTTGTGCACAATGAGGATGAAATACTCACTGAGCCACGAGGGAACCTTAAAGCCCTTCACACTCTGTGATACAGATTCATATTCTACCTGCCCATGACCTTCTTTAGCACAGACCACAGGTGATCTACAAGTAAATCACAACTCTGCAAATTACCAGGCCCATAACCTGCAGAGAACCCTCTCTTCCAATCTCTGATGTATAGCTGGGTTAAACTGAAGCTTTATACTGGTGTCAGCAGGTAACTAGTAGGATCACTCTTTGTATTGAAACAACAAAGAACAAAGAACAAAGAACAGTACAACACAGCACAGGAACAGGCCATTCGGCCCTCCAAGCCTGCGCTGATCTTGATGCCTGCCTAAACTAACACCTTCTGCACTTCCGGGGCCCATATCCCTCTATTCCCTTCCTATTCATGTATTTGTCAAGATATCTCTTCAACGTCGCTATCGTATCTGCTTCCACCGCCTCCTCTGGCAGCAAGTTCCAGGCACTCACCACCCTGTGTGTAAAAAACTTGCCTCACACATCCCCTGTAAACTTTGCCCCTCACACTTTAAACCTATGTCCCCTAGTAACTGACTTTTCCACCCTGGGAAAAAGCTTCTGACTATCCACTCTGTCCATGCCGCTCATAACTTTGTAAACCTTTATCATGTCGCCCCTCCACCTCCATCGTTCCAGTGAAAACAATCCGAGTTTTTCCAACCTCTCCTCATAGCTAATGCCCTCCAGACCGGGCAACATCCTGGTAAACCTCCTCTGTACCCTCTCCAAAGCCTCCACGTCCTTCTGGTAGTGTGGCGACCAGAATTGCACGCAATATTCTAGGTGTGGCCTAACTAAGGTTCTGTATAGCTGTAACATGACTTGCCAATTTTTATACTCTATGCCCCGACCGATGAAGGCAAGCATGCCGTATGCCTTCTTGACTACCTTATCCACCTGTGTTGCCACTTTCAGTGACCTGTGGACCTGTACGCCCAGATCTCTCTGCCTGTCAATACTCCTAAGGGTTTTGCCATTTATTGTATTCCTCCCACCTGCATTAGACCTTCCAAAATGCATTACCTCACATTTGTCCAGATTAAACTCCATCTGCCATTTCTCCACCCAAGCCTCCAACCGATCTATATCCTGCTGTATCCTCTGACAATCCTCATCATTATCCGCAACTCCACCAACCTTTGTGTCGTCTGCAAACTTAATAATCAGACCAGCTACATTTTCCTCCAAATCATTTATATATACTAAAAACAGCAAAGGTCCCAGCACTGATCCCTGCGGAACACCACCAGTCACATTCCTCCATTCAGAAAAACACCCATCCACTGATACCCTCTGTCTTCTATGACCGAGCCAGTTCTGTATCCATCTTGCCAGCTCACCTCTGATCCCGTGTGACTTCACCTTTTGTACCAGTCTGCCATGCGGGACCTTGTCAAAGGCTTTACTAAAGTCCATATAGATAACATCCACTGCCCTTCCTTCATCAATCATCTTCGTCACTTCCTCAAAAAACTCAATCAAATTAGTAAGACACGACCTCCCCTTCACAAGACCATGCTGTCTCTCACTAATAAGTTCGTTTGTTTCCAAATGGCAGTAAATCCTGTCCCGAATAATCCTCTCTAATAGTTTCCCTACCATTGACGTAAGGCTCACCGGCCCATAATTTCCTGGATTATCCTTGCCACCCTTCTTAAACAAAGGCACAACATTGGCTATTCTCCAGTCCTCTGGGACCTCACCTGTAGCCAATGAGGATGCAAAGATTTCTGTCAAGGCCCCAGCAATTTCTTCCCTTGCCTCCCTCAGTATTCTAGGGTAGATCCCATCAGGCCCTGGGGACTTGTCTACCTTAATGCTTTGCAAGACACCCAACACCTCCTCCTTTTTGATAATGAGATGACTGAGACTATCTGCACTCCCTTCCCTAGGCTCATCATCCACCAAGTCCTTCTCTTTGGTGAATACTGATGCGAAGTACTCATTTAGCACCTCGCCCATTTCATCTGGCTCCACACATAGATTCCCATCTCTGTCCTTGAGTGGGCCAACCCTTACCCTGGTTACCCTCTTGCTCTTTATATATGTATAAAAAGCCTTGGGATTTTCCTTAATCCTGTTTGCCAATGACTTTTCATGACCCCTTTTATCCCTCCTAACTCCTTGCTTAAGTTCCTTCCTACTGTCTTTATATTCCTCAAGTGCTTCATCTGTTCCTAGCCTTCCAGCCCTTACAAATGCTTCCTTTTTCGTTTTGACTTCTTCTTTGGGCCTCCTTATCTCGAGAGACAATGGATATGCGCCTGGAGGTGGTCAGTGGTTTGTGAAGCAGCGCCTGGAGTGGCTATAAAGGCCAATTCTGGAGTGACAGGCTCTTCCACAGGTGCTGCAGAGAAATTTGTTTGTCGGGGCTGTTGCACAGTTGGCTCTCCCCTTGCGCCTCTGTCTTTTTTCCTGCCAACTACTAAGTCTCTTCGACTCGCCACAATTTAGCCCTGTCTTTATGGCTGCCCGCCAGCTCTGGCGAATGCTGGCAACTGACTCCCACGACTTGTGATCAATGTCACACGATTTCATGTCGTGTTTGCAGACGTCTTTATAGCGGAGACATGGACGGCCGGTGGGTCTGATACCAGGGCGAGCTCGCTGTACAATGTGTCTTTGGGGATCCTGCCATCTTCC